>NW_006783413.1:1835951-1846400 GCF_000442215.2 Lipotes vexillifer | reverse complement strand
AGGAATCACAGGCCTGCACAAGGGTACAGTCTAACCAAACCTGCTGGCAGCAGCTGGACAGGGGCAGCCACAGGGCCAGCCGGGTGGTGTGGTCCCCTGGGACTCTGCAGAGAGGGAGGGCACACAGTGAGGAGGAAGGAAGACAAGCATTTTGGCAGGGGAGCCCCACGTCTCCCTCCTCCCCTTTTTCCTTCTCTTTCTGCTTTCTCTTCTCATGCAGCTCAGCACTCCTTCAGTGCCAGAGCCGGCATCAGGGCTGGGACTCCACGCTCAGCAGGCAGGTCCTCAGTTCCTGTTCCTCAATGTCCCAACCAGCATTACATCTCTGGGACTCTGTCTCCAAAATGACTTACAAACTCATTCTTGGAAGGCTTCATGGGGCAGTGCTGGCCCGTATGCATGGTCTTTGCTGGAACTGCCCAGAGTTGGCCCATGGCAGAGACGGCCCACCTTTCAGCAGAGCAGGTCCCGGGCCTGTCACTCAGGCATCACCATAGTCTGGTCTCAACTTGCCTTTCTGGCCAACTCTCCCAGCCCATCCCCCTCCCTGACCGCTCGCTGGTCCCCAGCAGGCCTCTCAGACTGGTCAGTGTCCCTCCTTATTCTGTGTCTCTGGCTTAGACCACCTCCTGCCTCAGCCTGTTGGGATCCAGCTTCACCCTCCAGGGCTGAGCATAAACATCACCACCCCTGATGCCTCTGGTGAGGCCCTGCTCTGGGGACAATGCTTTACATTTGTTTGTTATGCCACGTGGACCAATTAGCTTTGCCACCAGGAGGTGAGCTCACTGAGGCCAGGCCTCTGCCTTAGTCGTCCTCTGCACCCCTCATAGCCCATAACACGGAATAGGTACTTTTTTGTGAGTGTTGGCTGAGGGCGGGAGGGAGGGAAAATTAACATTGACCCGCATATGAGTTTCCTGTGGCTGCTTTAACAAATCAGCACAAACTCGGTGGCTTAAAACAATAGAGAAATTTCTCTCACAGTCCTGGAGCCCAGAAGGCTGAAATCGGTATCACTGGGCCAAAATCAAGGTGTGGGCAGGGCTGTACTCGCTCTGGAGGCCCCAGGGAAAGACCCGTTCCTTTCCTCTGCTACCTTCTTGGGGCTCCTGGCGTTCCTTGGCTTGTGGCTGCATCATTCCAATCTGCAACTCTCTGCCCCATCTTCATATCACTTTGTGTGTGTGTGTGTGTGTGTGTGTGTGTGTGTGTGTGTGTGTGTGTGTGTGTGTGTGTGTATCAAGTCTCCCTCAAGCTCTCTCTTGTAAGGATACATGTGAATGCATTTAGGGCCCACCCAGATAATGTGGGGTAATCTTCCCATTTCAAGATCCTTGACTTAAATCACATCTACAAGGACCCCTCCCCCCACTTTTTTTGGTCATTTACGTAATGAGCCCTGGTTCTAGGGTTTAGAATGTGGATATACCACAACCTGTGTCAGGGTTTCAACTTCATAGTTGTTCAGATTTCTGATTCATAACCCCTGGGGCTTCTGGATCTGGGAGGTAGGTATTCATTCAATTGTGACCACAGGCGATACCATTTCTAGACCCACAAGGGCATGTTGGCAGCGTTTGGAGAAACAAGCTGAGCAAGGTTTTAGGCAAATCGTTTATCCTGTTTTTGTATCACTGAGGCTGTCACACAGCGATGGTCTGTTTCGTTATATGGAACAGTCCTCCCTCCTCGCCTGGCAGTGAATCCCGAGGGAAACTGAAATCTTCTGAGCTGTTTTTCCTACCATAGGTTTTGGGAAACATTTAACTGCCTCCGCTTCCATTTATAAAGGAGGCTTCCATGGATAAGGTCTGCTTTTAGGACAAGTTGAGGAGGGATCATGTCCAGGGAACACTTAGGCCTGGAACTTTGGGGCCTGGAAAAATAGTACATTTTTCCGTGCTGCCAGCTTGGTGGCTTGAACTCTTGTTTACTTCGAATTTGACTCTGCATCAGGGGTTGTCTGCCCTTTCTCGTTCCAGGGTATTTTCACACCCGCAAAACAGGGCTACTTGGTTTTCTCTAGCGTTGGTAGATTCAGTTCCTGTGGCTCTGCCAACCCCACGTAACCCTTTGCTTCGCCGATTAAAGCAAGTGCGGCACGTCACGTCAGCTCAGAGTGGAGACAGTTTTCAGGTTTTATCTTCATCAAATGCCAAAAGTTTTGCACCAAAGATTCCATAGTGTCTTGAACAGTATAACTAGTTGATTCCCGCCTGAAGATATTTGCACAACCTAACGGATATTGACATGGCCTTTGAAACTCTTAAAAATTCTAGGCTGGGGGAAAGAAAGGGGCGTTCACTGCCCTTTGGCTTCAGTGAGTCTAAGAAGAAAAGTAACCAACTGTCTTTGAGATGAACCTGGGCGCCCCCATGTATCCTTTACTGGACTCCTCTCTGGGGGCTTCAGGCCAGAGTGCCAGGAAATCCTGTCGTGTTTGCCTTCCCTGGGCTGCGGCAGACAAGCAGCTGTTTGATGGGAGGCCCTAGAAGGAGGCTGGCAGGCTCCTCTGCCCTGGGCGCCCTACTTGCCATGGATTGGTGTACATCACTTCTAGATGCCATTCAGTTAAATTGCTCAATCAACTGATGGCTTTCTTGAAGAAGTGGGAGGTGAGGGTGAGGGTGGAGCAGACCCCTGAGGCCAGTGAGGCCGTCTGGGCAGGCACAGGGCCCCGGATTCCAGCGGGAGGAATGACGGCACCTGCTCCCCTCACACGGGCAGTTTCCTCTGCTTAGCGCGCTCAGCCCCCTCTGCTGCTGCCGCTGCCGACTGGTCCAGCCTGCCTGGCTCCCTCTCACCCCAGCGGTTTCACCTCCTCAGAGGGGCCTTCCCCATCACCAAATATGTGTTAGTTTCCTCTTGCTTCTGTGATGAGTTACCACAAACTAGTGACTTAAAACAATGATAATTTCTCATCTTACGGTTCTGGAGGTCGGGAATCCAAAATGGGTCTCCCTGGGCTGAAGTCCAGGTGTCCTTCCAGAGGCCCCCGCGGAGAATTGCGTCCTTGCCTTTCCCAGCCTGTAGATACTCTGCATCCCTTGCTTTGGGGCCCCACGTTGGGCTGAGTCTTGATTGTGCCTCCATATTCCAGGTTTGCTCTCTCCTGGCCCCCTCTTCCCGTTAGAAAGACCCTTGTTGTTTTATTGGACTCACCTGCTTAATCCAGGATAATCTCCGTATCTTCAGGTCAGCTACTTAGCAACCTGAATTCCCCCTTGGCCATATAACCTGACACGGTCCTGGGTTCCAGGGATTAGGATGTAGACATCTTTGGGGGATGGCGGTGTTATTCTGCCCACCACACCATCTGAACCAGAACCCCATCACACCCCTCTCAAAGCATCCTGTTCTTTTCATTTGTGATACTAAGCACAATGGAAGGGATTTAATTAGCGGTTTACTCCTTCCTCATGCAGTTTCCTCTCAGGTCTATACAGTACAGAAGGGTTATACAGTACAGAAGGGTTATACGGCACACAAGGTTCTGTCTGTTTTGTTCGCCGCTGTGTCCCTGGTTCCTGGCAGAGTGCCTGGCCCATAGTAGCACTCAGGCAACAGTAGATGAGATACAGAAGGTGGTGGAGAGGGGTGGTGGTGGTGATGAGGGCTGGGCTGCCAGGGAGAGCTCAGCCCAGTGCTGGAACACTGCAGCCAAGGAGGCTGGGCTGCCCGAGGGCCCACACTGGCAGCCACGTGGTGCAGCAGGGAGACCGAGTGGTTAAGAGCATGGGCTCTGGAGCCAGACTGCCTGGTTTTGAGTCACCGTCCTGCTTCTTACTAGCTGTGTGACTTGGGGCAAGTTACATAACTTCTCTAGACCCTAGTTTCCTCCTCATCTATAAAATGGGAATGATGATGATAATAAGAATGAGATGTACATGTAAATGATGTACAGTTGGCTCTCTGTATCTGTGGGTTCTGCATCCATGGGTTCAACCAACCATGGATAGAAAATACTTGGAAAAAAATTCCAGAAAGTTCCACAAAGCAAAACTTGAATAGTGTCAGCAACTATTTACATAGCACTTATATTGGATTAGGTGTTACAAGTAATCAAGAGATGATTTAAAGTATACAGGAGGATGTGTGTAGGTTATATGCATATAATACATCATTTTATAGAACAGACTTGAGCATCTGTGGATTTTGGTATCCGAGGGGGTCCTGGAACCAATCCCTGGCAGATACTGAGGGACGGCTGTAATAAACGTAAAAACTCTTAGAACTTTGCCTGGCACATATTAAGTGCAGTGTAAGCATTAATTATTATTATTATTCATGATTGCTGTCATTTATTCAGGGGTCTGAGCTGGGTGTGGTGGTGAGGGGAGAAGCCTAGCAGGCAGGCCTAAAGCCGGCATCAGGTGAAGAGCGCTCCAGCAGCGCCCACAGCCCACGGGGCCCATGGATCAATGGGAAATCCAGTTAGAGGAGAATCCAGTCACAAACAAGAGCATTGCCAAGCAGGAGTAGGGCAGACTTTGAGTGCCAGGCCTGGAGAAAACGGAGAGGCACCTGGGGTTGGTCCAGTTGAGAAAGGTGTCCTGGTAGAGGGCCACGAGCTGGGCTGTAACCGGAGTATCCTTGGCCGTCTGAAGAAGAGGGTGGGGCAGGGGGCTGAGAGTGGGTCCCGCTGGCGACTGGAGAGGGTTCACGTGGGCGGGAGTATGGCCCAGCCAGCCCAGCTGGGTAAGTGGGGTTGACAGGAAGGGGAGATGGTTGAGGCGGCGGGGGCCAACAAGGTTAGGGTCTGAGCTCGTCAACTTTGGAGACCAAGCAGACATCCCGGTGAGGTGCTCTGCAGACAGGTGGTGAAGCAGATCAGGAGCACAGGGGCAAAGTCTGCCCAGAGAGAGACGCGGAATTGTCCCAAGAGAAGTGGGGGTCCTGCGGAAGGAGTGTGGCTTCAGCGCTGATTAGCTGTGGGACTGTGCATGACCTCCGTGACCTCTCTGAGCTGCCCTGCCTGCTGTTTTTGAGGATGAAGGTTTGCAGTTACTGAGGCACCAGCTGTGTGAGGTAGGAAGGGTACTGAGGTCTGGAAGGGAAGAGAGGAGGGCTTCTTTTGTGTGTCTGTAGCAAAAGCCCCTCCCTGACTGAGCATTGCTCGCTCTGTGAAAGGCCTGCAGGCTTGAGGGGTGGGGGGCCCAGCACCAGGCGGGGAGGCAGAAGCTTGGATTGTGGCCGAGCTCAGCCAGGGCCTCACCGTGTGGTCTGACACGCCATTTCCACTCTCTGGGCCTCGCTCAGCCTGTAGAGCAGGGGTACAGTACACTCTGCACAGTTGCATAGGCGTGGCCGGGACCCATGGATGGGAGTCAGAGGGACACCTTCTTCAGCCTTTGTGTAGAGACCCTTCTCCAAAATTAGAACTGAAGGTATGGGAATGGCAGGCTTGGGAGGGGCCAGCAGAAGCCAGTGAGGACTTGGCAGAGGGGCTGGAGCATCAGGTAGGAGACTGGATCAGTGCTTTGTCCCCAAGTGCCTCCCCTGGCCCAAGCATCAGTGTTTGCTTAGGGGATGAATGGCCTTTGTTTTTAGGTCTTACTTCCCCCTGACCAGGGCTCCTGCTGGTCCTGTGTGTGGCCTGGGCACTTTCCAAGCTCTCTCCACACCTTTCCAAGCCTGCCCTGGGCTCGGGTGCACACCTGTTGCTCGTTCCTGACTCTTTGCTGCCCTCTAGTGGCCTCCAGTCACTCTGCCACACCAGGAACGTAGACCCCAGGGAATGACAGGCACAGCTAGGATGAAATGGCAGGTGGCCATTCATTTGTCCATTCATTCATTCTCAGACAGTTCCTGAGAGACACTGGGTGCCCGTTCTGGGCTAGGTGTGGTGTTACAGACACAGCCCCTGCCCTCAGGGAGCTCACAGTCCAGTTGGGGAGACAGGTATAAAAAAGAAATCATCCCTGCGTGCTGTGTTTAGAGCTAAAATCTAGGAATGTGCTGAGGAAATGAAGGAGAGAGACTGCTAGGTCTGCCGGGGCAATGGGGCGGAGTGGGGGAAATCAGGGAAGGCTTCCCCGAGAAGGTCATTTGAGCTGCACATTGAAGGGTGAGTTTGTCAGTCTGAGAAGTTGGAGGGGCATTGCTGGGTGAGGGACTATGTGTAAGAAGACCCAGAGCCTTAACCCCTGGAAAACTCTGTGGCACGAAATGCTGCAAACAGCAGCCTTGACAGTTGGCAGGCTTGGCCCAGGAAGATCTGGACGTGAGTCAGAGGCAAGGCTGCTGTGCCTTCGTAGAATGGAGAACGAGGGGTTTGGAGTGGCCTGATCTGGAGAGTGCACGTGACTAAAGCCCCATGTGAACCCTGCATTGAAGTGACGCTGGGACTGGGGAGAAACTCCACGTGGGCTTTATGAGTGCTTTGCCGCACTGGGGAAGAAAAGAATTGCAAAAGCAAAGGCTCAGAGATGGAAAGAACGCTGGGGCATGAAGGTCCTACTGGAACTTAGGAGGCTTGGGTTTTGATTCCAGCGGCCAGACACTCACAGTGTGACCTTGGGATGTGGTCTTGGGACTTCTTGCTTTCTCTTAAAACAGGAGGCAGGGGGTGAGAAGATTGAATTAGATGCTCTGTAGGGGGCTTTCTGGTCCTGCCACACAAAGGCTTCTAAATCTGTGATGTCCCTGTCTGCTGGTATCACACCTCAGCTGAACTGGGGGGCTCCCGAGCCTTGCCACCTCTGTTTGACGTGGGCAGCAATTTCCTTCCAGTTTCCATTCAGCTCTGGGGCTGGGACATGCTAACGCAGTGGCCCTGGGCTATCATATGTAATTGGGTAATCACTTCCAAGGAGTGGAGCTGAAGGAAGGGTGCCTCAGAATATGCTAATCCCATACACCCATAGCTGTGTCCCCTAACACTGCTGTGACAGGCGAGGACGGCCTTCAGGGCATCCCACATGGGATGGATTCTTACAGACTTTGGAGTCTAGAACCTCAGGGCAAGAGAGGCAGCAAAGATGACCTTGATTTGTTCCCTCATCTAAGCAGAGCGTCTCTTTGGGGAGCACGGAGGTGGGAGGCAGGGCACCTCGGCCTTTTCTCACACATGTCAGGCCCATGGCAAGGACAGGCTGCCCAGGAAGTGGCCACAACTGGGGGAGCTCGGAGTGGGCACTGAGGACACCTTCACTTCCTCTGGGTCCCACCCTCTTGTTAGTTTCCCCATGTCTGCTCCATCCATTCATCCATCTATCCATCCATCCATCCATCCATCCATCCAATCCACCCCCCACCACATCCTTCCTTTCCTCTTCCCTCCCTCCCTTCCTTCCTTCCAACATTTATTGACCATCTACATGTGCCGGGTATAGCCTAGGGATATGAGGGGGAGAGCCATGCCCTTGTCCCTGGGACATGGACACGAAAAGTTCTCAGTCTATAGTGCATACAGGCGAGTCAGTAGGGCCTATGGGGACAGGGGTGGCAACAGGTAACCCCAGGGACTCTGGGAGCACAGAGGAGGGGGATCCAGCCTAGAATGGGGATGTCAGACATAGAAGGCTCCAGAATTTCCCCATAGAGGGGTTTGTTGGAGGGCAGTGGGCATGTCTGAAGCAGCTTTTGCATAGAGTTTTGCTAAAATTGAGCAGACACCATTGTCCACATCAAAGAATGGGGAGAGCAGGGGCAGAGCTAAAGCTTCCCAGTGGTGCCGCCCTGGGTCAGGGGGGGAATCTAGGAAGAGGCGATTCTCAGGCTTTATGTTGGTGGGGCAGCATGTTAGCTGGTGGGAGGTGGAGTGAGGAAGGGGAAATGAATGCTTCAGTCTGGGGCAGGGATAGTGAATATAAAGGTTCTGAGACATGCTTTGCTTCTGTACATACTGGAATCCTTCCAAAAACCAAACCGAATCTACTGGGGTCATCTTTGTTCTCCTACGTTCGATCCACTGGAATCTGCAGCCCTTGTCTCTAAAACTTCATCAGCTGTCAGCCCTCAGCTGAATGGACTGCCACCACTAAGCCTGTGGGTCACTCCACCTGGGACACTTCTCTCCTGAGAACTTCTGGCAGCCCCCAGAGCTTTCGGGGGCAGAGACAGCAGTGCGGCTTGACTCCTGCCCTCCAAAAGGAAAATGCTTTGGAATAAAGCCAAATTGCCTCCGTCTATAAGTTAAAACCAACAACAACCTGGCCTCAACCCACATGGTGCTTTACAGTCTATAACGGAGGCATGCCTGTCACCCCCAGTGGCAATTTGAAAGCACCTTTAAAAAAAAAAAAAAAATTTATTTATTTTTGGCTGTGTTGGGTCTTCGTTGCTGCACGCGGGCTTTCTCTAGTTGCGGCGAGGGGCTTCTCATTGCAGTGGCTTCTTTTGTTGCGGAGCACGGGCTCTAGGGTGCACAGGCTTCAGTAGTTGTGGCACACAGGCTCAGTAGTTGTGGCTCACGGGCTCTAGAGCGCAAGCCAGTAGTTGTGGAGCACGGGCTTAGTTGCTCTGTGGCATGTGGGATCTTCCCGGACCAGGGCTCGAACCCGTGTCCCTTGCACTGGCAGGCAGGCGGATTCTCAACTACTGCACCACCAGGGAAGTCCTGAAAGCACCTTTGAGGTTGGAATGTTTATCCCCATTTCAGAGGCAAGCGAGTTGAGTTCAGAGAGGTGCCGTGCCTCACCACGGTGCACAGACAGTCAGGGGAGCAGCTAGGCCTGGTGCCTGGAACTCTGGTTCCGAGTTCACCCAGGCCCTGGTGCCCATAGAGAGTGAGAGGGAATGGGCTGTGGGCCCAGGAAAAGGCCTTGGTTTCCTTGGTGCTCCCTCAGGGCTGTGGATGGCCTTCCTGACCCAGAGATCTTTTATGGCTCGGGAGAAGTCCTTCCCAGCTGGGACACCAGGGAACCATACTTCAGGTTCCAGTACATCCCCTTCTACTGCCCATCTTCACCTGTCGGCGTCTCAGCCATCCTCCTAGGCCCCGGTCAAGTGCTGTCTCTCACAAGAGGCCTACGCCCCCAACCCTGGGGCTCATGTCTCCCCTGAGCACTGCCAGGACACTGTCCATGGTCCGCCTCGCTCAGAGCTGGAGTGACCGGGCTCTCCCAGCTCCTGGTTGCTCCTCTTGGGATCCTCCACCTGCCCAGTCCCTGCACACAGCAGGCGCTCCATGGATATGGGCGTGATGTATCTGAATCGGGCATATGCCCTCCCCACCTTGTCTGGTCCAGAGTCGGGGGCTTGGGGCCCGACTGTATAATTAAAGGGGCTTCAGCTCGACTTGCACACCCCGGCTCGCTCTTCCCGTGTTTGCTCTGGCTCCTCACTGGAAGACGCTGAGACAATGGCCCTTGTTACCCTCTGTTTGAGTTATTTATTTTTTTCACTTTTGCCTCCTTCCCCTCTCGGGACTCGCCTCTCGCCCTCATCCCTCATGTTTTCCCTTTCACTTGACTGTCACTCTCATTGTCCTCCCGGGGCCAGGAACGCAGGGTGACAGGCAAGGGGAGCCCAACCGGGCCGGGGAGGCTGGAAATATAGTCATTAATGGGACCCGAGAAGCCCAGATGTCCTCCCTGAATGCGGGTAATTTGTTTTTAATGAAAAACCACGCGGTGACCCTGAACAAATGAATTTTCTTTATAAGGAGTCTATGTGCAACGGCACAGATAAAGGACCCTAAACAGGGAGACTTAGATCCAGGGCTGAAAGAAAGAGAGAAAGAGAGAGGGAAGGAGTGACTTAGATCCAGGGCTGAAAGAAAGAGAGAAAGAGAGGGAAGGAGTGGGAATGAGAGCAAGACATAAAAGAGGGGGAAAAGGAAATTTTAAGATGACAACTGTGTTATCATGTCCTTCTGTCTGAAGCACAATCCCAGGTCACACACGCCTTGGGCATTGTCCTGCCAGAGCAGGATGCATGACAGTTGTGGCCATTTTGAGGTCTTGGTCACAGCAATGAGAAGAATATGAACCACCATCTGGACAGATCTTTACAAAGTACAAGCCTTTTTCTTGTGCGATCTCAGCAGGTCCCCACCATAGCATCAGGAGGGCATGGTTTTTAGCCCCATTTTGCAGAGATGAAAACTGAGGCTAAGGTCACACAGCTAGCGAGTGGTCGGGTCCAGGTGACAAGGGAAGGACTTTGCCAATTTGGAGTTTGACTCTTAGAAACACAGTGCTTTCTCTGGGGGACACAAGAGAAGGGTGCTGCACGGGCAGCTCTGAGATAAGGGGAGGTCCCGGGTCTGCACTGAGGAGTGTTGGATTGAAGCAGATCCCCACAGCCCCAGAACTTTGTGAATATGCAGACTTTCTGAGAGTACTTTGGGTGGGGGGTTCCTGGAAAGAGAACTCCCCAGGAAGGAGTCAGAGACATTTGCAGAAATGGCTGTAGGAGAATTGGAATCTGGACGGCAGCCGTGTATCACCTACCACCACCCAGGACCCTAGCAGGGGAGCGTAGAGCAGGTACCTGGGGGCA
>NW_006783413.1:1834435-1835941 GCF_000442215.2 Lipotes vexillifer | reverse complement strand
ACCTTGGGACGGCGACAAAGGTACTGGTTCAGCAGAGGCCCTGCCCGTGGCGTTGGGGGAATGTGCCCGCTGGCAAAGCACTGCAGGCAGCTAGCACAGGTCTAGGTTGGGGTGCATCTGTGGGGTGTTGGGTGCGGATCTGTTCTAACACATGCCTCGAAGAGGGCTGGAGATGTGGCCCTTGTACACTGTATAGGTACTTCTCCCTTTGCCAGGGATGGACAGGGCTGGACTGACCTTAGAAATCAGCAGGGGAGTGTGCAGATGAGGTCAGGGAAAGGACTTGTTCGAGGTCACACAGCAAGTCAGAGGAAGAGCCAGGCTGGCTTTCTTTCTGTGGCAGCAGCCTGTCCTTTTGTCCTCCACCCACCCCCACCCCCCACCCCGGGCTGGTGGGAAATACCACACCCTCTAGTTCTTCACGGAAGCAACAAAAAGGAAGCTTTGTGTCTCCTGACTTCACGCAGGCCTAGCATTCCTGGGGTGGTCCCTGGGTGACCTGGCTTCTAGAACAACTCAAAGCACGACTCCCGCTCCACCCACCCCAAAGTTCTCATGTTCTTCCTGAGCCCAGATCTTACCCAGGCCCTACCTGGTCAGCTGTAAGAGCATCTCCTGGGATGCAGGCCGTGCCCGTCCCCAGGCCGGTCAGAGCTTCAGCCTGGGGCCATGCTGAGGCCCTGACTCCCCCTGCTCTCCGCTTTCCCCACAGAGTCAGGCAGCTGGACGAAAAGAAATGATTGTTTTCTTTCCTGGGTTCAGTTTCCCTCTGGAAGGTGTGACCCAATTAGAAAATCAGACAGATAGAAAAATCTGGCCATGACCCCAGCTGCGGTTCTAAAGTCTCGGCTCACATTTAGGTCCCTGCCTCCCATACGCCCCTCGGAGAGCCGAGAGCAGGGCCGGCTCGGGCTTCCTCGGCCACCTGGAGCAGACCTTCCTCAGTGCCGCGCTCCTCCGTAACTGATGATTTTTTCCCCAGCGACTTCCAAAATGGAGTTGAGGCAGCCTCGTGACCTTTCAGTAACATCAGCCCGAACCTGAAATCCCCGTCATGAAATCCGAGGACTGCCAGTAGGTCACAGACAGAGGCCCCGGAGGGAAGCGGTGGGCCCCGCCCACAAGTGCACTGGTTTTTAATAGGGTCCCACCATCCAACTTTGTGCCCGCCCCACCCTGCAGCTGCTGGGAGCAGGGAGCTCACTTCCTTGGAAAAGGCTTCTATCTGGATACATTCCAGAGCATGCTTCCAAAAACATACTTTTAATCAAAAAGAAGATCACCTGAAAAACTGGGACAAATTGTGATTGTCCAGCAGTGGGCAATTATAAATTCCAGGAGGGGTTGCCAGTTGGCAAATAAATCCTCTGGTGAGGTCTTGTATTAATTACATCACCAGTGAGCTGACCGGGGTCTTTTTTTTTTTTTTTTTTTTTTTTTTTTTGCTGTACGCAGGTCTCTCACTGTTGTGGCCTCTCCTGTTGTGGAGCACAGGCTCCGGATGGG
>NW_006783413.1:1814469-1834233 GCF_000442215.2 Lipotes vexillifer | reverse complement strand
CCCGTGTCCCCTGCATCGGCAGGCGGACTCTCAACCACTGTGCCACCAGGGAAGCCCCGGGGTCTTTCTTAATTGTCCTCATTTGTGGGATAAGTTCTGGCCTTCCCCCGTTCCTTCCTTCCTTCCTTCACTACCTCCCTCCCTAACCTTCCCCCCTTCCCTTATCCCCGCCTCTCTTTCCTTCCTCCCTTCCTCCTTCCTTCACTTACTCTCCCATTCAGTCATTCATTCATCGGACAATCCCTGAGCTCCTCCTCATGGGTGCTGAGCCCAGATCACAGAGTGGATACAGAAATCATTGAATTTCTCAAGACCTCAGATCATCTGTGAGGAGAATCACCCATGTTACCTGCTCAGAATGGAAAGAAACCTGCTTGAATGTGGCAGGTTTGTGGGATCGCTAGGCCCAGGGCCCAGACAGGGACTCCTGGGGGACAGGAGGGTGGGGTTTGGGGGATGCAAGGCTGGACTGCAGACAGGAAGGGATCCCCTGGCCTAAGGCCTTTTCACCCTGGGACTCCCCAAGAGGCTCCCATGGAAACCTGGCCCCTCGGAACCTCCGTCCCTGAAGCGGGTGCCAGGCCCATGTGTACAAACAGGGGTTCAGTATTTAAGAGCGGGGAGGAGCAGGGAGCTGCCCTGAATGGCTGCCCGCTTTGGAAATTTCTATGCATTTGTAATAACAAAATTACCATAATTTGCTCGTTAACGCAGCTAGATCAGTCAAGCATTGTTCCAGCGCGGGCAGGGAGGCCGCGGTGCCTCTCTCTGCACACTCTCCACACCCCAGCCAGCCTGCCAGCCCGTTAGAGCGCTGGAAATTAGCATGCAAATGGTCCTAATTCGGTGGGTGAGCTGTCAGGCAGCGCCTCTCCGGCCTCGTCTCTGTGAAGGCCCTGACAGCCCGGCTCAGGCGCAGGCCGCCCTCCTCACTCCAGTCAGGAGGGGCTCCGAGGGGCACCTCCAGACTGACAGCTTGGCGGCCTCCCTCCCTCCGTCAGCGCCATCAGGCCTGGCGGCAGGCTCCCTGGGGAGCAGGCAGGGCCTGCCACCATGCCGGCCAGCCAGAGGAAGCGAGGAAGCGGGCGGGCTGCTGGGGGAGGCCGGCCGGTGCTCAGCTCCACCAGCCTTGACTGGATGGAGCCGCGGGGCAGCGCGAGGGTGGAGTGGGGACCCCTGACCCAGGGCCCAGGGAGCCTCTCAGTGTGTGGGATCCGCGAGTGGCCCCGTGGGGACCCTGGGGCACTTTCTCCCACCTGCACACCTGTAAGGAGCAAGTCCAAGTCCTGCCTCGCTCTCCCTTCTTTGTCTCCCAGGCCTGACTTAACACATCCCTGTCAGCCTTCGAGTACCTGGAACGTCTCTGTCCAAGTCTATGTGTGGAATTCCTCCAGCTGGAAGGGAGATCTGGGGGAGGCTGAGAAGGTGTGTGGGGTGTCTTGGACGCCCTGGACCAGGACTCGGCACCCGTGGCCTCAGTCCTGCCTCCAGTCACCTTCCCCACTTGGCATCTTTATGGTGGAGACATGTTAATGGTCTTCCTCCAAGGGCTGTTGTGAGCATAAGAGAGAGGAGAAGCCCCTGCTTTCTAGAAGTAGCTGACATCTAGGGAGAACGTCTGTGGCTGGTCATTTCCCAGCCTGCTTGTCCTTCACAATAACCTCACCAGGTTGGTGTTGATGATATCCATTTCCCTGCCAGAGGAGGAGGCCGAGGCCTCAGCTCACACAGAGTAACTTGCCCAAGTGGCAGGGCCAGGATAGAGTCCAGTCTTGATTGCTCAAAGCCCTTTTAACAAGAGAAAAGGCAGGACCCTGAAAGCCAGATCATGCTTCTGTCCCGACAGTGAAAGGCGTGATGACACCGCCTTGCAGGCAACCTGTGCCTCTTAACGGTGCTTGGCACATTCTTAGTACTAAATAAATGTGGGCTGAACGAAGAGAACCCAGATGGCCCAGGTTTGACAGCCTTTGGGACCCACTGTATCCATCTTTGTGTTCTCCTCCTGATCTGTGACAGCAGAGTGAAGATGCTACAGCAGGAGAGAGAGGCGAAGCCACAGAGCTTATCTTGAAGTTTCCCCCAGGCTGTTTCTCAGGACCTTGCTCCTTCCTCCCGGTGGGTGGATGCGGCCCCACTCCGAGATTCAGGGTATGGCAAGTGGAGAGGGGGCTGGATTTCAGTCCCCACATGCCCAATTAGCTGGTTGCTCTTGTGCAGTGAACAACCTACTCATCCCTACAGGGCTGTTCTGCCCCTTTGTCTGTTTTAAGGGAATCTTATTGGAACTCTTTAGCCCTCAGATAAATGGAGAGGTGAGAGAGACCCTGAGAAACTCAAAACCCCAGCTGGCTGCTGGCTGTCTGGGGGGCAAAGGAGGCTCATGAGCCTGAGTGTCTGCTGCATCACAGCACCACCCAGCACAGAGCCTGGCACAGGGCAGACGCTCAGTGAAGGTTTGAGAAGCCACATTTAATAATGTGTGGACCAAGAGAGGAAGTGAACACACAAACACGTGCAGGGGTGAACTAAAAGCCATCCATCCTGCTTACCTCAGACCAAATGCCTTCAGCCATGGGTGGCTTTTCCTTTCCACCTACTCTTTGGTTTGTTATTTGGGGGCTATGGTGTGAGACTGATGGAACTTTAGGTCTCCAGGTAGCGACCTCTCAGTAGCTGCTGCTGGGCTGTTCAGCACATGTCTTGGAGAGGACTAGCCCCCCAGACACAGAATCCCAGGCTAGGAGGACAGCTCAGGACATTCTCATCCCAGGACCTGGGCACTTCCGCAATTCCCGGCATGAGACAGGATGAATGCTTGCAAACTTCATTTCTGCTGGAGGAGGAATTGCCCAGGCTCCCCCTAGTGGAGAATCGGGACACATCGCCCTCCTGCGTGTGGCGTTTCTGGTATGGGCAGGACAAGCAGGACCGCCCCGCCGCCACACCCTTCCTCAGTTTACCCGCAGTTGGTACATCCACACTCTCACAGAATCCTCACCACAAACCCGTGGGTGCCCTTGGTTATCACTTTTGTTATAGGCTCAGTGAGAGGAGGGGGCTGCCCCAGGGCCATGCCAAGCCAGGACTGGAATCCAAGGTGCTCCCCTCTACCCAGCAGTCCCTATCTGGCCTCACCCTATGAGTGTCCTTGGCTTTGGCCAGCTGACCACCTGCTTGCATGGCCACACAGCCTGGCCCTTCCAAGCCCCATAGCATTAAGCTCCAAATGGCCGGAGGTGCCCACTCTGTGGGTAGGTCAGTCTTTCAGTAAATATATGCAGAATCCTCCTTACTAGTCTCCCCAGTGCCACCCTTGCCCCCTTGAGTCCGTTCTCACCATAGCAGCCAGAGTGAGCCTGTTACAATCTGAGTTGAGTCATGTCCCTCTTTTGCTCATTCAGAGCAGAGGCCAAAGTCCTTACCTGATCTTCCCCTTCCCACTTCCTTCCTTGACCTCATCTTCTACCTGCCCCCCCCTCACTTTTCCCCTCCAGCCTCACAGGTCTCCTCACTGATCCTCCAACACACCACCCACTCTCCTGCCTCAGGGCCTTTGCACTTGCCATTCCTTCTGCTCAGAGTCCTCTTCCCATAGATATTCACATGGTGGCTCTCACTTCCTTTGCCTCTTTATTCGAAGGTCACCTTTTTGGTGAAGCCATCCCCAGCCACTCTATCACCTCCTTATGTTTTCTCCTTAACACACACTCTATGCTTTATTTTTTCCTATTCATTATCTGTTTTTACCACTAGAATATAAGCTCTCCGAGGACAGGGACATTTGTTTTGTTCATGGCTATATTCTCAGTGTCCAGAGCAGTGCCTGGTATCCAGTAGGCACTCAGCCAACATCTGCTGAATGAATAGGCGGATGAAGCATTGACCGTCTGCTGTGTGCCTGGCATCAAGGTAGACACACACCAGGTCTCCCCGGCACACCTGGGGGCTCCCCCACCTCGCCTGCATTTATTCCCTTAGGAAGCTTCTTCACTCTTCCTTCCTTGGCCCCCAAAGACATCTCCCCTCCCCTCTCCCAGGTCCCTCCCCACAAAGCTTCCTCTCAGCCAGGCCTGTGCTGGGTCACAGGGAACACGGATGAAAGTGTCAGCTGAACTTAAGAAAGAAGAGGACTCCACTGGCACAGCAAACTTCAGGGCTGATTTTCTCACCCATGGGGAAACTGAGGCCTGGACTGGGGAAGACCCTTGCTCCAGGGAGTTTGTGGTAGAGACAAGACCTCACTGGGGCTCCTGCCTCCGGTCCAGCCTTGACAGTTGTGAGAATTGGCCTGGGGGTGTCCTGATCCAGCTCCCTCCACAGAACGAGTGCTTCACCAAACTCGCTGAGTACCTGTGGCCGGCGCCCAACCACCCGCCAGTCCACCCGCACCAGCCGGCCCCTCTTAGCGGTCAGCTGTTGGAGGTTAACCTTCTTAGAGGCCGGCCTTCTTAGGGGGCTGGATTCAGAGGGCCAGGGAACTAGACACAGTGCACCTCTGAGGATGCTGGGAAACTCTTTAACGTGGGTCCGTGCTTCTCAAATTTTACTGCACACAAACCACCTAGGGATCATCTTCCAGAGCAGATTTGGTTCAGTAAAACTAGACTGGGGCCCAGGACGCTGCAGTTCTAACCAACTCCCCACTGATGCTGCTACACTCTGAGTAGTAAGTGCCTGTCCACTACGTCTCAAACTCACTGCGCGTGGAATCACCTCAGAAGTTCAGACCAATACTGATACCTTGCCCCACCCCAGAGATTCTGATTTAACTAGTTTGGGGTGTGGCCTGGCCGTCTGGATTTCCTAAAGCTCCCCAGATGATTCTAACAGGTAGCAAGGTTTGAGAACCCGGGCCTGGATCACTGTACATTACTCCTGCCGTCTGGCGCATCTCTGCTCAGGGAGAGCCCTACAACCTCAAGAGCAAGGGATTCATTGACCCGGTGAGGAAGGGTGAGGAGCTGGGAGGCTACATCCACTCCATCAGCCTCGGGAGAGGGCACCCCAAGGATTGAATGGCGGCCACAGCTGCTGATGGACGGGGGCGCCGACGCCCTGAGCCCAGCAGTGGGGAGGGATGGAGAGCCCCGGAGCCCTTCCAGGCAGAGGAGTGACCAGGAGAGCTGAAGCAGCTGGATGGCCCCGCAGAGCCCCATCTTTGGCTCCGTCCTTGACCCTGACTCTGATAGAGAAATAACCCCCGTCCCCTCTTCAGTCCAGCCTGCCTCTCTCCCTGTATCTGCGCACTGGTTCCCAGCCACCCAGGACCTGAGTAATTGATATGTGTGCTGCCCCCTCCCGCGGACCGCGAGCTCTCTTGGTGGGCAGGGACCGTGTCTGAGTCATCTCTGCCTCCAGCCCCAGACCCTTGGCTCTGGGGGCGGGAAAGGTGTGCGGAATTGAGTGCGATCCTCGGGGTGCACTGTGGCTCCGGGCCGCTCTGCTGCAAGTTCCTGGCACACAGCAAAGCCTGCACATCGTGGTAGTAATTGTGGAGGTAAATCTTGGCTGGTCTCCTCGCAAACACTTGGTGAGGCATTCCATAAATCTGTCAGCAGCAACATTAAAATTTGATGGCAGGCAGCGTGGGTCGGCACTGGCACTGCGACTTCCCAGCAAGGTATGACACCGTCACCTCCCTCTCATTAGTCAGCGGCAGGATGCTCAGGCCTCCGTGCCGAGCCAGGCCCAGCCCTGGGGGGAGGCGATTCTTCAGAGGAGGACCCCTGGCTGCTCTGAGGGACAGGCCAAGGTCTCGGCCACAGGAAAGTAACTCAGCTTTGGGCTGATGTGAGCTGAGAGAAGTCATCCCAGGAGGCTCCGGGAATGTGCCAGGAGGTGAGAGGGCCTCTGAGTTGCAGGGGGCTGGGGCCGTTTTTTGAGTCTGGGAGCTGGTAACAGGGGCTGGGGACTTGTTCAGCTTTATAGGCAGCCTGGTGGAAATTGTCTATTTGCCCACAAAAAGACCTCAAAGAACTCTTTCAAAGGGCATGGGGTTGGACTCATCGTTTCAGCAAGCAGAGGGGCGATTGAGCAGGAGTCTGGGAGAAAAATTGTTCCTTAAAATGCAGAGAGATTGGAAACCAATCTTGTGTACTTCCCACCTGCCATGGTTCGCTTGGGGAAACTGAGGCTAAGTGAACCTCCAAAGCATATATCCAAGGTCACACAGCGGTAGAGGCAGAACAAGATTGGGACCCTGACTCCTAGTTCAAGGCTTCCCCTACAGTCAAGAATTTAGAGCACTTGTTGAAATATGAGAAAATCATCTGGAAATATATTTTTCATTAAAAACAAGTCCCAGTGCATCCATTTTTTCAACTGTCACACACAGCGTGTGTTATGTGCCAAGACCTGGGTTAAGCATCAAATAGCCCCTCACGTCTGTAGAACACATTTTGATTTACAGAAGACTTTGAAATGCATTGATACAGTTTAGTCCTGTGAATGCTGCAGTGCCACACTGCAAATGACCTCAGGTTCAGAGAAGTAAAGTGACTTCTCCAGGGCCACTCAGCTGAGTGGCCGAGGGGTTTTGACAGGGACTGACCGGCTCCAAGCCCATGGTCTTCCCCTGAGCCTCAGTTATCAACACAGAGTGGCAGCCACGGCTGCTCTCACTACCTGTGCAGAATATCAGTGCCCACCTTTTTACCATAATTTACAAAAGTCATAACATGGTTCAGAGCTGTCTAAGGGTTTCAGGGTTTATCGGTCAATGTGCCTCATCGGCAGTTGCCTTGACGGAGCTGAAAGAGATAAGAGTCAGGCCTCTGTGGCCCATTGCACACCAGGGCACATTGTGTCCTGTGGAACTGCCTCCTCGCCCCCAGGCTCCCTTCCATGGGAACAGTGGCAGTGCACTTTGATCTTCAAAATGCAGCCGGGGCTGGTGGGAGGTGCATAGGAACAGATTTCAGTAACCCACTAAATGATGCTGCTTCAGTGTCCTTCAAAGCCCAGATCACAGTCACTTCTTACAAGAAGCCTTCCTGGATACCCCAGCCAGAATAAATGATAACTGCTGCTCTGCTTCTAAGTCCTCCTCACCATTTGCTGGTGCCTAAATGCCTAGTTCTGGATCCAAGGAAGCCTCTTAGATGCAGGGTGTGCCCTGAATATGGGGCCTGTGCACCATCCCGAGTTGGGGGAAGGGGGCCTAGAAGAGAGCTCTGAATAGAGCTACTGTGAATGCTGAATTGAATGGATAAACAGAATTCTTGTGAATTTATTAGACATCCATCACAAATGGGTGAGCTGGATTTTCTCTGGAATGCAATTTAGTGTTATTCCCGCAGAATTCTGTAGAACCTGGAGTCTGGAAGTTCAGGCTTGGAATGGGGGCTTTTGGGCACACCTCCTGGTCACTCAAAGAAAGTCTTCAGTTTTCCAGACCCAGCATCTTCTGATGGCCAAAGAGTACTCAGGAAAAAACCTGCCCAGTTTTCCAACCCAGCTTCGGCCCCTTGGAATGCAGTCTGGTCCCGGTTTCTGAGCTGTAACTATCAGTGGTTTTTGCTCTTTTGTTTTTTTTAAACTTCTTTGTTCTTTTGTAGTGAGCCAACCTTGGTGCTGTCATTATGTGGCAGTGAGGCCAAGAGAGGCCTGATGGGGGTCCTAGCCCTTCAGGATGGCACCCATCCAGTATCCCTTTCCACCTGCGGGACCTGCACCCTGGCCCCTGCAGCAGACACAGCCCACCTCTCTTTTCGGGGTGTTTTGTTGCCTTTGTCTGTCTTTCTGTCTCATGCTTCATGCCTCTATCAAAGAGCAAGGACCAGTGTTTCACTAATGCTTTGTAGCATAATTTCACGATCTGTTTCTGTCTGACGTTGAAAGCACCTGGCTCAAGGAACAGCTGTCGGACACACGCAGTGCTCACTCAGCCAGCATTTGTACTATGGGTGGAGCCAGGCGCTGCGGGCCAGCCGGGGCCACTGGGATCTGTCAGTCACACATGATCAGTTCTGGCTCCTGCCCTCAAGGAGAAGCCACAGACTCACCAACAGGGGAAGCAAGATAGGGTCACAACCACCCTGAGTCTGGGCAGGAAGTGCTCTGGGCCATAGCCAGGGATCGACCCAGGGTTGGGGGCTCATGGGAAAGTGAGGACAATCAATCCAGAAAGGCCTCCTGGAGGAGGTGGTATTTGAGCTGGGTTTTGACAAGGTGGGGGATTGGACATGAGGAGGGAGAGGAAGGTGGCATTTCAGATGAAGAGCAACGGGGCAGTGGGAGGTATGGCTGGGAAGCTCATTGGGACAGACCCTGCAGGGCCTTGAATGCCACTGTGAGGCTTCTGGGCATTACCTTGCAGGCTTGGTCCTCACACATGTGTTGCCTGTGGGCACTCTCAGGTAAGGGCACGCTAGAAACCAGGAACTCCCCAGTTCTGCACACATACTCACAAATCAGGTGTTGTCTTGCACCCTAGTGAGGCATTACGTTGTCTTGTGCATTGTTTGCTTAAATGAGAGCATTGAGACAGAATTTTGGAATAATACCACACCAAGAGAACAGATTAAAATTGAACCAGAAGTGCTCAATGTGAGTCATAGCATAGCCATGGATCTCACACTGAAATACCTACAGGGGCCAGGCACGTCACAGAAAGAGGGGAAATCAGCATCGGTAACAAGACAATTGTATATTGCTTGTTCTGTAGCTGATGACACACTTCCCCCTTTAAAACACTAGGCAGCCAGGGAAGAAATGCACAGTGTGGGGAATAAACAAAAAACAAACAACACTGAGCAGACCAGCAATATGTTTCTGTTGGCCCCACGTGGCTCGGGGGCCCCAATCTTGCCTCTGATGGGTGGCCAGCAGGTGGGGTCTGTGCACGTTCTGTGGTCTGTGTTGGAGGCACTGTAATGTGACTGTGGCCTTGTTTCCCCTAAGTTCCCTGAAGGGTCCCTGCATTCGGGGCTTTGTAGTTGCAGACAACAGGAAGTGGGCTGCAGGCACAACAGCCTCCTCTCTACTGGGGACCAAGTCAAGGCTCAGAATGGTCACTCCACTGCCTCACGGTGGAAGAGCAGGGACTCAACCCCGGTCTTCAGCTCCATCTCACTGTGCCCCTGCCAGCACCACCATCTAACTGCAAAGTCCACGGCTCTCCAGAGAAGCAGAAATGAGACATTCTGCATTCTCCCCCTCACTCTCACCCTCTCCCTTGGTTTTTCTCCTCTCTGTTTTTCTGAAGGACTTCATGGCTGGCCTAGCTGGTGGGAGAAGAGGTTTTTCCCAGGAACAGATCGATGCTTTGTGTGCTGGGCTGTCCGGGCTGACAGGGCTGACCTTTATCGAGTTTGCTTGGGTTTTCCTTTCTCCGTTGGGAGCCCAGGAAGGTCTTGCTCTGGAGAGAAGACAGTTGAGAAACCTTGGCCTTCAAGGGGACCAGATTGGGGGTGGGTGCAGGGAAGATAGGAAAGGGGGGGATCTGAGCCATGAAAGCCCTTTGAGGTCAGTTATTTCAATCTCTCCCGTACACACCGCCTTTACAGATGAGAAAACTGAGTCTTGGTGAGAAAAAAAGACTTGATCAAGGTCACTCAGAGAGGCTTGACGGAGCCCCAGAATCCCGCATGTGTGTGCATGTGCACATGGATATCTGTGAATATGTGTGTTATATATATTGTATGTACCCACGTATATGTGTGTGTATATATATCCAGTGTATATATACGTGTATTTTATAATAACGTAGGTGGTATATTATATAAATAATATGTAATATATTTGAAAGGCTGGCTGTGCCTGTGTTGGGTGCTCTAGTCAGGATCACTCTGGCCATAGACAGTGTTGTATATGCCCAGGTACCCGCTGACCCCTGAGCCACGGCGCATCCTGCAGTTCTACAAAACCACAGGGAAGGACTGTTAGAAGTCTCATGGTCCTTTTCAAATCATTCCTTCTTCCTCCTCTTCCTCTGCAGAGATTTTCTCTCAAAGCCCATTTTGTATCCTTCAGAAATAGAACTTGGCTGCGAAGTCACTTTGAAAGACTTTCTGTATGTTAATTACAGCTGGCCAAGGTCTTGAGCAGAGGTGGGAGCCCACCATCTGCAGATGGGGTCGGCCCCCAGCGCGCTCTGCAAATCCCCATCATCTGGCAGGTGTCGTTTTGGGTTAATTAAGAGCTACACTGAGCCCTTTACCTGTCACTTCTGAGAATTTTAGTGAGAGTGAATTTTTGACTTTCTTGCCATCTCTGAGCTTTTAGCAAAGGGGAAACTGAAAATATCTCTGATTCTGATGACTTTCCTGGCCCTGGAATCTCCAGGACAGCTGCATTCAGTGCCTTTTCTTTTTCTTTTTTTTTTTTTTAATAAATTTATTTATTTATTTATTTTTGGCTGTGTTGGGTCTTCGTTTCTGTGCGAGGGCGTTCTCCAGTTGTGGCAAGCGGGGGCCACTCTTCATCGCGGTGTGCGGGCCTCTCATTGTTGCGGCCTCTCCCGTTGCGGAGCACAGGCTCCAGACGCGCAGGCTCAGTAGTTGTGGTACACGGGCCTAGCCGCTCCGCGGCATGTGGGATCTTCCCGGACCGGGGCTGGAACCCGTGTCACCTGCATTGGCAGGCGGATTCTTAACCACTGCGCCACCAGGGAAGCCCCAGTGCCTTTTCTTGTGGCCCCCTTTAAACTTTTAATTTCAATCACTCCTTTCTAGTTACCTAGTTATTGTTTTTTACAATAGTTATTGTTTTTTTACAGCCAGCTCTTCTATGTTTGAAAGATGGTGCTGTTTTGGGAAAATCCACCATTTATCCTAAATTTCTTAAGCCTCTGCTTTCTTTTTGGGCCTTTGAGGAGAGAACATCTATTCCTCAGCTTGATTCTGTTTAGTAGCTTTGGAAGGGCTTTCCATCTGCCTCTCAGGGGCCTTTCAGCAATCGGGCGGCCCTGGCACATCCCATTGGTAAGGTTAACCCTAACCCTAGCCCCGCCCTGTTGCCTTCTGATGACGTGTTTCCGGTCCAGTGATGTGCTGCCGGTTACATCACTTCTGTCTGATGCAATCTTGATTTCCGGTTGCACCAGCCACCATTCCACGCCCCACCTCACACCCCCCGCCACCGCCGTGACCATGAATAAATGAACCAGATAAGAGGGAAACATCAAAAGATGGAAATAATACACACACACTTACATTTGGTTCAGGAATTACACGGTTTATAGAGGGATCAGGGTTACAGGTTCTTAGTAAGGTATCTTGACCCAATAAAGCGAGGAAAATAACATTAGGAGCAAACTCTGCCCAATCAGTTGGGGTATAATTATTTGTGAATTGGATCTCTGGATTCCAGCATTTGCTGGATTCTGATTTTCTCTCCCAATCAATTTCCACTGTTACCTGACCAGTGGAATACTGACTAATAAAAGACTTAATAGGCGTTTCAGTGAAGGCCGCAGGAGGTTCTGCAGGGACTGGAGTATTTTTCTGCAGAATCATTGGAGGTGGATGTTTGTACCCAAAGCCTCCCATGTTAGGATGAGGCTGAAAATTGCCATCAGTGTCAGGAATTTTCGCCCAAATAGGGCCCTGGAGATAGATGTCTTTATCCATACGTACCTGACCAGGCTGTACACTCATATATAAGGGCACTTCCTTTTGTGGTTTATTGCTGGGGGTGTTTTGACTTGATGGAATTTTTCTGCCAGAAGTAGCTGCATAGATATTTGTTGTTTCAGTCTCATCTTCTTTGGTGAAATGTGGGGTAGGTGTTTTGTTGGTGGTCTGCATTATCAAGCTGTTATTTACACCACCTTCCCTGCATTGTCGTTCCAGTTGCTCATGGCAATTGGTCTGGGCCTTCAGAAGCTCTTTGCAGGCTTCCCTGGTGGTGCAGTGGTTGAGAGTCCGCCTGCCGATGCAGGGGACACGGGTTCGTGCCCCGGTCCGGGAAGATCCCACATGCCGCGGAGCGGCTGGGCCCGTGAGCCATGGCCGCTGAGCCTGCGCGTCCGGAGCAAAGCTCTTTGCATTTGCCAACCAATTCTCCACTGCTTGGTCCTCTGCAGACATGTTAGGTTGGTTGTTTTCTTTATTGGTTGAGAATCCCTGCATGCATTGCCACGGGCCTGGCTCATAGTTGGTGTATTTTTACTCATAGTTACTCTTCTTAATTTTTGTGGTTTGAATTGTGCCATCTGCTGAAGTTTGGTAGAACCCATATAGGTACTGGTCGACAAAGGGGTTGGAGAGATGAGTCACTCTTTGATTATGCACAAGGCAAGAGTGAAAAGGGAGGTCTTCAAAGGCATATTGAAAACTGAAATTATTGCCAGTGCGAAGCATCTGACTAGAAAAGTATTCTAGGCAATAAAAAGCTGAGCGTGGAGTAGGGGATGTGTTCCCTCTGCTCTTCATATGCACAGTGCAGTACCAGTACTGAGGCAACATAAAAACATCACCGGGAAAAGCAGGCAAGCACCCCTCGGTGGCATTTCCAACCACATATGGCAGCTGGTATGTGTCATCTGCAAAAATCTGGATGGTTGATGTTAGGTTATTGGCAATTGTCTTTGTGCCTGCTGCCTCCATGACCTCCTTAACTTGTATGTTGAAAATTTTGATTCTGTGAGCCTTTGGTTGGATGCCCCAGTAGTTGTTGATGAGCCGCTGACAGTCTCAGGGACTCCAGTGGCACTGGAGTCCGTTGAAGTCGAGGTAGGCCCAGGGGTGCTGTAACCCAAGTAGGCGGACATGTTGGAGGCGTGGCCTTTAATCTGCTTGTAGAGATTGTTGTCATAGAAGGGGAACACCCAAGTTCTCGTGGAACGAGTGGTGACGAGATTCCCTTGCCATTGAGAATCACATGCCAATTTCCTGAGGACTATCCAATGCCTCTGTTGCCGCCGCCTGCATCTGAAACTTCTGCGTCTCGCGTAGCCATCTCCAGATTACTGCTTCCTGCGCTTCTCGCGGTAGCCACTCCAGAGGATCCGCAGGGGGCCAAAGGGGTACGTTCTCCTCCTCGTCCTCCCGTGGGGACACTGGGCTGTCCAGGGCTGGCGTCTGCGACCTTGGGATATTTAGTGGCTGCGGGGGGGCGGGGATGTCTGTGAGGCCCATAGGTGTCAGCAGGCGCTTCTTGGCCTGGAAGACACCTCGGGTAAGGTTTCCACCAAAGGAGGTATCTCCTGGGCAAGAGTCTCTCAGCTCTTGGTCTGCTGAATTAAAAGTGAGATAAGGGTTCTTTCCCTCCTCGATTATTTTGTCGTAGGTCATGGACTCCCTGGGAAAGAGTCTCTCAGCTCTTGGTCTGCTGAATTAAAAGTGAGATAAGGGTTCTTTCCCTCCTCGATTATTTTGTCGTAGGTCATGGACTCGCGTGGCTGCATCCACCTTGTTGACCTGACGGCCCTTAGCAAGGCTGTTAAAAGGGCCAAGGTACTTATAGCCAGGGAGGACAAGACCCATTGCAGAGTGTTTAGGTTGTCCTCCAGATCCAGACAAAGCTGGAAGCCATGGCTGCTGTTGGTTTGGTTTAGGGACAGCGCGTCCAGGTTTTGAGTTGCACCGAGTAGCCGCTGCCCGCGTAGTAGCCGCTGCCTGGATAACATTCATAACAGTCAAAACTGTGATGAGCCACACACGTGTGATATTCCCGCGTATGCTTATTAGATTGATCCAAAGCCACCAGCTTCGCCAACCCCTTACGTTCTCGCACGACAGGACAGCTCTATCACGGCTAAACTTGCGCCCTGGACACCTCACCTTTATTTCAGCCAGACCAGTGGTGTCAAGAGCGCACACTGTGAACAGGTCAAGAGACTCCTCTTGTGTGTTTTCCCTTGCCTCCTGGGGGGGGCCCTTATATCCCTGTGTCAGCTGCTGATTCAGCAGATGCGGCAGGGGACGAGGGAGGAGCTGGGGGAACTTCGGCACTTTCCAGCTGACATGGGGAACTTTGAGCTGCTTACCAAGGCAATGGAAATCCCCTCGCTACCGAAACTACAACTGGTCTATTCATAGCGCTCTCAGGTAAGTGGGGTTTGTTAGCGCCTGTAGGAACCTCGAACACCGGTTCAACTGGTATAGCATCGTCACGGCCCCACTGGAAAAATTCTCTTATCTCCCATTTACTTATGTCCCCAAATCATGCCTGAGTTTTACTGTGAACCTAAAAAGGAAGATTCCTTCCTCCAAAGGTTCCTTATGTTCCAGGGTAGTGCTGTTCCCATCAACCCCAGTACACTTATATATATTACTGGTAATAAGTACAGGCATTGGTTCAATTTGCACAGAACCTTTACATTTTTGATCAACCCCGCACAGCCGACCCACCCAAAATGGCTTTAGCAGACACTACAATTTTCCTGGTCATCTTTCCTTCCTCCCACCAAATCACCATCTTATCTACCCAGTCA
Source organism: Lipotes vexillifer (assembly GCF_000442215.2). Lineage (NCBI taxonomy): Eukaryota > Metazoa > Chordata > Mammalia > Artiodactyla > Lipotidae > Lipotes > Lipotes vexillifer. Next base: position 1,819,853 of record NW_006783413.1, on the reverse strand, counting down.
TTGAAAGGAAAGTTCTCATTAGTCCAGTTTCCACAGCCATAAAATGGCCCAGCACGGGCAATAGCCTCCACGATGCTTGTCTTGCTGGTGGTCGCAGGTCTGTAGAACCAGATGGCGTTGCACTTGTTGAACTCCCGCCGGGCCCAGCGAACTAGGATGTTTGCTGCCAAGACGGGGTCGTACCGATTCACCTGGAAAAGTTGAAACACCTTGTTCCTTGTGATGTCCCCGACTGGAAGCTTGCCTAGCAGGTAGCCTTCGGCCGACTTCGTCAGGGGCATTTCAGCTCGCACGTTCTCCAGTGCTGCTCTGTTGAGCTCGGCAGCTCGCTGCTGCAAAAGGATTCTTTGTCTTCTAGCAGCCATTGTCTCTCAGAAGTTATTCCGTTTTCAACTAGCCAGTCCACAACCTCGCTGTATTTGTGAGTGGTCCTGTTAAGGATAACAGGTACCGGGCTTCCCTGGTGGCACAGTGGTTGAGAGTCCGCCTGCCGATGCAGGGGACACGGGTTCGTGCCCCGGTCCGGGAGGATCCCACATGCCGTGGAGCGGCTGGGCCCGTGAGCCACGGCCGCTGAGCCTGTGCTTCTGGAGCCTGTGCTCCGCAACGGGAGACGCCGCAGCAGTGGGGGGCCCGTGTACCGCAAAAAAAAAAAAAAAAAAAAAAAAAAAAGGAATAACAGGTACCTTGTTACTAGGGCCACAGGGCTCTGGCTGCAGATCTTTCTTCCACTGAGCGATCAAAGCTGGGCGGCTCTCCGTATGGAGGGTGGCTGGAGAAAAGGCTGGAATGTTAGTCCATGCCCAGTGAGCCTCCGGATGCTGCTTAGTGAGGAGATAAAAGACAATGTAGCTGGCATCAACAGATTTAGTCAGCCCGCCTTGTTTTGTTTTAGTCACAGTTACCCAGTCCTCAATGTTCGGGGTTATACCCTCCAAGACATCACGCTTGATAACTTCCTTAATGTGCTTGATATGTCAGCCAAGCACAAAGCACTTAACTGTCCCCTGCTCTAACAGACAATGCAGATGAAAGTACTCGCTGCCCTCTTCTAGTTAACAGAAGGAAAGATGTCAGTGCTAATCGTAGAGCTCCGTGTTCATGGGGAATGACTCGGTCAGATCCCCAGATAACTGGGTTCTCATGGTCAAAAGGCCCCCTTCTCCGGCAAAAGAGAACTTTCCTTCTCTGGGGTGAAGATAATGTTCTATATCTTCATAGAGGTTTCCGCTACACAGGTGTATACATTTGTCAAAACGCAGCAATAGTACATTTAAGATCTGTGCATTTCATTATGTGTACACTTTACATCAAAAGAAAAAACTTTTAAACAAATAATGAATTTCAGTTAATGATACGCAGGCTGAAATACTTAGGGAAAAATGTATTGATGTTTCCAATTTACTTGGAAATACATAAAAGATAAGATGAATGGAAGGCTGAAGGGAGAGATAGATGATAAGCAAGTATAAGAAAATATTGATGGCGGAATTAGGTAGTGGGTACACAGCGTTCACTGTAAAATTCTTTCAACTTTGCTGTGTGTTTGAAAATTCTCAGACATACCAGAGGTGGGGAGGGTGGTGAGGGGAGGATTTTCTCTCCCCCCGCTGGCCCAGCGCAGTGATGTCTTCCTTGGGATGGTGGAAGCCCGGGAACTTGGGAATAGGCCGGTGTTCTGGTCCTGCCCAGGCCCTGCCTGGTGTGTGGCTTGGGGGAGGGGAGGTTGAAGGAACTTATCTCTCAGGTTGGTCCAGTCCAAATAATCTGGAACTATGAGTCCCAGCAGAGGTTGGTGAGGTTTAATGTAAGATAAGTTTGTGGTGGGGGGAGTGGGCCTATCTTACTTCCCATTAATTCTGGGAAGAAGTGAGTTGCTTGGAGTTGGGTAGGAATGAGGGGAGTGATCGCTAGTCCCTCGGATACCTAGTGAGAAGCCAAGTCCCTCGGCCCCGAGCCCCTGAGTTCTCTGCTCTGAAATCATGGATGGGGTTATCATGAGATGGAGTGCCACGCCCTCTAGATGCTTCCTAACTGCACTCAGACGGGGTGTTGGAGGGGGGGCGGTTAACTTTCACGTGCTCACGCCTATGGCTCAGGCTTCCTGACATCACGGAATTCTCGGGCCCTGTGATCCACACTGTGTTATTGGACCACAGTCTTTCACCTCAACCCCACTGGCTGCCCAAACGTGGCACGCAGCTGCTTCCTTCGATTTCCACGTGGGGAGAAAACACCAGCCCAGTCGTATCGGCATTTGAGTGTATAGCAGGCTTTACGTCCCAATGTGGGTCACTTAAAACGGGAATTAGACGCCCACTTCTTGAATGTTCTTCGCTCCCCCCACCCCACGGGGCACGGACGTCTCCTTTTGTCTCCCACTTTCTCCTTCTTGATAGCAGAACCTCCCTCAGTTCGGGTCGTTCAGTCCTCCACGCACCACACGTGAGCTGTCACCATCCCCACCCCTGAACCCAGCTCTGGGCCTCCTTTTGCATATTCAAGAACTCAGCAATAAAAATGAATAAAGCTCTAAAATTCCTTTTAGGGACTGATTCAGTCTTCCCTCACTCCCCAGCTTCCCCAGTCTCCTTGGCACAGGAGCAGGTAGTTTTGTTCTTCCAATAATATTATCTCGTTTACCTGTCACCAATCCTATGATGTAGGTGTTTTATTAGGCCCATATTCAAGATGACAAGACTCTGCCCAGAGAGGTTCCATTACTTTCCCAAGGCCACACAGCCAGTAAGTGGCAGGCTGACTACAGACCATGGGGGCAGGCTCCCTCTCAGCACTGCCACGGGAAGCCCACACCCACCCTGTGGGCAGGCTCCTCCCTGCCCCCTCCCCACTTTCTGGTGGCCCAGCACAGTGCGGGGGCCTAGCTCACGGTGCCAGTTCCAGGCCTGGTCTCAGAAGGTCCAGTCTTGCTTTCTCCTCAGGACTGCTCGCTCCTGGGGGGCTGCAGATGGAGAAGATCATGACCCATGTTTCGTTGTTGGGAGTTCTTGGGGCTTCTGTCGGAGCACCTCCAGTCACGGTCTCTGAGGAGGGTCCATGTGGTGTGTGCTTCCCAAATGGAGGTCTCACTGCCTCCTGGGCATGAGCTGCTGGGCATGAGCTGGCACCGCAGTCAGGCCTCACGGAAGCTTTTCTTTTAATGCATAAAGAAAAGGTTTCCCAGTTTAAAGGGTTGGCATTTTTGAGAGATGCCCAAAGCACGGATCAGTTAGTGGAATGAGGCAAGGGTCCCGTGGTGTCCTTGGTGCTGGGCAATCATAAGAGAAGCGTCTATTGTGCAAGCTCTGTCTTGGGCCCTCTGGTCTCACCTCTGGGTGCCCCAACAATGATCCAGAAGTGGGGCTTTCATATGATGCCTGAGAATCTCATTCCTGTGCTGGAGGAGCATTGCTTCGTGCCTGTGGATGTTGCAGCTGTGTTGTCCCTCGGGCTCCCGTTCCCTCTCGCTTGGATTGTGACCACAGCCTCCCAGCTGGTCTCCCTGACCACGGGCTCACCTCCTGCAGCCCGTCCTCCAGGTCCTGGTCCTCCTGAGTCTGAAGGCTTCCCGGGTCCCAGCCCTGAAGGGAGAAATGCATAACGTTTCTACTCCCCCCCACTCTGCTCCATGGCTTGCCTCTGCTGGGGTCTCATGAAGACCTGGCTGTGCGGGGGTCACACTCTGTCCATCCCACCCCAGACTTTTGCTTGTGCCCGGAATGCCCTGTCTGCCTCTGCATATCAAACTCCTACCCATCCTGGCTCACATGCTCCCCTCCACCCAGAAGGCATCCCCAGTGCTTTCCCCAGATCTTGTCTTGGCTGGACCAGGCTCTCTTTTCTAAGCTGCGGTCCTAAGATTTGAAGGAAAGAAGGTGAATGCGCCTCACGTGTCGTGATGGTGGCGAATTCAAGCAGGGGAGACGCAGCAGGAGATTGGAGCCTCCAGACCCAAAGAAACTCATCATCAGGTGGGGCTCACAGAGCCTCGAGGAGAGGCCTCCCTCCCTGCTGGGAGCACTGTGGCCCCTGAGAAGTGAAATTCAGGCTCAGCAGATAGGAAGGGCCTTTAGACATCACTTGGTCTGATCTGCCCATTCACAAATGGAAGACAGAGGCCCAGGGTGGGAAGGCAGTGTCACAGTGTCACATGGGCAGAGGGCCCTGGGCTGGGAGACAGGAGGCTGGACTTGGAGTTGCCTCCTGGCCTGGGCAAGTCCCCCCCACCTTCCTGAGCCTCCATTTCCTCACATATAAAATGCAGACAGTTGCACCCATCTCGTGAGCTTCACAGGACTGTCAGGAGGGTTAAATGAGATTCTAGATGCCAAGGAGGCCTTGGTGACCAATGTCAGGTCATTGTCATGTGACTGACATTTGCTGAGCAGTCACTGTGTGCCAGACACTGTGTATCATTCATTCAGTCTTTACAGTGACCACGTGCAGTGGGATCTATTAATTGTCCTGACTCTACTGAGAAAGAAACAGGCGCAGAGAGGTTGAGTAACCTGCTGATGGACACAGAGCTAGGGAGAGGCAGACACAGGATTTGGACCCAGGCAGTCTGGCTCCAGAGCCCTTGCTCTGAAGGGTTCAGTGGCAGCATGTGGGCTTGAATCTGGGTGGTCTGCTGCTTCCCAGCCATCTTTGTGGCCGAGCTAGTCCGGGTCCATAGACAGGCAGCTTTCTTGGCAATTGAGGACCTGGTCTCCCCACATCTCATGGGTGAGGACTCCCTAAACCCAGCCAGCTGCCTGTGTGGCACTTCAGATAATGACACCATCCCGGAGTCCCCAGCATGTGGCTGGACCAGCCCTGAGGTCAGCCTCATGCCCCAGAGACCGTCAAGCTCCCCTTACCCAGAGGGCACACTCTCACAGGGCATTTCATAGGACAGGGGCCCCGCCGAAGGTACCACCATGCCAGTTCTCTAAACACAGCAGGCAGGGTGGGTCCCTGGGGGTTCATTTCTTCCACCAGGAGCAGGGTGGCGTGGTGGATGGAACCTGGGTAATGGATTGGATAAAGCGGTTTGAATCCTGGCACACAGCAGGTGCACAGTACACCCCTGGCTATCAGTACTAATAATGGTAGTGAGAGCCGTCATCTGTGAAAGAGTGGGAGGAGTTCCCATCCTTTCATTCATTTAACAAATAGTTTTCAGGGCCTGCTAGACATTGAGATAGAGGCATGAACTCCCTGCCCCCATGGAGCTTACATCCTAGTGGAGGAAGCAGAATTAACAAGAAAGATAAGCATAATAAGTTAGATATGTTAGATTGTGATCAGTTCAATGGAGAAAAGTTAAGCAGGGAAAGTGGAAGGAGTTTCCATTGGAAATGCAATAGTTCGGAGGTGACATTGGAGCAAAGCCTGGAAGGAGG
>NW_006783413.1:1797666-1813543 GCF_000442215.2 Lipotes vexillifer | reverse complement strand
TCGTGTTACAGGTAGAGGCAGCGAGCTACTGGCGGTTCATGGAGCACCGACTGTCTGCTGTGGATGGGGCGTTACACTGGGGGTGGGTGGCACGTGGGTGCTGAGAGGAATCAGACACTGACCTGCAGACAGACGCTCCCATGTCACAGGAGAGTCCCGTGCAGGTCAGGGTGAATCTGGCGCTGTGGGGCACAGCGGGAGACAGGGTGTGCCCCAGGAGGGGCAGGAGAGGGGCTTCCCAGAGGAAGAGGTATCTGAGTGGGATTCTAGAAAGTCAGGCAGGTGGGGTCGAGGATGGTGGGCAACACTGACAGGTACATCCTCTCGAGGAGTTGGAGCTGTTTATGGCCCTTTGCCAATTTGGGGACAGACTTGAGGGGAGGGTGTGGGATGGACAACAAGGATACAATTAATTAATTAACTCCAGCTGAACAGGCCAGAGACTTGCACTTTTGGGGGCTGGAGATCAAGGAGGCTTCCTGAAAGAGGTGGCCTTGGTGCTGGGCCTGGCAGACAGGCGCGATGCTGCTAGATGGAGATGCAGAGACGGCCTTTGCTGGTGTAGTCCGATGCCCCGGGCCAGGCGCAGTGCTGTCAGGAAGCGCCTCTGATGGGGCAGCTCCGTGGGTGTCCAGAGCCCTGGGGAGAGGGTGGCTGTCTCCCTTCTCCAGGCGGCTTGTGGCTCTGCTCCCCCACCCGACCCCCCAGGAGGAGGAGGAGGTGCCGTGGCGCTGATGGAAATGCAGAGGCTGGGCTGCTGCAGCCCAGCACTGTCACCATGTTCTCCCTTGCACGCTGGAACCTGACACCCTGACCACTGAGGCATAAAAAACAGAGAATTGGAAGGCTCAGCCTGTCAGGCTGGGAGTGGCCCCCAGAGAGGCCAGAGGAGCAGCGCATGTGTGTGTGCGCGCGCGTGCGTGTGCATGTGTGTGTGCGCGTGCGCATGCCCTGCCTGCAGTTGCCTGTGGAAGTGGGGAGGAGGCTGGCTGGGCCCGGGGGTGGGAGCAGCTGGCCCTCGGGCCTGCTTTATTGTTCCTGCTGCACCTGGTGGAGCCCTGGGGTCCCTACACTTGGGCCGAGGCCCCCAGAGAGAAAGCAGTGCTCCAGGTCCTGACTTCTGGCTGGCCGTCCTTCTAGAGGCTCCTGCCCTTCGGCCCTTTGGCATCCCTAACAAGAACCCATGGAAGCATGGATGGTGCCAAGGGTGGCCTCATGGGGCTGTGACTCCTGTCACCACTGCCAGGGTGGGGCCCACATGCTCTGTAACCAGTAGCCTAAAAAGCCACTCAACAGCCAGCTACCTATACAACTGCTGCCAGGCCCTGGGGCTCCCATACCCCAGGAGCTGCAGCCACAGGGAGGAGACAGGAGGGGCCTGTCCTGCTGCAGAGCCAGGGCAGCAAGGTTTGAGGGCAGGGATTTTGAGCTCCTCTCCTGACACTGGCTAGTGGTAAAGAGGCTCTCCTGTGGCTGGAAGTGAGGGCACAAGGAAGTGCCAGACGCAAGCATCATGGCTCCACGAACAGCTGGGCAAGAGTGAACCGTCATTTACCACTCTGCCCGCCCACACCCACTGCTCTCTCCACCTGGTGCAGCTTGCAGCTCTTGGTCCTTTCCCCATGCCCAGAAGGCCCCACCCAGTCGCTCTTCTGTGCTCCCCCAGCCCTTCAGCTTGTCCCTTCATCTCAGCAAAGTGCCGGGGGCCTGAGTTTATGTCTCATCTTCCCCATTGGACTGAGGCCTGGGGAGCAGTCATCTCTGGATTCACAGCACAGAGGTCTAGACTAGAGTTGGGGTCATCTTTGGCTTCCCAGTCCAGAGCCACTCAGGAAACACATGGAAGTGGCATTGCATCCACACTGAGGTCCTGGAGTGGCCTCTGTCAGCGCTGAGAACCAAGTCCCAAGCCTCAGACTGCTTGGTTCTCAGCAGTTGTATAGGTAGCTGGCTGTTGAGTGGCTTTTTAGGCTACTGCTGAGAACCAAGCAGTCTGGGCCTTTGGACTTGGGTTGGGTGAATCCAGGTTGTTTTGTGAGAGACCCTGGGCATCAGTCTTCCCATCTGTAAAATGGGTCAATAACCCCAGGGAACACCTGGCACATGGTAATCCAATGGTACACATGTGAGAGGTTGGTATTCAATCCCACTAATAAGAAAAAGGTTATAGGGGAAAATGTAGACAATGCTAATGACAGCTGTCCACTTGATAAGGGGGTGGACCAGACTTGCCTTTATTGGTTACACAAAGTACCCACAGTTTATGAAAGAGACAAATGCCATTGGCATTTTCCGAACCTGACTTGACATTTGGTTCCTGTTTCTCTCTCCACCCACCACATGCAGGGAGTGAGTTTTCTGGGAGCCCCTACAGCCACCCTCAATACCCCTCGTACAACGACTCCTGGAGGTTTCCCAACCCGGGGCTGCTCGGTGAGTACTGGCGGAGGCCCTGCGGCACCCCTGGGTCATCAGCTGCCCCATTGGGCACCCTCATTGGGCCAGGGTCCCTCAATATCCTCAGGTCCGGTCACTGAGGTGGGGTGGGTAGCTCTCCCCAGATGCTTGCAACGTGGGAGTTGTGATGGGGCTTCAGGACAGTAAACACCACTCCAGCCCTGCTTATGCCCTCAGCGCTCCCCCAGATGTTTTAGTGGATAAGGGAAAATGGCACAGAGGGGGAACAGATTTAAAAAGGCCATTGAGGGAGAAAGAGAAAGGTAGGAAAAGTGCCTGCCCAAGAGTAACATATTTCTTAAGAATCATTGAATATTTTGGTGAGAAATCTCTAAATAAGAGCAGCCAGGAGACCAACTTGGATTGATTGGTAGTGGCTATCTGTCTTGGTAAGGACGCTGAGGCATGGATATTGATTAGTGATGTCTGCCATGGACACCACTAGAGCCAGCTCCATTAGAAATGGGTTGCCCTGTGGCTGAGGGCCTGCCAAGTCATGCCGTTCCGAGCTCAACTGGTGCCCAGACTCTGCCCAGGCCTCAGACTGCAGATGGTCCATGGCTGCGGCCAGCCTGATCTGTGTACATCATCAAAGATATTTCGGCCACCGCAAAGACCAAGCAGGGCTAACTCAGCCCTCAAAAGGCCAAGGAGAGCCCTTTGTTTTGTTGCAATGAACTTACATGAGACCAGCTGGTGAGTGCCAGCTGGAGCTGAAGATTCTGGAGCATGAAGCAGGGGCTCAGGGCTCACAGATGTCACACACCCTGGGGGCAGAGCCAGTGAATCAGCCTGTAGGCAGCAACACCGATCTCTCCCCAGCAGTCAGCTGAGGAATTTCCAGTAAGGTCAGGCATGGAAGGGCCTCTGAGACCATCCAGGTTTATCTGTACAGCTTAATAAGGCCTGCTTAATTAAGAACCTGTTACTTCCCTGGATCCTGAATTATTTCAGGACTGAGAAACACAGACTTTATCAAAAAAGCAAGAACCTGGTATCTTCAAACTCAAGTTGCTAGGCATGGGTCTGCGAAGGAGGCCATGAAGTCACAGCCTTGGCCCCTTCCCCAACCTGCTTTGGTGATTAGGACAGACAATGACGTAGACACCATCCCTTCCTGGCTGCAATCCTTCCGTGAGTTTGAGCCTTGGGCCACCCAAAGCATTTTGGTGTAGCTTGCAAAACTTCAGGTGAAATAAGGAACAATGCCAACTAGCACTCCAGGCCCTGTGCCTGAATATTTCATTTTATAGCAGACTGGGTTCTTGACATCTGTGGCCTCCTGGAGGGGCTGAATCTGGGGACTGATTGCTCAGACTTCTTTTTTGGTTTTGGTAAAAATTACTTCTAAGTATGAGGTAAGGTCTCCACTTACCTAATGCTTTTCCTTAAACAACGCCCCTGAGAGGCCCTGGGTTCTGAGTTGGCCCAGTTGTCAGTTTCAGGAGGCAAACGCTGACCCTGAACTGAGTCTTTCGGCAGGCGTTGGGGTGGAGGGATGGGTCAGGAGGCCTGAGCCTGGGAGCCGCTCCCTGCAAATTGGCCTCATACAGAGCCCTGGTCCCAGCACTGCTGTGAGACCCACAGGGGATGTGGCACAAAGAAAGCCTGGGTCAGGCTGCAGGAGGTGTTCCTTGTGATGGGGATATGACCCCAAGGAGGCCATGTTGACCTAGGACCTCCACATATGGTCGTGTACTGCCCAAGGGGACAAGTGGGGGCTGAAATCAAGCCCATGCATGGCACAAAGCTCCAAGCCCTGGCACAGGAGTATGGCTGCTTTTTCTAATTTTTTTGAGGTATCTGATAGGCTTATTTGCCTGGGAGTTCAAGAATCAGAGAAGTAAGAAGGGAGCTGCTCAGGCAAGCATAGCAAAGGGACGGAGTAGGAGGTAGGGCCACAGGTGGGGGACCTTGAATGCCACACTGAGAAGTCTGCACCTGATTGTGTGGGCAGCTAGGACCCCAAGGGGATGTCAAGGGGAAGGTGGGACTAGACCACATCCGAGGCCTTTGCCGCTCAAGCTGGAGTGAAATCCAGTTCATATCCCCAATTATATGCGTGGACTATGTGTCTGGTGTGAAAAAGTTGTGGACAATGTCCCAGGGAGCTCACAGGCTGGGGGTGAGAGAGCCTCAGGCAAGTGTATCTGTGCTGGGATGTGCTCAGTGACTTGAGGGTGTCCAGAACCAGTGTGGAGAAGAGGAAAAAGAATCAGAACTCTGTTCATCTAAAGGAGCACTTGCTAACTGTGCAGGCACTGGGCAAAACCCCTCATGTGGGTTACCTCATTTTATCCTTTCAACAGTCCTAGGGGGCACAGGTATCAATATTATCCTTACAGATGAAGAGTGAGGCTCAGAAAGGTTAATTAACATACTTGAGGTCACACAGCATGCAGGGAGCAGAATGAGAACTCAAACTCCCGTCACCCTGACTCTAGAGCCTGTATTCATAATCAGTGTGTGATGTGGTACCCTTACTCTTCCTGACCAATTCAGTCTGAACAGTACTAGAGCCAGGAAAAGAGGCTCATCTCTCCATAGTAACAAGCCTGGGAATCCCAAATACTCAGACCTTGTATGCCATGAGAACAGCGCTGATCTATTTTTGAAAGCCAGGTTATTGTATTTATCTGTCAGGCTTTCAGTTGCAAACAACAGATTCCACTCTGGCTGGTTTAAGCAGAAAGTGAATTTATTAAGGAATATTGGGGGCTCCCAGAGTCTCCAGGAGGACCAAAGAGACAGGCATGGGACACACAGCCAGGAACAACACCGGGGCTGCTCTAGCATAATGCTTCCACTGTTGGTACCCGCAAGCAGCCCGCTCTGTGCTGCTGCTTCAGCTGGGGTGCTTAAGAGTTCTGCCCTGCCTCTGTACCCACCTCCAGCAGGTAGAGTCTGTCAGCCCACTTCCTCAAGCTGCTCCCCTCCCAACTGAGGTCAAACTCAAGAGATTCTAATTGGCAGGGCCCAGGTGACGGCCCTGTGCCCTAGCAGCAAAGGCAACTGGGAGAATGAGTTCTGACTTCTAACTCAAAGAGGCAGGCCTCATACCACAGAAAACTCTGCAAACGCAAGGAAAGTTTAAACAATGTTGGGCTGTTACAAACATGAGAAATGGCCCCTGCCCTGCCCAAGTCTGTAACCTGGGGAATCACGGTCAGGTCATCAACCAATCTGGGCCTCAGTTGCCTCAGGTGTAAAATGAGGATAGTGGCCTCTGGCAGCTTCATTCAAGCGGGAGCTGAACACGATGCTCTCTTGAGGCCCGGAATGCAGTGATCCCACTTTCCTGAAGGTGAGTGAGATGCCAGGCTTGCTCTGCCACAGTCTTGCAAATAAGTTCCAGGCCCGCTCCCATCTACCAGCCTGCCCTTTCCCCAGTGTCTTCGGGGCTTTAGCTGAAAGAATCCCACTGGGCTGGAGAAGTAGGGTATTTCTGCTGCTTGGGGCGGGTGCCAGTGGGGAACCTGCTCTGAGGTGCCTCTGTACTCTGCTAGATCAGTGGGAGCTGTGGAAACAGGTGGGACCCTCACACACCCTGCCCACACCTGGATGAGCAAGGCCACCTAAAGAAGCTGCAGGAGAGCCTCCCTTCCCGCCGAGCCTCCTCCCCAGGAGCTGCCTGCGGTCTGCCCATGCCCGGCCCAGCCAGGGTGGCCGGGATCCAGCATCCCAATGGGGCCCCGGGCAGGCGGGGCGGCGGGCTGGCAGCAGGAAGAAAGGCCGCTGCGGTCAATTAGGATTAGAACCAGAGCGCCTGTGGCCACTGTAAAGGGATTAGAGAGCGAGTAGGAGCCCGGAATGACTGTGTCAAGAAGTAAATTGATGATAATGTGAATTAGAGAGGAAAAATGACAGAAGAAAGGACAAGTTTATTCTAGTTGGAGGGCTAATGGGCACCAGGAAGACAGAGCACTTTGTGGGGGGATGTTTTCATTTCTCACGGTAAATGCAAGCATTTTTGATTTTTGCCATGGGGCCCTCGCACTGGGGTCGCTGGACAGCGTGGCCGTGAGATTAGGCTTTGAGAGGGAAGCGAGTCAGAGCCCAGAGTAAGAGCTGGCCCCTGGAAAACTCTGAGGCCCGAGGCAGGATTTCCTGTCCCTCATTTGGGGGGGCAGCCCCTGTGGTTTTCCTGCTCCTGTGCCATGCCCGGGCCCACGGGGCTGGCCCTCACATCTCACACACACACACACACACACCCCTCACCTGGGCCCACGGGGCTGGCCCTCACATCACACACACACACACACACACACACCTCTTACAGATACTCTGTGGGTGACTGGCCCCCTCCCTCAGGAGAGAGAGCAGAGGAGGCTGCCAGGCGTCTGAGTCAGGGCTCCAACCAGGGAGGTGACAGAAGGCAGCAGAAAAATCCATCTCTGGGAATACTTCAGCATAGCACTGGTGTCCATACCTTCCGGAACAGCACAGCAAGGCACTGCCTGCTACCCCATCATCACTGCTGCTTGAGCCATTACTGCCTTCCTGGGGGCTGGGGAGGGAGAATTTTACCCACTAAATGGAGCTGGGATTGGAGGGGCGGTGGCACATGCTAATCCTGCCCTCTTGATTACCTCCTAGCAGTGTGACCCTGGGCAAGCTACTTATTCTCTCTGTGCATCAGTTTCCTCATCTGCTAAATGGGGGCAATACTAGTGCCTACCTGATAGAATTGTTGTGGAAATTAAAAGAGTTAAAGCATATAAAGGACTTAGAAAAGTGTCCATTTCCAGAGCACCTTCACATCCTTACCTCATGGTGCCCTCATATAGCCCCACTGTGACCCCCCTTTTAGAGATGAGAAAACTGAGGCTCAGGGCAGTGCAGCCACTTGTCCAAGTTCACTCAGCCAGGAGTGATAGAGCCTGACTGGCAATCTTCAGGCCTTGGTGCCCAGTTATGGCATCTGGGAGAATTGCCAGGATTGGTTTGGATTTGGGTGAGATTTCAGAATAAGTAGGAGTCACCTCCCCTGGGGAATTAAGAAGCTTACTATTCCTGCTCCAGCAGACACGTGGTCTACAGTGGCTGACAGGACCCCAGCTGCTATCCACTTGGATAAACACGGCCCTCTGACATAGCTGTACAGGCTGTGAACTGTGTCATGGAAGAAAGAGTCCTGAACTAGGGGCCGACAACCAGAATTCCACGCCAGGCTCTGGCCCTGAGAGGCTCTGTGGCTTTGGGCACATGAGTGGTCTGTTGAGCCTCAGTTCTACTACCCCCAGCCCCACCTGTAAAAGGAAGAGATGGCCTAGTATCTCTAACTTCTGTGGTTCTGAGAATCTGCTCGTCCCCTTGAGCCCCCCAGACCCTTTTGTCCCTGGAGAGGAGTTTGAACACAGAGCAGGGCTCCTGCAGGCCTCATCCAAAGCAGGCAGTTAAAGAGAGCAGCCCCGAGACAGCGGGAAGAACCCAGCATCGGTACAAAATGCCCCACACTGGCTTTGTCTGGAGGTCACAGGAAGCAGGGCTGTCCCCTGCCCTTCGCCCACGTACTCTCATATCCAAATCTTCATGTCCTCCAAGTTCAAGCCAACCTGCTTCCTCCAGGAAGCCTGACCCTGCCAGAATAATCTTGCATTCCCAGAGCTCTTTTCTCAGAGCTCTGACCCCCTTCTTGACTCTGAACACTGGCCTGCATTTGTTCATTATTGCCCAGCGCTGCACCCAGTAGGGTTGGAAAATAAATGAATGGGCAGGGTCTTTACTATTGTTGGTTCACTCAGTGCTGTTGCTCATTTTCTCAGCAAACCTAGCCGAGCATGTGCCATGTGCCATGTGTCAGGCTCCAGGCTGGGGGCTGGCAACAGACACCGAGCAGAGCAGAACCCAGCCCCTGCCTGTGTGGGGCTCTCCGTGCAGGCGAGGGGGAAGAAGCACAGAAAGAGAAGGTCAGAGCCCGTGGTCCAGCCTGCAGCACGGCGTGGGCTCAGGACAGGGGGCATCCCAGGGGAGGAGACAGGGGCTCTCGGACTTGAAGGAGGCGGCACTATTCAGCAGACAGGAAAGGGGGTGAAGGTGCAGCCAACGTGTTCCAGGCAGGAGGCAGAGCGTGGAAAAGGCGCGGAGGCGTGCGAGTTGGATATAATGGGCTAGCTCTACCTGCCCCATAGGATTAAATCAGACGACGTGTGTAAAGGGGCAGGAAGTGCTCAGCCGGTGGTAGCTGCCATTAGGCCTCTGGTATACTTGAGATGGCTGCAGAGTGTGATTTTGCAGGAGCAGGGTGCCTGGGAGCGAGCCGGAGGGGTGGTGGTCCTAGAGGGAAATCCAGAGGTCTGCAGGGCTAGGTCACAAAGCTTCCACAGGCCAGACTACGAAGTGATGACTTTTCATCGTCTTGCTCAGAAACTGGCAAACTTTTCCTGTAAAGCGCCTGATAGTACATATTTTAGGCTTTGCAGGCCGTGTGGTCGCTATTGCAGTACTCAGCTCTGCAGTAGCAGCATGAAAGCAGTCACAGACCATGCAGAAACGAACGGGCAAGGTTCGGTCCCAGTCAGACGTTAATTACTGAAACAGGCAGCGGCGTGAGGGCGGGAGGGGGGCAGGGGGCGGGTGGATTTGGCCTCGGTCTGCCTACCCCAGCTCTAGCTGGTGAGGAGGGCCTGAAACCTATGACCAGGCAGCGGCCCTGATCAGGGACTGAGATCTTGGTGAGAGAGGACAGTGGCCTGGACTGAGGGAGGGGGAGGAAGGGACAGAGACAGGGACACTGGTGGAAAGGGGACCCCCGGTACGGAGCTGGGGGCACAAGGTCTCCCTCCAACCTCCGTGGCCTCTTCTGTCTCTTCCAGGCTCCCCGTACTATTACAGCGCCGCTGCCCGAGGAGCTGCCCCGCCCGCAGCTGCCACGGCCTACGACCGTCACTGACCCCAGGAGCCAGGCAGGCGCCAAGCACTTATGACACATATCACTGAAGGCCATAGCCTCCCAGCCCCCTCCGAACACAGCCAGAGGGGCCCAATGAGACCGTCCCCCCAGCAACCCCCCACTCGCCTGAAACTCCCTCCCCCTTTTCCTGCCAGGGACTCTGGGCTTCTGTGGTAGGGATGTTGGACTTCTAGACACCCGTCCATTTCTAAGAGTCAGTTGATGAGCTTCCCCCGACGTGACTGGGTCTCCACAAACCAACAGACTGTTCTGCAGACAACTGCAGCCCCAGCCCAGCCTGCCAGCCCCCTAGCTGTCTGACCACCCACCCGTCTTCCTGCCCCAGGCCTGGGAAGGAGAGTTTTTGCTTTTGTTGCTTCAACAGCACCCGTGTAAATACCTTCCTGCTTTTTTGTGGGCCCGAGGGTCCAGCTGAGCAGACTGCCCAGCCATTATGCATCCAGCACTCCCGCCGTGTCACAGGATGACTTAGACCTGTGCACAGAGCATCCCCTCTGCTCTGGGTGCCCCCTGAAGGTGTGTTTGGAGATGCCCTTGAGACTAAGGATGCCCACCCCCAGGCCCCAGCTCCCTGCCCATTGCTACTTCTTTAATATCTGGACTAAGAGTCTCATTGGGTTGGCTTTGCTCTAAGCACCCCCCACCCCAAGACCTCTCCCTGGCTTCCTGCCCCCATTTCCCTGGGCCCAGTGCAGTGCGAGCAGCTCTTTTCCGTATCAAAGGACTCAAAAAGAACTGTCTAGGAGATTCCTCAGCTACTGTTTTAAAGTAAGATGTCGTCCAAGGTGCTGATTGCATTGTGGACTTGGAATGTTAGGGCTGGACGGGACCCAGGAGATGATGGTCCAAGGCAGGCCTGAGGCTCTCCAGACCCCCAGCCCCTGGAACCACTGAACTGAACTGGGATGTGTTTTCTGAGGTGTGCCCAGGCTCAAATCACATTGGACACCTACCACGGACACTTCTCCCACCCTCCAGGATGCCAGTGAGTGGATTCTGGGCAAGCCTGTCCCTGCCACATAGACAATGATTAACAAAAAGGACTTTGCCTGGACCAAGGACCACAAACACCTACAGCAGTCAGCCAGAACTTCCTGACCAGCCCCTCCCGGGCCTCATGGAGCCTAGTATGCAGCTAGGAACAGAAGTGCTCTGGTGGGGGCGGGTGCCTGACTTGCATAGTGGGTACCTACCTGTTGATGCAAGGGGCTGTGATGGTCAGGGCCATGGCCAAGGGCCTCGGGAGCCTGGAGTGGGAGCTGGGATAACTCACTGTCGGCTGGAGTGGTCAGAAAAAGCCACCTGGGAGGATCTGGGGGACAGAGGAAAGCTTCCTGGAGAGGAACAGGACAGGCAGTGAGGAATTGGTGTGTGAACTGGGAATGGTTTTGAAATGGAGGTACCAGGGCCACCATCTCTTTGCCTGGGGCCTCAACTCCTTGCACAGTATCTCTTGCCGACTCAGAAGAGACAGGTAGAGGCCCCATCCAAATATGGACTGAATTACCACAATGACAGTGGACTTTGCCCTCTCCTGTGACAGTGTGCCTGATGTCTGCATGTCACCAAGCTGGCAGAGAGCTGGGGCAGAGAGATAACTTGAGGTTATCAGGCCTAAGAGGTCTTGTCCTGGCCGCACCTCTACCTGCCTTGCTGTGCGTCCTCAGGCAAAACCGTTCACCTCTCTGAGCCTCAGCTGCCTTGGTAGAGCAGGGTCCCCTGCAGAACTACCCAACAGCTCTCTCCTTCCCTTCCTTTCTCCCGGAGCACTGAGGCTGTGATACGGGCCTCTGGGCAAGCCCTCCACGTCCGAGCAGGCATAGTGGGGCACTGGAGTCCTGCTAATATTCGGACGAAGTGAAAAACAAAGAGCACCTGGGGGGGGGGGGGAAACTCAGCTTTGAGGAAGACCTAAGTCAGCTCCCCTTAGGGGAAACTGAGGCCCAGCTTGGGGAAGCCCAGAACCGTGCAGGGAGACAGAGCAGACCTCCTCTGGCCACCACCAAGTATCCCCCCGCCCCACAATGCCCCTACAAGGTGGTGGGATAGAAGAAGAAGCCGAGGCCTAGCAAGGTGGAGTCCCCAGGCAGTGACTGGTGGAGGTGAGGCTGGGACTCGGCCCCCTGACCCCTGGCATGTAGCGATGCTCTCATCCCTGGGGCGGGAAGTCGACAGTGAGGGCAGCAGGAGATGGTTCTGGGCCACCACTTCAGACGAGGTGTCCTGGAGCTGCCAGAACTGCTGAGGAAGCCCAGTCACTCAGGGCAGCAGTGGAGTCAGTGAGCTCACCGCAGGCACACCCACCGCCCTGGAACCTGCTGTGCCAAGAAAGGAGGCAGCTGGGGCCAGAGCTCACCTCCAGGAGCCCAGATGAACCAGCTCCAGCCTCCACCTGCCGGGCAAGGTAGGAGCAGATATGTTACCTGGACCCTCCCACCTTCCCTCCCTTCCAGAGAAAGTGGTGGAGTCTGGGGTCTGCAGCATCGGCCTCTTGGCCTCTGGCACCCAGATCCTTGGATCCTGATGCTCCTATGGTCTCAGGCTGTTGGGAGGAGGCCAGCCTTCCCTGAACCGGCTACCTAAGGCGCACGCCCTCCTTCCTCGGCAAAGCCCACTGGCCCCAAGTGCACCACTCTCCCCATCCTGTTCCTCCTCCTGACCTGTGATGAGCTCCCTCCATGCCTTTTCTCTCTCCCCTGAGGCTCTGCACGTCCTCAGATTGCATTTATATTGATTACTACCACTTGATTCCTGGGCTTCCAGGCAGAAGCACAAGCGCACACGGACACACGTGCATGTTGCCACACATGTACCTGCTCTCACCAGCTGAGTTCCCCACGCTGCCCAAGGAGCTTCCTGGGAGCTTGGAGAGGAAGGTTCCAAAGGACACAAGCCGTTGAGTAGATGCCAGAGAATTCTGAAGGAAAACACAAGGCCAGGGCTTTCACCAGCATTGTGGCAGGAGGTCTGGGGCATTCCTCCATGGGCCTTCAGCCCTGTGTTCCAGCTCTTTTTGAAAAGGACACTATAGATTTTACGAAGATTTTTCATACCATTAGTCTATCTGAAACCAAGAAAAATTTGATGACATATCAAACCCAACATCCCTTTCCCAAGGCGCCTTAGTTAGGGTTAGCCCTTTCATAATTGATGTTTGTATGGTGCTTTGCAATCCTTGACCATCCCATGGGGCAAAGATCACAATGCCCATTTTATAGATGGAAAAACTGAGATTTAAGGCTCACATGGCAAGATGGAGGTAAAGAGAATTCTCAGATTTCCAGGCCTCATTCTCTCCAGATTCATGCTCCTGTCATGGGCATGTGTGGCTTAGAAACACCCTTCAGTCCCCTAGAAACCCCCAGACCTGCAATGAGGAAAGAAAAAACAGAGACTCAGAGGCTGGCCTGACGTAGGGGCCAGGGGGTTGGTAGCTCTGCTGGTCCACCTTGATTCCCATTAACACTGAAAACTGCAGAGTCTTTGCCACATTCACACCAACTCTTCTGAGGTTTCATCCCGACTCATTCCCTGCTGTGCCTGAGACTCAGAGGGAGTTGGAGCTTATCCAAGGCCACAGCACAAGCCCTGACAAGGCCTGGTCGTGGGCCCAGCTCTGACTCCCAGGGTCCAGGGCTCCAGCCTCATGAGCTGTCCCCACATTCCTCTTGTCTTTGTCCTTCTTGCTGTGGAACAGACTTCAAATCTGGCTGTGACAATATGCAGCAGTCCCCAGATTTGGGCCATCAGGGGTGCCCAGAGCCCTGGGAAGCACAGATCACTATCTCAAGGGCCCTGGACCAGCTGCTTCCCAGGCCATGCAGGTGGGGTGACCTTGCTGCTTCTGCAGGGCACGGGCAGCCTGGGCAGTGGGGGCTTGCCCTACCCAGCGGCATTCAAGTGTGAAAACTTTTAAAATGTTCTGTCAGCCAAAAAAAAAAGTCTGTGGGTAAAATTTGACCCACGGGTCACCAGCTTGTGACCCCCATTCTTTGTCCAGTGCCTCCTTTCTTCTTCACCTCCTTGTCCTTCATTGCAGATGAAGGACATCAGGGGAGATGGGAGCGCAGAGAGGTAAGAGATGAGGTTCAAGTTGTCCAGCAAGTCAGTGTCAGGAACAGGCACCCCCAGTACCTACTCTCTCCCTCCCACACTCTGGGCTCTTGCAGGCTGTTTGGGCTTTGCAGGCGGGGTGGGTAGACTGTCGGAGGGGGTAGGGATAGGGGACTGTTGGCTTCGAGGGGAGGTCAGTGCTGCCGGTGTCTTTCACATGCCCAGGGAAGAGCCCCAGATGTGGCCATAGGGCACTGAGGGATGAAATCCCTTTATGAGAAGTCACATCCAGAGCGTCTGCCCTGCCTTGGCAGCCTCTGACTCCAGCTACCCCTTTCTGGATGACATTTCAGTTAGAATTTAGCTCCAAGCCATGGAGAGGCAATCTTAAAAACAAGCCAAGCACTCCTGACAAATACCTGGAAACAAGATATGTCTGAGACACAACTGCCACAAGGGTAGAAGAAAAATCCAGGCCCCTGGATAGGCCAGGCCTAGGCCAGAGTGGGTGGAACCACAGCACCGGGGGCTAGACCAGCTCCCCAGTGGCCCCGCTAGGAGGTGGCTCTGCGGCCTTGGCCTCTCCCCCATCCAGGAGCCCGCCTCTGACGGTTTCCAGGCACACACACCAGTGCTCCTGGAGAATACATTCCTTTAGTTCTTTTGGCCTCGGAGAGGTCCAAGGCAAGTGCATTTCTTAAAAGGTAACAAGATACATTACTGGAAAGTTGGACAGTCAGGCCATGACTCCTAGCCTGCATTCTGCCCCACCTCCTGGCAGCCCCTTTGGCCCCTTGTCCCCTGTCGTCCCCGTACCTCAGGATTTCCTCTTGCATATTCATGGCAGAGCCGAGGTGTCCATCCACCTTCCCCACTGTCAGCGCGGCTGCACCTCCAGAGTGGCGGCCAGGTCCCAGGGGGCCGACTGGGAGCGAGCCCCTTGCCTGCCCGCTCTCCTGACCAGGGACCTGCAGCTTCTCTGACACGGGCTGCTTGCCCGGCAGCAGGCAGGCACGAGCCTATCTTTCATTCACTGTAATTTCTCAACACTGGGGTCCCGTTCCTGGACCCCGCGGATCAAAGGGGACCTCAGGGTCACGTCCCTGCCATTCTAGAGTTTCAATCCACATGTTCCCAGGGGTCCTGTTTAGCTCATCTCCAAGTTAAGGGTACACGTAACTACCAGTCACTAAGTCTATTCTTCTCCCCACATCTTAGACCCCTGAGCCACTTGAGGAGAAAATGCAGCAGTTTATCTATTTATTGAGGGAATCTTGATGAATTGTAAAAGGGGGTCGGTCTCAGGTGGTATATTTGGCCTCTGGGCAGGAGGGAGAGGGCAGGAATCTTGCCCTTCAGCTTCGGGCAGCTCTGAGCCTGGCAGGGAGAGGGAAGTGTGTGGAACAGCAGGGGGAGGGACCCCTTGGGAGTTATGTGCCTCCCTCCCTGACTCTGAGGCCTGGCTGGAGGAGGCCCAGCTGCAGCCTCACCCATCCCAACCTGGACCCACCCACTCCTGCAGCCAGAGGGGCCCCTCATCCCCACAATCGCCACTCTCGTGACAACACCCCTCATCTTCTCCAAAAGCACCATTAAGAACAAGTGATTTTGGATGATGGATTTTTGATTTACAAACGGTGCATTTCCCTTGGAGTGGAACAGAAAGGAAACCATTTAATGGCTCCCTTATTTTCAAGCATGAATACATTTTAATGAAACTATTTTATTGTATTTGAGGAAATGGAGAGTTGAACATTCCAACCAATCAATAGCCAATTAATTGCTATAAAGCTAAAAAGAAAATAGATAAGTCCTGAGTCTATTTTAAACACCCTGCAAAGCTCAGAGCCTCCAAATCTGGCCTCCCCTTCCACACGTGCCCAGGTGAGTGTACGCACGCACGCACAGGCATGCACACCCCAACACCTCAGACGTACTTGAAACTCAGAGAAAGCACTGAGTCTCCTCATGCCAATTCTTGCCTGCTCTTCTCACCTTTGGTCAGAGGAGATGAGCAGACCTGGCAGTAGCCTATGCCGGGGCTCAGGAAGAGGCAGGCCCATCCCCTGGTGCCAAGCCGCCAGCACAGTGTGGGGTAGCGGGCAGTAAGGCCACACTTCTTGGCCCCAGCTTCCGGGCCTCCAGGTTTGGGCCAAGAGTGGAAATCTGACTCGGTTTTTGCCCTGACTCTTGCTGGAAGATGCTGCCCTGGTTTTTCAGTCTCTAGTGGCCTTGGACATGGAGTATTTGTAGAAATGCTGATTACATTGCAAATGGAACCTTTGCCAGGAAGACACGTGGATTTTGCTTTTCATTCTTTGCAACAGTTGACTTTGTCTTAGGGACTGACCTTCCAGCATCAAAGAAATACATATCTACTGTTACCGCCAAAGTTTGTGATGCCTGCATAGTCGCTTACTTGTAAAAAAAAAAAAAAAAAAAAAAAAAAAAAAA
>NW_006783413.1:1779056-1797581 GCF_000442215.2 Lipotes vexillifer | reverse complement strand
AAAAAAAAAAAAAAAAAAAAAAAAAAAAAAAAAAAGTACAAAAAAAAACCCCACAATTGAATTGCCTTTGAAAGTAGGAGATGATCTGTCTCCAACAGATTGAAAAAAAAATGCTTCTTAAAAAATGTGTATGTTTTGTATTCTTTTTTTCTAGTAGAAAATAATTGACTTGAAATATTGGTGGTTTTTTTTTTCTTAGTGATGTGTGTTGCTTTTGTGTGTAATAATATTTGAATGTAATTACAGCAGTGCCAATTTGCCAAAGATGTTGGACATATTTTTCTTTTGTTGGGAAGAGGGCAGGGGCTGGGGGTGGGACTTGGGAGAAAAGAGGGGTGGGATTTTGGTTTCATTTTTAACTTTTTTTCTTGTCAAACCTGGAATTTGTGGTTTTATTCTAAGTTAAATGGTTGACTGCAACACATTTATTTTAGGTTAGTTGGAGAAACCTGCAATAAGATTGGTGTAGTTTCAGTATCTGTGTGTCTTTTCATGAGTGACTGTTACTTGTGAAGAATTGATTTTATGTAACCTTTATGTGAGATAATTATTTGTAAATATTTGCCATAATTTTATTGGTTCCTAAAATAAAAGTAATTTTTTAAGTTCAGAAAAAGAATTTGATCTCATTTGTTTTTACAACTTCAGAGATGGTCTTTGACAACTTTGACAAACCCCATTGGGCTTGTGGGGAGTTTTATTGGCTCTCCTGATAAAATCAGGGTCAGAACAAATCCGTGCAGCTAGAACGGTGTGCTGTGGCTTTGGACTGTGGCCCGGGCAGGGGCAGGAGAGGCAGATTCCCCACCCTCAAGAGGTTCCAGGCAAGTTGCCAGCAGCCGTGGCAGTGGGGAGTGATGGTTGAGCCCCCCGCCGGATTTGACTTCTGGCTCTGATTCAGTGGTTGGGAATCCTTGGCTGAGTTCTGTAACCTCAATTTCATTAGCTCCAGAATAGTCAGTAACACCCACCTCATTCATTCATTCAACGAAGAGTGGCTGAGCATCTATTCTGTCCCCAGCACTAGGGACACAGTGGAGAACTTGGCAAACAAGGACCCTGCTAATGTGAAGCTTATTTTCTAGGGGCTTCTCGTGAAGGTTGACACGCACGAGTATATGCTCAGTAATGGTGCGAGCATGCAAACGTACTCTTAACCTTGATCCAGGGTGAATCTTTAACTTGCCTGGAACCTAAGCAGTCTGGGCGCTTCCCACACCTCTAACGTGCAGCAGTGCTTGGAAGCCGCTCGTGCCAGGAGACCAGAGCCCGAGAATCCACGATCCGTCTGTGGGAGGTGCCCTGTCCCTACGCCTTCAGAGCTGAGCGCTTTGGCTGCACGGGAGCCTGGGGTGGCTTTCCATCAGGGGGCAGGGCAGCTGCAGCCCGAGCCCTGCCCCTGCTGGGCGGTGTCAGTCTGCAAGGGCAGGCAGGGACTGCTGCGCCCGTTGGCACAGTGTGTGCAACGCAGTAATTGCCAGAGATGGAGTGGGCGAGTGACCGCGTGGGGCTGTGGGCTGCGACTCATTCATATTTAATAAAGCCGGCTGAGCGGCCTCCATTCATTTTGGCAATGGATGGTGACGGAGGTGATTCCTGAGGGAGAGAGAGAGAGAGATGCTGCGCGGAGAACTGGTCCAGCTCCTCTCCTCTCCATGCTCAGGACTGAGAGGCACAAACTTCAAAGGGAAGCAGCAGCATTTGGGAACTGAAAGTTGGGCTCCAAACCTAGGGGAACCGGTGAGGCAGAGCTGTGCTTTCGTCCCTGAGGCTGCAGAACCTTGTCCCTGGCTCTCCTGGGACAGAGGAGACACCTCTGCCCTCCGTATGGGGCACCAGTATCTGCAGTAACCAGGGCATGTGCCACCCCCTCACGACGCAGGATGGAGGTCTTGGGCCAGGCCTCCGGTAGGGAGGGTGGAAACGCCACCCTGAACACGCTCAGGCATGTTCTGTCTCCAGCAACACCTCTGCCTTCGGCGACCATCACCAAGAGAGGCGGAGCAGATGCCTGAGGCCTGCCATGTGAGGCTTAAGCCTCAGGCCCATTTGTTCCTCAAACTTTCACTGCAGCCAGGCCCCATGCTGGGTGCTCGGGACAGAGGTGACCCATTGGGAGGATGAGATTACACGTGGGCTGTGAAAAAGGTGGAGGGATAAAGGCTCCTAAGAGCCGGGGCTGGGAGTCTCAGCTCCAGTTTTTTGTTTTTTTTTTTTTCTAGTAAAGCAGAGTGTATTATTCCCAAGACAACAATCATAAGAATAAAGAAGATGTGGCACATATATACAATGGAATATTACTCAGCCATAAAAAGAAACGAAATTGAGCTATTTGTAATGAGGTGGATAGACCTAGAGTCTGTCATACAGAGTGAAGTAAGTCAGAAAGAGAAAGACAAATACCGTATGCTAACACATGTATATGGAATTTAAGAAAAAAAAAATGTCATGAAGAACCTAGGGGTAAGACAGGAATAAAGACAGACCTACTGGAGAACGGACTTGAGGATATGGGGAGGGGGAAGGGTGAGCTGTGACAAAGCGAGAGAGAGGCATGGACATATATACACTACCAAACGTAAGGTAGATAGCTAATGGGAAGCAGCCACATAGCACAGGGATATCAGCTCGGTGCTTTGTGACTGCCTGGAGGGGTGGGATAGGGAGGGTGGGAGGGAGGGAGACGCAAGAGGGAAGAGATATGGGAACATATGTATATGTATAACTGATTCACTTTGTTACAGAGCAGAAACTAACACACCATTGTAAAGCAATTATACCCCAATAAAGATGTTAAAAAAATAAATAAATAAAAATAAAGAGGCCCATGCAACTGAAAAAGAAAAAAAAGAATATCTCTGTTGACACTGTACTCTGGAAAAAACATAGGAGAAAGAAGAATATTGTGCCCCAAGGGCAAAGGTATAAAGAAGGGGTCTAAAGATGTTGGGTTGTGGTCAAAGGGCACATTCCCACACACCCCTTCTCCCCATAACTTTGCACCCAGCACCCGCCCCCCCCCCATACACATTCCTCCTCATCTCACCCCAGTCAACTAGAATTAATTGAGCACCTTGTCCATGTAAGGCCTTGTGCTTGGTAACTGTGAGAAATACAAAGATGCATGAATCACAGTATTTCCTAGACCCACAGAATCTCAGAGCTAAAGGTAAAGGCCTTTCAGTTGAAAGAGATTTAAATCACTTTGAATTCTTGCAAGTCTTTCAGAGGCAAACCTCTTTTTAAGGGTCCTACTGCACGATCTATGAATCTAAAAATAGCAGTCAGTAACATTTTGGGACCAGGCACTCTACTGACCATTTCACATGCATTCTTTACTCTAACCCTCACAGAGTTCCTCTAAGAGAGGTATTATTTTTTTTTTAACATCTTTATTAGAGTATAATTGCTTTACAATGGTGTGTTAGTTTCTGCTTTACAACAAAATGAATCAGTTATATATATACATATGTTCCCATATCTCTTCCCTCTTGCGTCTCCCTCCCTCCCACCCTCCCTATCCCACCCCTCCAGGCGATCACAAAGCACGGAGCTGATCTCCCTGTGCTACGCGGCTGCTTCCCACTAGCTGTCTACCTTACGTTTGGTAGTGTATATATGTCCATGCCTCTCTCTCGCTTTGTCACATCAGCTCCAGTTCTTGATGGTCAGTTTGCTGATGTGAGCCTTCTCTTAAATTCTAGGGACCTTGGTTTCTTCATCTGTACAATGGGTATAAACCTTATAACATTTACTTGGAAGATGTTATGAGGAACACGTTATGCATTGTGTGAGATTTTTTATTTTCTCTGCCACAAAGAAATCAAAATTTTACATCCAAAGGTCAAACTCTAGTTGGAAGATTCTCTGAGCCAGGCTTAGTGCTAGATGCAGGAGGAGGATTGCTATAGACTGAAGGTTTGTGTCCCCCCTAAAATTCATATATTGAAACTTACTCTGCTTTGTGACGGTGTATGGAGGTGGGACCTCTGGGAGGTGCTTAGGTCATGAGGGTGGAGCTCTCATAAATGGCATTAGTGCCCTAATAAAAGAGACCCCAGAGACCTTCCTTATCCCTTCTACTATATGAGGACATAGGAAACAGATCCTCACTTGACACTGTATCTACCAAGGCCTTGATCTTGAACTTCTCAACCTCCAGAACTGTGAGACATAAAATTTTGTTGTTTAAGCCAGCAGTCCCCAACCTTTTTGGCACCAGGGACCAACGGTTTCATAGAAGGCAATTTTTCCACGGATGGACGGGGGTTGGGGGGAGGGACGGTTCAGGGGGTAATGCGAGCGATGGGGAGTGATGGGGAGTGGCAGATGAAGCTTCGCTCACTCGCCTCCTGCTGTGCGGCCCGGTTGCTAACAGGCCGCAGACTGGTACCTGTCCATGGCCCGGGGGTTAGGGACCCCTGGTTTAAGCCACCCAATCTGTAGTGTTTTTGTTATAGCAGCCCCAACAGGTCAAGACAAGGGTGGAGTACAGAAATGAACCAACAAGGAGCCTGCCATCTGGGGCAGGTGATGTACATATTTTAATTCCAGGCAACGTGATCAGTGCTACCTATGGGTGGAGCAGACAGTGAGGTGTAGGTTCAGAGCGGGGATTCCATTCATTTGGGGGAAGGGTGATCAGGAAAGGCTTCCTGGAAGAGATGGTTTTTGAGCACAGCTGTGAAGGGTGGGCAGGATTCCAATAAGAAATTTTAGAGAAAGTAGGAAGGAAAGGCATTCCAGGCAGCAGGGACAGTGCACAAAGCCCCAGGGTGAGAATAGAGGTGTGTCAGAAAGAGACAGTAGACAGTTTACCTCTGAGTTAACTAGGCACTGTGGCCTTTCCCCCACGTTGCCTTCAGGGGCTCTGTGGGTGCCACTGGGTCAAAGGTAAGGGCTAGACTGGGTTCAGGTCATTTCCTAGCAGATAGGATTGCTCAAGGAGGAGGAGTCAGTGGCAAGTGCAAGCAAAGGGTGAAGTCTCCTTGGAGGCTGCAGAGCGGGTGGGAGCAGGCGGACTTCCAGCCCTGCGAATCTAGCAGCCTCTGGACCTCCTGGCCAGCTGTGTGGTGATGGGGTAAAGGGACTCTTCTGGCAGCCTTAGCACTGCAGTGCCCTCGCCCATATGCGATGCAACAGCTGTCTCTGGGAGAGATACATGGTCCACATAGCCCGAGGAGAAAGGGGTAGCCACCACTTGGAGCAAGTCAGGAGGAGGCCCCCGCTGCAGGACACACAGCCAGTGTGCGTTTGGACCACTGGGGGCATTAGCACCTCAGGTGATCTTATTTCTTTTGCTAGTCTGTATATCCTGATTTTTCTTAGTGAATATGCATTATACACAATGTAAAGATAATTTTAAAAAATTCACGTTGCTATCTTGACTTGGTATCACCAGCAGACTGTAACAGGAGCCTTTGCAAGCCCCACTTCAGACCAGCTCTGAGGGCATTTAGCAGAGGGCCGAACTGTATTAGTCTGCTACGGCTGCCATAACAAAGTACCACAGAACAGGTGGCTTAAACAGTAGAAATGTATTGTCTCACAGTTCTGGAGGTGGGGAAGTCCAAGATCAAGGTGTCAGCAGTGTTGGTCTCTTCCGAGGCCTCTCTCTTTGGCTTGTGGACGGCTGACTTCTCCCTGGGTCTTCACATGGACTTCTCTCTGTACTTGTCTAATCTCTTCTTATGAGGACAATAGTCATATTGGATTAGGGAGCACCCTAATGATCATTTTAACTTATTCACCTCTTTAAAGACCCTGTCTCCAAGCACAGTCACATTCTGAGACACTCAGGTTAGGACTTCAACATATGAATTTGGGGCCGGGGGTCAGGGGTGTGGCAGTCCACAGCATCACCTGAGAAAAAAGAGACCCCCAGACCCAAGCCCAGCCTGGATGTGCCCTTCACACATCAACTCCTCCTTGGCCTGTCCAGTGCCACCTCTGTCCAGGGACGTCTGCCCCTGTGTGTCCAAACCTCCACACAAGCCAGAGGCTCTGTTTCCCAGATCTCAACTCCCAGTGTAGCCCTCAGGAAGATCCTTACCTCACATCTTACATTCAGATAAATCCCTGGTAGGTTAAACAAATACTTTAAATTTTTAAAAATAAAACTAGGGGTTTATAGATAAATATATTTCAAATCTCCATATGGAATGTGACTTTATAAGCTTATAAAGAAACATCTTAAGGGAAAAAATAGAAATATTTGACTTTCCCTTTTTTTACTTTTCTATATACAAAAAAAATTTTTTTAACAGAAACAAAAGACAAATAACCTGGGAAAATAAACCTATGAAATGTGAAGAGGTGCAATGCCCTTAATATATGAAAATGCTGTATGCAATTTTATGAAAAATACTACTATCTTGAAGAAAGAGAAATGGGTAATGGACATGCATAGATCACTCATAAATGAAGTAATACTAAATATTAGTAAATGTCCAATCCAAGATTAGAAAAAACATGATTCAACTTCACAAAGATCTTTTAAAAATACCCAGTTTGGGTGAGGGTGCGAGGAAATGGACACTCCTCCAGGCTGCCTCTGGACTGTCCGACAGTACGAGGCTGCAGCTGCCTGTTGATTGCCAGGCCTGGGTGCTGGCTCTGGGGACACCCAGAGGAGCAGGGACTCTAAAAGAGCACAGCGGGGGTCTTGCACCCAGGCCTGCCTACTCCCACTCCCAGGTCTGTGGTTTTCCCACTAGGCTGGCTGCCTGCAGTCACAGGATGACATTTACAGCCCAGGTCAAGTAGGGAACGTGGCGTTTCAAGCCCAATGGTGTCACCTGGAAGGGCACGCGCAGCAGAGGTTCCCACATTATCCACAAACATGTGTAAATATCGCAACGGCTCATAATGTAACCAAGAAAATCACTTCCCGTTGTTTCCCTTTCAGTGATATTTTCTGCTTGGCTGAGTTTGCTTAGCACACTGGAAAGGCCAACTCATCAGTTTTTGTTGTTAATCAAGAGCAGTAATTGTCCGAGTTCAAAGCCTCCTGACTTAGACTCTGCTGAATAGGATAACAAGTTCCAAAAATGCTAAGCAGTAGTTTCTATAAATGGGCGTTTTTAATAGAGAAGGCCCAGAAGAAGGTTTGGAAAGAAAACCTTTCTAGAAAGTGGAATTAAAACATTGTGTATGGCCTCCAAGGTTATCCTGTTTATCTGCATCAAGCTTGCAAAGAAGGAAAGAGCATGGAGGATCATGCCTTGGGAGGTTTTCCTTTCCATTCACATTCAATTGCCCAGAACCCTATCCTGTGGCCACACCCAACTGCAAAGGAGGCTGAGAAATGCAGTCTGGCTGTGTGCTGATGAAGAGGAAATGGGCCTGGGGACAGATAGCCAGGCTGTATCTTTATGACACTCGTGAATTCCAGAGAATTTCAACCTCAGCTTCACCCAGTTCTTTTCTACCAACTCTGGGGGCAGTGAAGGACAGAGAGGCTGAAGCAAAAGAATGGCTGAGCCATGCCCAGCTCTCTGCTCCTCACCTTTGTCCTACCCTCAGTTGAACTCAAACTGACACCAGGCTTGGAGGACAAGCGTATTCCTGGCCTGAAGAACTGACGGTGTCCCACGGCTTGTCAGCAGCAGCTATGCTCCTGGTCTACTCTGATCTTCTGCCCTGCTTCTAAATACAAGACTCCTTGGGTTGAGTTGTGAACGATAATACCTACTAGCATTTCTTGAGTGCTGTCTCCCAGGCACTGATGCTTAGTGGACTTTTTCCTGTTGTTCCAAAAATTGCACAGCCAAAGCCCAAAGTTGAAGCTAAAAGTTCATGGAGCCACTAACAGTTGAGTCCAGTCACCTCCTGCAGTGCTGAGAGGTGACAATTCAGAGAATGGACCTGACGGCCCAGTACCACTCCCCTACATTCACCTACCACCACAAATACAGAGATAGAGAGGAAGTGGCAGGGAGCTTGGGGGAAATGCAGGTTCAGGAGGCCTGTGGACAGGGCTGCTGCTTCCTCTCTCCAAAGCCAAGGGAAAGTGGCTTTAAGAGAATCCCTTGGAAGTTTGAAGGTATCTTCAAAGGGAGACTGGGATGTCCCTTCCTGTGTGGGTATATTCTTGGCCAGCAGATCTGGTGGCCTGCCCTTGTGTTTACATGCCTCACCTTGGCATGCCTTGATGCGGCTGAAAAGTTGAATACCAGAAAAACTAAAATTCCAGGAAAAAGCATGAATCAGCTGGGGTGACTGGGAACTGCTGTCAGGACCTGCATTTTAAAGTGAAATGCCCATTGCTTTCTTCTCCCTTCAGCCAGTAAATGCTCCTTGATCTCTGCTCCATGCTTGGTGGGGGCTTGGGGCAACGTGAGCTGTATGTGTGTACATACACATATCTCTTCATTTAAAATATTTTCAGCAAGAGGATCTAGTTTCTTAATAAAATTTCCCCTTGAAAAAGTCCAATGTTTTCTTGGCAAAGCTAGGAAGAATACAATCTTTTTTTCAAACCCTTGTTAAGTACTTATTTTACTGCCTATAAGAGAATAGATAGGCTATGAATGACTGAAAAATCCAGAATAACAGTGGCTTCTACAAGACGTAAGATTTACTCTCTCTCTCACATACGGAGCCTGGGAGTTGGTAATCAGGGTTGATATGGCAACTTGGCTGCAGCAGGCCCACAAGGACCAGACTCAGACATCCTCGGCTCTCCCTGGACTACATCCCTCAGCCCCGAGGTCCAAGATGGCAGCAGCAGGACAGAGGAGATGAAGAAAAGAGAACCAGCTGTCTCCCGGAAGCTGGCACCTGACACTTCTGCTTATATCCCACTGGCCAGAACTGAGTCACGTGGCCACATCTAGCTGCAAGGGAGACTGGAGAAGGTGATCTTTATTCTGAGCGGCCCTATTGGTCCAGCTACAACTTCTGTTACTATGGGCAAAGGAGAGGGTGGCTGTTGGAACACAAGCAGCAGTTTCTGCCATACCACCATGTCTCCATTGCCTACAGCACACTGCTTGGTTCAGAGAGACTCATTCCTTCATTATTTATTCAGCTGATCGTTATTGAATAAATGTTTGTTGAACTGAATTGAAGGGAGACAGGAGATAGGGTGGACTTGGGTGAGGATGACAGAGGACCCAGACCTGCTTCAGAAACTCAGGGGGGATCATCTAAGAACCCTACCCCACCCCTAGAGAGAACAGGCACCTTCCTGCCTAATTCCTCTCGCACCCACGTCAGAAGGTCCTCACGTGGGGTTCAGTGTCTCTGTCCGCACAACAGGGTAGGGGACAAAAAGCTGAACCACATGTTCTCCAGTCCTTCCCTCTCAAATGCTCGATGCGACTGCGGTTCTCAGTGAATCAAGGGCAAGAGACCAAACACTGACCAGGGAGACTCAGAGTCAAAAATGAGAGATCAAAGGTGTGGAGGGCTCCGTGGATCTGGCCTTCCACACTGTGATCTTCATCCCTAAAAGCACCCTCTGCAAGCCCCTGGCCACTGGATTCTGCTTAGCCAACCATCTGGATCTCAGTCAACACTGGGGTCCATCCTAGGGCTAGGAATAAAGTGGAGAATAAAATTGCAGAACTCTGGCCACAGTGAGGCACCTGGCATTGGAAATGAACTCCAAGGCCAAGAAGTGTCAGGCTGCCAGTGGCAACAGACTGCCTGTCTGTTGAAGGTTTCCAGCAGGAACTATTAAAAATGGTGGCTTGGGGCTTCCCTGGTGGCGCAGTGGTTGAGAATCTGCCTGCTAATGCAGGGGACACGGGTTCGAGCCCTGCTCTGGAAGGATCCCACATGCCGCGGAGCAACTAGGCCCGTGAGCCACAACTACTGAGCCTGCGCATCTGGAGCCTGTGCTCCGCAACGAGAGGCTGCGATAGTGAGAGGCCCGTGCACCGCGATGAAGAGTGGTCCCCGCTCGCTGCAACTAGAGAAAGCCCTCGCACAGAAACGAAGACGCAACACAGCAAAAATAAATAAATAAATAAACTTAAAAAAAAAAAAAGGTGGCTTGAGGGTCCATGAGGGACAAACTGTGGGGAGGTGGGAGTGAGGCTTCCGCAAAGAGAAGCTTGCCTGTCTGATCCAGGAAGCTTCTTTTGAGGAAGAATGATGTTTGGATGAGAATGTACCAAAAGGTGTCATTATTTGGTCTTCAAATGTTTTAGGGACATTGCACAACAAACCCACCCAAAACACGGAGCTGGTTAAGAAGTGTTGGGACATTTCTTCATGATTAACAAACTGGCTTAGGGGAAAGAAAAACCAGATGTGGGCATAAACAGACACTACTCTGAGTGGTATATAGTAACATTATCTACTTTTCTAGGGAGTGGGATTAACTGGTTTAGTCAATATTTGATGGTTATTAGAGAGAGTTCCTTGAGAGGAAGAAGTTAAGACATTTGAAACTAAAGCACTGGAAAAACTCCCAGGCCACTTGGAGGTTTGAAATGAATCAGGTGAGTTTCAGTGGAGAAACAGACCTGGCTATGGATTTAGGGGAGTAGAGGACAGCCTCAGGAGCTATGTGGAAATCAGGGCTGCTTGGGGACTCCCCAGAAGTAGAACCTATGATTAACCAAGGAATGTTTTTTAGTGGAGAACATATCTATGGAATGTTTGTCCCCTCACAGCCCTGGGTTGCACAAACACGGTCACAGCCCCTCTAAAATGTGGAGGAAAAGAGGCCAACTAAGGCTTGCTGACAGTGGTCCAGAAGCATCCTTCAGTCCTAGGCCAGCCAACAGTTCTTTTGCCAGTATACTAGAATCTCCATCCAACTTCCCCAGCAATTCTGAACCTGGTGAGAGTTTTAATTTTCTATCTGAAAATGTGTGGTTTGAAAAATGTGTGGTGTGTACACTGTCGCAAAACAAATAGAACTGAGATTTATGTTTCACAACTTCCATGGTTTGAGTTTTTCCCATATGTCTTTGACAGTCCTATCACATTTCTGACACTGACATTTTTTTTTCTTTCTGGGAAGCTGGGGCGAGGCAGAGAGCAGGTTTCCCCCCTTCTCTACTAAGTCTGGCTTGGGAGTATGTGTGTACAATTTATTGACCCACACATGTATGTCTCTTGTTGAGAGAATATTTGCATGTATGTGGGTGTGTGGTGCGCTAGGCTCCACTGTGTGTGCATTTATATGTTAAATGTGGTCATATGTGTTTGGATATGTTTCTGTGATGGTGGTGGTGGTGGTAGTGGTGGGTGTGTGCATTTAAAATAGAAACAATTAGCCAATTAGATGTTATTCCAAGTCAGTATCATTAATGACCAAACGTTTCTCCTTACAGTGTCATGCACTGATGTGTAATGGGTCTGCCAGAGGTTGAAAAGAGTCTCTGTGTTCTCTGTGTCTCAAATTCCATGTGTTTTCAATTAATTTCACATGTGTGTTTGCAAATGTGGAGCTTCAATTAAATAGGTGAAGAAAATACTCCCAATTATTAATCTATTTCTTCACTTTATGCTGCAGAGGCTTCATCAGGAAATGCTGTTAAACATGACATCAATCCCAATAATTTAACTAATTCCTTTTTCATTGTTAAAGCAGATTTACAACTTTGGAAATCTGTTGGTGTGGGGGTTTTTTTCCCCCCATTAGAAAATTCATCTATATCCCAGAATCAGTAGCTCAATGTAAATTCAGTGTAGAATTTAGTCAGTTATTAAGTGGATTTAAGTGGCTGAACCCTGGTGTAATCTGACCAGTAATGCATGAAGGAAAGAGTTGGAGGTGTAAAAAATGTCAAATAGCTTTCTCAGATGCATTAAACTATTAATAAAGATAAAACGATCTTTATGTTTGGGGTTTAGAACATCTCTTTTATGATATCGAGAAGCCACTGTGATTCACGATTCATTGGCTTCAAGGTCTGGTGCCATTATTCAGAAGGTGTCAGGAAGAAAATGGAGACAAGCACCTTGGCAGGGGAAGAGGTGGAAAAGGAAACTGAGTTTAGGATTGCCCAGCCCGCTGGATTGGGCAGGGAGATGTGGCAGTGAAGGCATGAGGTAAAGGCAGCTGCTGATGGTGTCCACACCCTGTGGAGCCCTCTGTAGAGGAGTCCACTTGGTCCTGAGACGTGCTTTCTTGTGGCCCTTCTGGGGTGTCCCGGCCTCCGTGCAAAGGGGCCAGCCTGAGGGAGCGAGGGGACAGTATGTGGGGTGTTCTCCATACTCGCCGTTTGTCCCCTACCCCACCAGGCCTTCTCTTTCGTCTGCCCTGCCCTGTATCCCAGGAGGTTGTTCTCTGTGGCCCACATCATGCAGAATGCTGGTCCTCCAGGAGACAGCAGCCAGAGGCCAGAGGGAGAGAAAATTCATCAGAGAATCCAGCCCCCACTCCCTCCTCGCCTCACCCCAGTGCTGTGTGGCTGCCTCTAGAGTTCCATCCTCCTGCAGCCCCTCTCTACAGCTCCTGCTCTTTCTCCAGGTTCTGGCAATGACATTCCCTCCCCCTGCCCCTCAGCCCAGGGTTTTAACGGTCCCCACGGAGGCCTCGCCATCCACGTCAGTCTCCACAGCCCTGCTCACTCCTCTGCACAATCTCATCACTGAACTCTTCTCGGTTGAACTCTGAGTGGGCTGACCATTTTCTCCTAGGACCTGACTGATTCAGTGGAGCCTCCCCAATGAGAACCAGACTCTGACCCTTCCAGAGAGAGTCAGCAGGACGGGGAAGAAGGGAGCCGGGAAAAAGGAGCTTTGACACAACGCAATTGTCCCGTGAGGGACACTGGGGCCAGGCCTCTCTGTCCGAGGCTCCTAAGGCACGGCGCTGCTTGTGCTCCATTTACTCTTCCAGCAAACCTGGGTTGGGCAGTGTCCCTGCTAGTCAGGGCCCAGCCCTCCTGGAGCTTACAGTCCAGTGGGGATGCAAACAGACCGATCCCGTGTGTCAGGCGCTATTGTAGGGAGGTTCAGGGCTCTGAGATGCACACAGGAGGAGAGGCCCTGGGCAGAAGGACCGGGGGGAGGGAGGATTTGCTGGAGGAAGGAATTTCTAAACTGAGAATCTGGAGGATGAGAAAGATGTCTGAGAAGAGGAGCGGGGGGAGGGGCCACAGGGAGACTGGTGTTCCTGGCAGAGAAAACAGCACGCACAAAACCCCAGAGATGAGAGAGAGCTCGGGCATCTGACAACTGCCAGGGGCGCAGGGAGCTGCTGCGCATCAACAAAGGAGGGGGCTCCAGGTAAAGCTGGAGGGGTGCAGCGGTGGAGCCTGACGACCTCCCCCTCCCCATCCCTCCCCAAGCCCTACCAAGGGGCTCTGCCTTTATTCTGAGGGCCACGAGGGCCTCTGGAGCAGGGCATCGACTGCCAGGTTCACATTTTGAAAAGGGCCCTCAGTCTACCGGGTGAAGAATAGAAATGACTAGAAGCTGGGGTATTCCATCAGAGGAACCAAGGCGAGACAAGTGGGCCCACGTGGTCTAATTCGAAACCCCCCTGTCCAGATGGGGACGCGAGGCCCAGAGAAGGGCAGACCTCATTCAGGTCACAGGGAGACAGTGGCCCAGCCTCCAGGCTGCCGAAATCAGAGCTAGAGGGAGAAGGGGGTCTAGAGGCCCCCTCACCCCGGGAGGAAGATCCCTTTGGGAGGAGTTTTAGGGGCAGGCTCTGAGGCCCTGGCCACCCACGTGTGTCCTTGCCAGGGGTGGATGGCCTTTGGATGAGAGGGGCCCTACCCTGGCAGGACCTAGACCCTCACCTGGGGGCACCCTGGGCACCTCCACCCAGCACTAGGGGCTCAGCACAGGTTACTGGCGCTTCCCACCGAAATCATGTGAATATTAAGCTAATCAAAGCTGTGCCTGGGAAGGGATGGGGCTGGGAAGGCAGCCCTAACGAGCGGCAGCATGTCACTCCCTCCACCCTGAGCATCTTGTGCTGTCCCATTTGTCTGGCTGTAATCTACATTTCAAATGATTACATGGGAAGCTGAAGTGGTAGTGACAAGGATAAACGAAGCTTGTTAAACTAATAGCTGCACTAATGCCCAAATATGTGAACTTCCCGACGCAGGCCGCATCCCAGCCTGGCGGAGCTGTCAGCCCCTCTCCCCCGGGCTCCGCCGCCAGCCGCGGCCACATGATGAATGGCCCTGTCGACCAAACTCATCCGGGGCCCAATTAAACAGGTAAAGGGGTGCCGTCAGGCGGCCGGGGAGGGGGGGGAGGGGGAGGGGGAGGCTGAGCCAGACGCAGGATGGGGGGAGGTTGGTGGGGGTAGTTAAACCTTATACAGACGGGGAGAAACGGAGAGAGGGAGAGAGGGCAAGGGGGCAGGGGAGAGAGCGCGCAGCCCGGGGGGACGAGCAAAGAGCAGAGAAGCCAGGGTGAGAGGGGAGGAGAGAGACAGAGACACACTGAGATGGAGCGACATAGAGACACCGAGAGACCAAGAGGGCAGAAACAGACACACAGAGACACGCACACAGAGAGAGGCAGAGAGATGGAGAGACACATGCAGAGACAGAAAGGGAGATACACCGAGGACAGCGGCACCCCAGGGAGGGCAGAGGCGGG
Organism: Lipotes vexillifer; assembly: GCF_000442215.2. Classification (NCBI taxonomy): domain Eukaryota; kingdom Metazoa; phylum Chordata; class Mammalia; order Artiodactyla; family Lipotidae; genus Lipotes; species Lipotes vexillifer. Next base: position 1,783,052 of record NW_006783413.1, on the reverse strand, counting down.
GAGGAAAGAGGGTGAGAAGGAAATACATCCCGGCAAGTCAGGCAGCTCTGCAGCGGCAGCGGGGAAGTCGTTCTGTCAGAAAATGGTCATTTAATGGTTTGCCGAGCCCACGACAGATATGTCATCTGAGTCGGCTCGGCGGTAGTCCCAGGGCATTTCATTTATTAATTACCAGCTTCCAGCAGGCTCCTTCCATCCCCTGCCTCGTGCCCATCAGCAGCTCAGCCCCCAGGCTGGACGCCTCGCAGGCGCCTCGCCCCATTTTCCAGAGGCCACGGCTAAGGCCAGAGCCCGGTGCTGAGAAGGCTCAGGGTCCAGGGTTCCTGCCACCCACCAGGGGTTCCTACCTCCCCAACCCTGCCTCCCCCCCAGCCTCCCCCCACCCTCACTGGGCTGGACCTCCAGGACCAAGGAGGGGGGAACGGGCCCCTGTCCCCTTGCCCTCGAGGCAGAATTCAGACTCCTTTTCAGTCTTCAAGGCCCTGATGTCTTTGCCCCTCATCTCCGGCGCCTGCCACTTGCTCAGTGCTCCAGCCATTCTGACCTTTTCTTTCCCCATATCTCTGACTAGAATATTTTTTTGTACCACTGGGACTTGTAGGGAGATGTCAAAGGCAAATTGTACTCTTGAGGGGTCCAAGGATGAGAGTGAGCCCCACATCGCGGGAGGTGTGCACAGCGGCTGGAGGAGCACTCTCCTGGCTGTTAGGGAGGAGCTCCAGCACAAAACGGGACTCTTGGCTCAGGGACCTTTCAGGACCTTCTAGCCCAGGGTCTCTGTGACTCTGTGAATTGGCTTCTTAGAAACCACAGCTGGCAAATGCCCTCTTTGTAGCCCCCTGTCAGGGGAGTGGAGCCAGGACCAGGCGTTTCAGGAATACTGAACTTTAGTTCATCCCTTACCCCGGCACTAGCCACATGCTCCAGACTCTTCAGTTCTCAGAGAGAAGCTGGTGGGGGTAGGACTCACATGCTCCCTGTGGGGCATCCCGTGCTTGTGGGAGCAAGGGACGTCTCCTGCAATATGATTTAACTCAGAGAGAGCTGATCTTGCAGGAGGGGCCCAATTCCATGAGATCTACCAGCAGATATCACCCCTCTCGTTGTAGAGATGGGTATACTGAGGCCCAGAGAGAGGAAAGGACTTGTCTAAGATTACAGAGTGAGCTGGGGGCAGGCCCAGAGCCAGAGCCCAATCACCTAACCTCCCTCCAAGGCTCTTCCCTCAAAATAACAGAGCCACCGAACCCTCTGCATTAAAACCCCTTAGAGGAGCAACTAGACCTCTACTGAAAGCAGAGCTCCATAGCTTTAATTAATCTTGTCATATCAAAATTATTGACCATGCCTGACTTGAAAGGCTCATTTAATAGTCAAACATGGAAACAACCTAAATGTCCATCAACAGATGAATGGATAAAGAAGATGTGGTACATATATACAATGGAATACTACTCAGCCATAAAAAAAAGAATGAAAATATGCTATTTGCAGCAACATAGATGCAACTACAGATTATCATACTAAGTGAAGTAAGTCAGAAAGAGAAAGACAAATACCACATGATATCACTTATATGCAGAATCTAAAATATCACACAAATGAACCCATCTATAAAAGAGAAACAGACTCACAGACATAGAGAACAGACTTGTGGTTGCCAAGGGGGAGGGGGATGGGGGAGGGAAGGACTGGCAGTGTGGGATTAGCAGATGTAAACTATTATGTATAGGATGGATAAACAACAAGGTCCTACTGTATAGCACAAGGAACTATATTCAATATCCTGTAATAAACCATAATGGAAAAGAATATTAAAAACTGAATGTCTATATAAAAAAAATCTCATTTAAAAAATATATATATATAATAGGGATTCCTGCCTGCCAATGCAGGGGACGCAGGTTCGAGCCCTGGTCCAGGAAGATCCCACATGCCACGGAGCAACTAAGCCCGTGTGCCACAACTACTGGGCCTGTGCTCTAGAGCCTGCGAGCCACAACTACTGAAGCCCATGCGCCTGCAGCCCATACTCTGCAACAAGAGAAGCCACTGCAATGAGAAGCCCGCGCACCACAAAGAAGAGGAGTCCCCGCTTGCCGCAATTAGAGAAAGCCCGCGCAACAAAGACCCAACACAGCCAAAAATATAAATAAATAAATAATTGAAAAAATATATATATAATAATTATTATATTTATAAACATTATTATTATTATTCTCTTCTTAAATGACCCAGCCTCCCAGATTGCCAGTTTGAATACAAACACACTCCTATGGGTCACTTGCCTTAGAGTGGACAGCCTGAGAAAAGGACCATAATGGCTCTGGGTTATTTTTGTCAACTCAGCTTTGCTTCCACTGGGGCTCTACTCGCCTCCACTGTGTGTGATTTGGCTGGGGCTGGCAGTCAGTCTCCAGACAGGCCTGACCAACCATAGTACCTCTTCCCTCTGGCAGCAGTGATTGGTCCAAGATATGGACATGTGACTTATCAGGACCAATCAGAGTGCTTCCCTGGGATTTATATACTGACACACAGAAACTCCCTCTTTGTGCTGCAGTATAAGTCTAGAACTTTCAACAGTTCTTCTCCTCACCTGCATAGAGGAAGCCCAACTGCAATGGGAGATAATGAGTCCAATATATAGATGGAAGCAAACCCAAGAGATGGAGACAGAAAGAGAATCCTGATGACTTGGTTTAAGCCCTGGACTCAGCCATGCCTAAAGGCAGTGTCATCTCCTATAGGTACCCAGTCTCATAGCTCAATTAATTCTCTTTAGTCTTTATTTTAGACTGAGTTGGAATTCTTTTCCTCGCACCTTAAAGGGTCCTAAAACTAATACAAGGTCTTTTCTCATATCAGCCTGTTTCATACAATAGCACACACACAAACAGACCTCTGCTCTGGGCCACTTTGGGTACAATACTCACACACATTTCCTTGCCACTAAGGAAGAAAGTGCCAGCCACAGAACCCTGTGTCCCTTACTCCCTGCCTCTCTTGCATATGTGGTTTCTCCTTGGTGGGCGGAGGAGAACTAGCCCCTGAAACCCCTCTCTGAGCTCCAGGAGGCCAGAAGCTCTGAGATCCTTCTGGGTTACATACAGAGCTGTCTCCAGCGGGGGATGAAGGAGCCCCTTCTCACCCAAGTTTTCTGATCACATCACTCTCCTGTTCCAAAACCTTCAGTGACTCTCCACCATGAGTGGGGGAAGTCCAAACTCCTTAGCCTGGCATTCAAGGCTCTTCACAGTCTGCCTTAGATTCCTCATCCTCTACTCTTTTCTACCTCTGGGGCTTTGTTTGTACTGTTCTTCCTCCTTCCTCTAGAAAATCCACCTGTGTGAGTCCTCCCTGCCCTACTAGGTCCAGCCCAGGCACCACCTCTTTTTTTTTTTTTTAATTTATTTATTTTATTTATTTATTTTTGCCTGTGTTGGGTTTTTGTTGCCACTTGTGGGCTTTCTCTAGTTGCGGCGAGCAGGGGCTACTCTTCGTTGAGGTGCACAGGCTTCTCATTGCAGTGGCTTCTCTTGTTGCAGAGCATGGGCTCTAGGTGCATGGGCTTCAGTAGTTGTGGCTCGCGGGCTCTAGAGCACAGGCTCAGTAGCTGTGGCATACATGCTTGGTTTCTCTGCGGCATGTGGGATCTTCCTGGACCAGGGCTCGAACCTGTGTCCCCTGCATTGGCAGGCGGATTCTTAACCACTGCGCCACCAGGGAAGCCCCCAAGCACCACCTCTTATAGGCAGCCTTCCTCATTCCCCTAGTAACAACGAAACTTGTTCTGGGACCTCCTCTAGCATGTTATCTGCCTCTCATTTGTGGCACCTCATACAGTCTTTCTCACATTAAATGTATTGTTTTTCCTGCCTGACTTGTTCCCCTTCCCCATACCACCTCCAGACCAAGTAACTCTTAACTCACCCTTTAGGCCTAAACTCAGAGGTCACTTGCTCAGAGAAAACTCCCTTGGCTGCATCCTGCTGA
>NW_006783413.1:1769647-1779046 GCF_000442215.2 Lipotes vexillifer | reverse complement strand
CCTGCTGAAAAACTCTGTCCCTCTGGTTTTTTGTGCTTACAGAACTCTACAAGCTTCTTCAACTGTGTTTATCTTAAGTTATAATAAAATATTACCACTGTAATGATTTGATCAATGCCTGTATCCCCCTATTAGAACATATGCTCCTATGAGAGCCATGACTTTGTTTTGTAGCTAGAATGGTACCTAGAACAACAATTGACATTAGTGGAATTAGTATTAGTAGAATCAATGACTGAATGGGTGAGTGAATGAATGGATGAATGTCTCCTTTAGCCCCCTACTAACTGGGAGCTCACTGGAATCCGGAAGTATGTCAGTAATCTCTGCATCCCTCATAGCTTCTAGCATGTGGTCAACACTCACTGGTCAGTGAACATGAATTTAACAATCAGCAGATGCATAGTTTATGGGAGTTCCTGGACTCTACCCAAAGCTATGCGGGAGCCAGGAACTTAGGTTCTCAATACAAGCTGGGCCAAGAATTAAAAAATGTTAATACCCACAGAGAACATTCTCTAATCCAGGCACACTAGGGCTGCAGAAATGACTGAAAAAAGTCCCCCTGCCCTTGGGGAACATATAGTACAGTTGTCCTGGGTGAGTTGTTCTGACCCATCACCTCTCCAATGGGGTATGACATCGTTCTCAAGTTTTATTGCTACAAGATGGGATTACTCAACTCCTCAATAAACAAACAGCATTACACAAGCGTCATGCACACACATGCAAATCCAGAGTAGACAATAACCCCCAGTGTGCTGGAGTGTTTTATGGGATGGCCAAGGGAAAGCAAGCCAGGAGTCAGCTTTAAAAACAATATTTATTTATTACAATTGGCATAGCAATGGAGAAAATTGCTACTTAGATAGGATTTTACATTGTGCAAAGCTTTTTGCAATCAGCACAATTTCTCCCAACAATTCTTGAGGACAGGTTGTTTTTGTCACTCCCATTTGTAGGCAATGAGAAGGTAGTGGGGGAAAGTGACAGAAAATGCTGTGCTTCCACTTTACAAAGCACAATCTGAAAGGAGAACTCTGGCTTAATTGAATCAAGCAAACACTTTGTTTGAATGTCTGCTATGTGCCGGGCACTGGGAATCTGGTTATACACAAGACTTGAGTAAGATTCTGAGCTCTGGCTCACTGCCGGCTTCTCTGGGGATATATAGACTTTGTCTCACTTAGAGAAGAAGAGCAATATGTTCTCTTACATTGCCTCCACCTATCTTTTTGCTTAGCCATCTCTCTTAAAACTTCATGCAGTTGAATTAGTCAGGATAGGCTAAATAATGCTGCTGTAACAAATGATCCCCAAACCTCAGTGCCTTAAAACAACAAAATTTTATTTCCACCTCAAGCCATATGTCCATTGTGGGTCAGCAGTGGGGGCTTTGCTCATTGTAGACATTCAGAGATACAAGGAGATGGAGTAATTTTCATCTTAAACATCACTGGTTAACATATGAGGAAACTGGTTAATGCTAGAGGAAAAAGAGAGTTCTGGAGACTCTTGCATCAGTAGTAGTTCAATGTCCTGGTACAGAAGTGATACATATCATTTCATCACTCACTTATTGGCTGAAACCAGTCACATGGCCCCACCTAACCATAAGGTATCCAGGAAGTGCAATGCCACCTTGTGCCCAGAAGGTCAGAGGACCAAAAGTACGTGGCAAACAGCACTAATAACTACTATGCAAGTTAAATTTCATCCCATGCCAGAATAACATAGAGTTAAGCCAATTTTAGCTTATTCTTAGGTCTGGAAAAATACCAACTCTATGGGTAGAAGGGATTTTTACGACTGATTATTTGTGCATTTTATGAAGAAAGGCAAAAAACAAACAAAAATAAAAACAACCCCCCCACACACACACAAACAAAAAACAAAAAAACTTGAGACCTGTGCAGAGACTGACTTTTACCAAAATCAAGACGCATTGAAGGGAAAACTCTAGCTAGTGCAATAAGACAAGAAAAATAAATAAAAGGCCTACAGATTGCAAAGGAAGAACTAAAATTGTCTCTATTTGCAGATGACATGACTGTGATCCTAAAGAATCTACAAAGAAAAAAATTGCTGGAACTAATAAAAGAATTTAGGATATCACTATATATATATATATATATAAATCAATTGTACTTCTATACGTTAGAAGTGAACAAATAGAAAATGATATTAAAAATGAATATAATTTACAATAGCATTGAAAAAGTCAAACACTTAAGGATATATTTAACAAAACGTGTGAAAGTCTTCTACACCAAAACTATATAAACTGTAAAACAATGCTAAAATAAATTAAAAAGATCTAAATTGAGTAAATTAAAACTTGAATGAAAAATCATGGATTAGAAGACTAATAGGAATATTATTACAATGTCAACATTCTTCAATTGATCTAAAGATCTAATGTAATCTCAATCAAGATGATTTTGAATTTTATTTGGAAAGGCAAAGGACTAACAGTAGCCAAACAATCTTGAAAATGAGTTACAAAATGAAAAGACTCCTACCAGATTTTAAGACTTACTGTAAAACTATAAAAATCAAAACAGCATGATTTTGGTAAAAGGATAGACAAATAAATTTTTGGAACAGAACAGAGGGTCCAGACATAGGTCAACACATACATTGACTTGAGGAAAGGAAAATGTCTTTGACAAGTGGTGCTGGAACAACTGGACATCCATATGAAAAACAAAGAACCTTCCCTCATCGCACACCATACATAAAAATAAATTCTGAATGCCTTAGAAAACTCAAAGTAAAAGTGAAAACAGAAAAATGTAGAAGAATATCTTTATGACCAAAGATTTCTTAGAAAGGATACAGAAAGCATAAAGCATTTAAAAAACTGGGAAAATGAACTTGATCAAGTTTGGGACTGACATGTACACACTGCTATATTTAAAATGTATAACCAACAAGGACCTACTGTATAGCACAGGGAACTGTGGTCAATATTATGTAACAACCTAAATGGGAAAAGAATTTGAAAAGGAAGATACATGTATATGTATAACTGAATCACTTTGCTGTACACCTGAAACTATCACAACATTGTTAATCAACTATACTCCAATATAAAATAAAAAGTTAAAAAAATTTTAAAAGACTAAAAAAAGGAGAAAATGAACTTGATCAAAATTAAAACTCATGTTCATTAAAAAACTGCCATCAAATTTCACAATTTGTATGGAAACACAAAAGACTCCGAATAGCTAAAGCAATCTTGAGAAAGAAAAACGGAGCTGGAGGAATCAGGCTCCCTGACTTCAGACTATACTACAAAGCTACAGTGATCAAGACAGTGTGGTACTGGCACAAAAACAGAAATCCAGATCAATGGAACAGGATAGAAAGCCCAGAGATAAACCCACACACCTATGCTCAACTAATCTATGACAAAGGAGGCAAGAATATACAATGGAAAAAAGACAGCCTCTTCAATAAGTGGTGCTGGGAAAACTGGACAGCTACATGTAAAATGATGAAATTAGAACACTCCCTAACACCATACACAAAAATAAACTCAAAATGGATTAAAGACCTAAATGTAAGGCCAGACACTATAAAACTCTTAGAGGAAACCATAGGCAGAACACTCTATGACATAAATCACAGCAAGATCCTTTTTGACCCCCCCTAGAGAAATGCAAATAAAAACAAAAATAAACAAATGGGACCTAATGAAACTTAAAAGCTTTGGCACAGCAAATGAAACCATACACAAGATGAAACAACAGCCCTCAGAATGGGAGAAGATATTTGCAAATGAAGCAGCTGACAAAGGATTAATCTCCAAAATTTACAAGCAGCTCATGCAGCTCAATATCAAAAAAACAACCAACCCAATCCAAAAATGGGCAGAAGACCTAAATAGACATTTCTCCAAAGAAGATATACGGATTGCCAACAAACACATGAAAGGATGCTCAACATCACTAATCATTAGAGAAATGCAAATCAAAACTACAATGAGGTATCACCTCACACCAGTTAGAATGGGCATCATCAGAAAATCTACAAACAATAAATGCTGGAGAGGGTGTGGAGAAAAGGGAACCCTCTTGCACTGTTGGTGGGAATGTAAATTGATACAGCCACCATGGAGAACAGTATGGAGGTTCCTTAAAAACTAAAAATAGAACTACCATACAACTCAGCAATTCCACTACTGGGCATATACCCTGAGAAAACCATAATTCAAAAAGAGTCATGTGTCACAATGTTCACTGAAGCTCTATTTACAATAGCCAGGCCATGGAAGTAACCTAAATGTCCATCGACAGATGAATGGATAAAGAAGATGTGGCACATATATACAATGGAATATTACTCAGCCATAAAAAGAAATGAAATTGAGTTATTTGTAGTGAGGTGGATGGACCTAGAGTCTGTCATACAGGGTGAAGTAAGTCAGAAAGAGAAATACAAATACCGTATGCTAACACATATATATAGAATCTAAAAAGAAAAAAAATGGTTATGAAGAACCTAGGGGCAGGACAGGAATAAAGACGAAGACGTAGAGAATGGACGTGAGGACACAGGGAGGAGGAAGGGTAAGGTGGGACAAAGTGAGAGAGTGGCATGGACTTATATATACTACCAAATGTAAAGTAGATAGCTAGTGGGAATCAGCCACATAGCACAGGGAGATCAGCTCAGTACTTTGTGACCACCTAGATGGGTGGGATAGGGAGGGTGGGAGGGAGACACAAGAGGAAGGAGATATGGGGATATATGTATATGTATAGCTGATTCACTTTGTTATAAAGCGGAAACTAACACACCATTGTAAAGCAATTATACCCCAATAAAGATGTTAAAAAAAACCCACAACTGCCATCAAGAAAAGAAATAAGGACTTCCCTGGTAGTGCAGTGGTTAAGAATCCGCCTGCCAATGCAGGGGACATGGGTTCGATCCCTGGTCCAGGAAGATCCCACATGCTGTGGAGCAACTAAGCCCATGCGCCACAACTACTGAGCCTGTGCTGCAGGGCCCGCGTGCTGCAACTACTGAGCCTGTGTGCCACAACTACTGAGCCCGTGTGTCACAACTACTGAAGCCCACATGCCTAGAGCCTGTGCTCTGCAACAAGAGAAGCCACTGCACTGAGAAGACTGCGCACCGCAACGAAGAGTAGCTGCTGCTCGCCGCAACTAGAAAAAGCCCACGCACAGCAACAAAGACCCAACGCAGCCAAAAAATAAAGAAAATAAATAGGTAAGCCATAGAATGAAGAGAAGATATTCACAGCACACTTATCTGATAAAAGACTATATCCAGAAGATATAAACTCCTACAACCTAACAATAAAGACAAGCAGCACAGTTTTTTAAAAAAATAGACAAGATCTGAGTGGACACTTCACAGAAGAAGATATACAAATGGCTAATGAATACTTGAAAAGTCATTTAACATCATTAGTCATCAGGAAAATACAAATCAAAATCACAATGAGATATTACTATACATTATCTAGAATGGCTAAAATGATAAAGGCTGACAATACCAGATGTTGGAGATGTAGAGCAACTGTAACTCCCACAGTTTGGAGTGTAATATGGTACAACCACTTTTGAAAAATATCTTTGCAATTTCTCCAAAATTTCCTTGGTATTCATCCGAGAGAAATTAAAACATGTATCTACAAAAAGGCTAGGTCAAGAATTGTCACAGAAATTTTATAATAATAGTTAAAAACTAGAAACAACCTAGATGTCTACTAACAGGAGAATGAATTAGTAAGCTGGGGTATAGTCATACAGCGGAATACCACTCAATGAGACAAAGGAACAAACTATGTATACATACAAGAACATGGATGAATCTCAAAAACACTCTGATGAAGGACAGGAGCCAAACACAGAAAGTGTAAAATATATGATTCCATTTATCCATTTATTCTAGAATAAGCAAAACTGGCCTGTGTTAATAGAACTCGGATTAGTGTTTGCTTTCAGGGGAGAGAGGGGATTGCCTAGAAATGTTTTGTCTTGATGTGCATTCGTGAAAACTGATGGCATGGTTCACTTAAGATCTTTGCACTGTGTGCAAATTATACCTCATGGGTCAACCCCGATCTGCAAGGAAAGCTGGAAAATGTTGTTCTCCTGATGCTCAAAATAAAATCAAGATTCTGTCACTAAGTAAAGGGGAGAATGGAAATTGGGCAGGAACCACACACGTGCGTGCATGCCCACGCACGCACACACACAGACTTACATATGATGTGCCAGACCTGTTCTCATAGCATCATACATAAGCCCATTCAATCCTCACAATGACCATTATTAAACCCATTTTGCTGATGACAGACCTCTGCTACAGAAAGTGTTGAAACTCAATGCCATGGCAAATGGAGACTGGATGAAGGACTCAGAGGTGTTCAGTCTGGAGAACATAAAATTAAGAAAACCCAAGAGCTGATTACAAATTCCTAAAGATCACAGGGAAAGGGGATCAGAGCTCTGAGTGGCTCCAAAGGGTGAGGCTAAGATCAATGGGAAGAAGACAGAGTGTCAGGGTCTAGTTCTACAAGAGGAAAAAATGTTCTAGCACAGCCACTCTTTCCTCAGAGCCCTCCCAGAGTCCAGTGAAGGAGAGATGGCTGATAGCATCCCCATTCCACAGACTGAGAGACTGAAGCTGGGGGAGGTCACATGACTCATCAAACACAATGACAGAGCCAGGGCAAGAGCCCAATGCTCTTGCTTGCTCACTCTGTCTGTCCCCAGTGAGTAGCATCTGGGATGCAGGATGACCCAGTGGGTAAGTGTGGAGACTCTGGGGTCACATAGACCTGGGTTGGTGTCTCCACCACTAACAAGCTGGGTGACGGTGGGTTGGGGAAACTTTCTGGGCTTTAGTTTTCTGATCTGTAAAGTGGGACTGATAATCGTAGTAGCTATCTCATCAGATTGATGTGAGGACTAATTGAGAGGATACATGTGCAACAGCACAGCATCTGGCACACAATAATTGCTCAGTAAACAGTGGTTATTATTGTTTGCCCTGGAGACCTAATCGGTGGCATGGTACCCAGTACCAGTGGCTTGACACAGACTTAAGTTCACATCCTGCAAGATGGAAAACATCTGGATCTTGTGCAATGTTTGCCACACCAAGGAGGACTGGAGGCCTAATTAAAATTGCTAGTCTGTTTGTATTATCAAATGTCAGGGTTTTTTTTTTTTTCTTCCCACAGAGAAAAGATTTTTCTTATCAAAAATCTATTCACTAAAATGCTAATGATCATCAGTGATTAGAAACTGCTGCTCAAATTTTGAAAGTTCCCAGCGGGCCTCTCAGACATGGCTTGTAACTTGTCAAATGAAGAAATGTTCTCAACAAATCAAACTTTGCTGTATATGTTAAAAAAAAAAAAAAAAAAAACAGATTTTATTTCCTTAACGCTTCATTGTGCGGGTCCAGGAGGGACTTTTGAGTTAAGTGACAGAGACCACATTGTTAGTTGTGGGGTGAGTTCCAATAGAAGTCTCTCAAGGCAAGATATTCTCAGATAGGCCCCCAAACTGCTTACAAAAGTCTGTCAAGCTTATCTTAATTTCAATAAGCACTTAGTTTGCCAAAGAGAAGCACATCAACAGTTTGCTTATATTATCTTCTTTTTGTCCTTCCACTCCTTTTTCTTCTTCCTCTGCCTTCTTCAGGAGGACGCATCGACAAGGCTGTGGGCTTCAACAGGCAGCAAGGATGCCAGTGTCACCAGCTGCTTCAGTGGTCAGACCCGGCTGGGTCCCAGGGCTTCCGGGGCTGGCTGCACACAGCCCCAGCAGAGCCAGCAGGCCGATGATGGGGTGGGCGGGTTCCTCCTGGGCTCTCGGCTGCCCTGTCGCGTGTGGGCACAGTCAGACACTGGGGGCCTTGCTTCTCACGGTACCCCGCACACTGCTCGCCCGGCCTCTTGGCCTCTCTAGGTTCGGGCAGTTTCCAGGGTATGCATGGTATTTTCCAGGGTATAGACTGGACTGTGTGGAACAGTCACTGTGGATACATGAGAGGTTTGGTACCCATTCACCCAGCAACAACAGGCCAGCACAGCCAGAGGGTATGAATTCAAAGGCACATGGTCCCGAGTGGTGTTTAGAACATGGATTCGAGTCAGACAGGATGGGGTTTAGTCTCGACTCCCGCACTCTCTCATTCATTCAACGAATATGTATTAAGCACCTATCATGTGCTGGGCACTGTCCTGGGAGCTGGTGATAGAGCAGCAAACCAAACAGATTTTGTCCTTGCTCTCCTGAACTTTATGATTTGGTGGAGGAGACAATAAGCAATTAGGCAGGTAAATAAATTAGCAATTACAGACTCTGATTAGTGTTTCAAAGTAAATAAACAGACTTATGATTGATAGACCTTAAAGTCTGGTTCCTGGACCAACAGCATAGGCGTTACCTGGGAACCTGTTAGAAATGTAAAATCTCAGGCTCCATCCCAGCCGTACTGACTCAGAACCTCTGGGGTGGGGCCCAGCAATCTGTGTCTAAAGCCTTCCAGGTGACTCTGGTCCATGCTCAAGTGTGAAGACCTGGATATAGAATGATGGGGTGAGGGAAGAGCCTCTTGACTGGAGGTCATGAGGCTGGTCTGTGGAAGTGATGCTCAAGGCTCAGGCCACAGGGATGAAGAGGATCCATGTGAGGACCCAGAGGAAAAGCATCCTTGGCTGTGTGCATTTGGGCCTCAGTTTTCTTATCTTATGACTTGAGAGTCATAATAGTTCTACCACCATAGAGTTGTGATGAGGATTCAGTGGGTAAAGGCTTGGCACAGACTTTGCCAAAATGTAAACTCACCATTAGTGATGATTTTTATCATTTAGAGTGTGACCCCACCAGGTCCCAGCTCTCGGGCCTCCACCACTAAGAAAGTGGCAAGAAGGTTTCTTAGAACCCTGCAGGCCAGCCCAGGTCCCAACCCCCCAGTGTCTGCTTTGAAGTGTCAGTGGAGTCAGGGCCACAGGTGGGAGACACAAAGCTTCAAGGGGTCTGCATTTCAGAAGACTGGGCAGCTTCCACCTAGAACCACACCCCTACCCCTACTGCCTTTTTTCTATTTGCAAGAACTCCAAAGTAGTAGGGCTTCCGTGCATTTAAGCAGCACAAATCCTAGTAGATCTTCCCAACAAGATGAAGCGAGACACTTGGTTGAAAATATGAGAAGTCCCCTCGTCCAGCCAGACAGCATCCATACCTCGGATCTCGCCTGAGCCTACTAGGTGCACAGTTGCTGATGTCGGGGGCTTGGGACCTCATTGGGGGATATAACACATAAGCAGCTGCTGGAAATACCAAGTACAAAACATTATCAGGGAGGTGTTGGGCGTTCAGGGGACAGGGAGATTGATTCCTGCTG
>NW_006783413.1:1758022-1769637 GCF_000442215.2 Lipotes vexillifer | reverse complement strand
TGCTGGGGGGCTGGGGGCATCTTCCTGGATGTACCTTCCCTTGGGGACATCCATCATTTCTTGCAGGAGCTTCCAAGTCTAAAGAGCTTATTATTCTCTCCTGTACCATGTTGCTCTTGGGACTGTAAATCAAAAATTCCATCTCGCAGAAATCCTCGATTCTCACGCAGAGGAGAGAAAGAGAGACTCAAAGTTGGTTTAACCTCCCTGACAGCCCGTTTGAAGGAGAAGATGTTTGAGAGCCCTCACCATGCTTTAGAACTGGGAGGTCCTTAGGGAATATCTAGGCCAGTTGTCCCACTGTAGAGATGAGGAACTAAGGCCAGAGAAGGAAGTGCAGTTGGCAAGTCTGCACGTTGAATCAGGGCATCGCTGGGACTGGCATGCTGGCCCTGTGCCCTCCACCCCCCTGAGAGTAAGAGCTGAGCAGGGAGGAGGTTTGCCTACAAGCACTGGTCTGGATTTGCTACCAGGAGCTCCTGGGACTCCTTTTTATTCATCGGTTACCACCGATTTCTTGTCCTTACATCCAGAACCTATGCCCTCCTGCCTAGAACTGCCTCCTGCACCAGGGGACCCAGACAAAAGCCCAGAAGTTGAAGTGGGGGCCACATCTCATCCACACAGTTCCTCCTGCATTTACCCTGTTTCATAGCCTGTGACCAATTCCTTCCCCTTGCCCTGGGCTTCAGCCCCAAGGGTCTGGTTGAGTTTTTTTTTTTTTTTGGAGTGGGGGGGGTCACTGCACTTTCTGCTGCCAGCTTCTCTCCTCCCTCCAGACTCCCAAGCTTGTCTGCCCTGTGTTCCTGTCAGTCTCGCCTGCCCACAGCTCCTGCTCACCAGCCGGGTCCTTGGCCCTTGCCTGGCTCTCCCAGGCCAACGAACAAGTGACCCCCCACCCCCCACCATCTCCAACAGCTTCTCATCCTCTAGTGGCTGTACCAAGAAGAAAAAAACCCTACAGAGCACCAAAAGAGACTACCAAATTCAGCATTGCTGTGAAAGTCAGGTAAATTAATAAAGCTAGAAATGAAAAACATAAAAATGCAGGTTTGACTAATGAAAATTACCCTAGTTAGAGTCAATGAAGTGAACTTAGGTTAACTGATCATCCAGGTAACAACAATTATTTGCATCATTATCACGTGTCAGAGTACCTTCACTGTAAGTTTAATTTGATGATACCACTGAGCTCTGGTACAGTATCCTAGGCCTTTATATTAGCCACTCATGTGCCTTGGTCATCTGCTCCTAATTTTAAGTAGGGAGAGGATATATTAGTTTAAAAACTATTTGCCATACTCAGATGTCATGATATTTGTTGTGTTCATAAAATTGTCACATCAAAGGATCACGGAGGCCATCTAAGTCAACCTCAAGCCCAAGGAAGGAACTGTACCCATGGCTCCCTGGGAGAGGTCATCCAGTCTACTCCTGAAGAGTTCTGGTGATGGGAGCTTACTGCCTACAAGGAACTGTTTTGATCTTTAAACCACATTAGTTGAGAGAAGTTTTTTCTTAGGTGGAGTCCAAATCTGCCTCCTTGCGTCTTATACCATTGGTCCTGGTTCTATTGATCTAGAAGTTAGTGAAAAGCCTTCCTGTCATCCTCTTCCACATGCCAGACCCTACAGTAGTTAAGGACATCGAGATTGCTAGACCCCAAGAGACAGTATGGTAGAGTGGTGAAGAGCCTGACTATTTGGTTTCAAGTGCTGATTCTAGCACCTGTTGGCTATGATTTTGTTGAGAGAGTCATGTAATCTCTCTATACCTCAGTTACCTCAACTGTAAAATGGGGATAATAGTACCTGTTCTCACAGGGCTATTGAGAGGATTAATGACTCAACACATGGGAGGCATTTAGGACAGTGTCTGGCACATAATAGCTCCATATACATGTTAGCTACCATTATTTTCTTAGTCTCACAGACAAAATACTCTCCATTTATTCACCACTTTCCCCTTAAAGATTACTAAAGACTCTTTCATATGGAAACAAGTGAGAGTCCTGTGAGTTTCTAAGATCATGTACAAGAAAGAACAGAGGGTTATTATGAAAACTGAGTTATTCCAAGTTAAGTGTGGAGTGCAGTTGCTTAGCACATAGGCTCAGTAAACATTTGCAATTATGGTTATTGGTGCTTATTCAACTATTCTAAAATAGAGAAGAGAGATTGTTGGATGATACACATGTCTCAAATCTAACTGACTTTTGAATAACTTAGATGTGTACCTAAGTGAAATGTCTTAAATAAAGATTAGGCATGTGTGCAGAAAACCGCTCTAATTACTCAGCTTGTGCAGACACATTCCCGTCTTTGGAGACTCACAAAGTCTCAGTTTTCACTTCCCCCAGGTATCGTGCTTCACGGTGATGAATGGGAACTGATTCTTGGAATACAAATGCAATTTCCACGACGCGCCTCGGCGGCAGCAGCAAAGGCATTAGGTTGGTGTTTGAAATGCATGGTCTTGGAGAGAAGGCCTGAGGCTGCCTCGGAGAACACTGCAGCTCAGCCTTGAGACTCCTGGAGGTGGGAAAGTCTTTCTCAAGCAGGAGTTCCAGGAGCACCAGGGACTCCCCGGATCCCAAGCAAGGCAAAAGCGCTAGCTCCAGCTATTCCAGGCACAGCAGCTTTTTCCAGGCAAATGGACCATGCTGTCTAGGAAACTCCAAAAGCAACAAACGCTTTATTTCCCTCTTGGCCCACATCTTTTTTTTCCCGTCTGTCATTGTCTGAGTGCGACTAGACCTTGATGTACATTCTCTCATTAGACTCAAGATGCCCACCCGAGGTTGGTAGTTTTGTTCCCATTTTACAGATAAGGAAATTGAGACTCACTATGTAAACCGTTCACCACTATCCTAATTCTCACTGCCCCACACCCTGTGAAGATAGTCACAGCCAGACAAGCTCTAGCCAAAGAAATGAGAGTGGAAGTGAGGCGGCTCATTTTAAATGAGTCACTCTGCTCTCTCCATGGGGCCTTAGTCATTGGAGAAGCCGTAATGAAAAGAAACCTCCATCAACCTGGTTTCTGGAGTTACTATTATGGAGTTACTATTATGACCTTTAATAAAAAGTAGCATGAGCAAGAAATAAACCACTGTCATTTACAGCCACTTAGATTTCAGAGCTGTTTGTCACTGCAGCATTCCCTAGACTATCCTGACTGATGCAAAAAAGGTTAAATAACATGCTTACAGTTACACAGCCTTGGAGTTGGAATAGGAAGCCAGGTCTGTCTGATTTCAAAGCTTGTGCCCCAACCACTACATGATTACACTGTCCCTCTCTTCCTATCTCCCTGGCTCTCTGGCTCCCTGCCTCTCCATCCCAGCCTGCAGGTTGGATAACTGTGCTCCATGGGTATGTTGCCCCACTCCACTCTGACCAACAGGAAGTCAGAAATCCCCTCTGGAAATTCTCCTTGGTTCCCCATCTTTTTCTTTTTTTTTTGTCCTCAAAAATATAGCCTAGGCCCCAAGGTTGAGGGAGAGAGTGAATGGAGTCCCCCTCTCATACAGTTCCCTGACCATCCTCTTGTGTCTGTTGCCCTCCCTCCCATCCTGAGGGACCCTTCCCCCTAAAACTCCAACCTTACTAGGTTCCTCACTTTATTAAAACCATTTCATGTCTCCCCATTGCCCTCAGGAGGGGCCTGGCACACAAGGCCACCATGAGCTGGTCCCTGCTTCCTTTCCAGCTTTTACTCCTGTCTTTCCTCTGCACGAGACCCTGGTGCCGGCCACCACCCATAATGAGAGCTTATCACCCCGACCTCCCAGGCACAAGCATGCAGGAATCCCCTCCTCCCTGATCCTTTCAATCTTCTTCAGCCAGTCACACACATGTCCATGTACACACATGTGCACGTGCACACACCCCCACACACACACGCACATCAGCTGCCCCTGCCTCCATCCTCCAGCCCCTCGTACCCTCCCCCATCACCGCATGAGTCGCTCTGCATCATCCCTGTCTGTGCGTGCTCTGCCTCCCCTCAGACAGAGGCTCTCAGGGCAGGGACCACATCGACTTCTTTCTGCATCCCTGGAGACCCCACAAGGCCAGACCCAGAGTGGGGGCTTCTGACATTGCCGAAGAGGATGCTTAAATGGCAGCTACCCAAGGACTAAGCTTCCACAGCGGACCAAAAAGGGCATTTTGCAGTGTCCCCTCCACCTCCCTTGAACAAATCCAGCTGAAACAAACAAAAACAAACAAAACGTGCTCTTTGCTCTAAGTCCCAGACTGGTTTTCCCCCGGCGCTATGCTTTCAAACATCATCTGCTTTCCCACTCCAAGGTCTATCTATCATGTTCGCCAGAATCTGTCCCCGCAGAGCTGTGGCACGAGAATCATCAACATTTAACACAATCAGAGCTTGTTCCGTCATGGGGAGGTTCGGGCGGGAGGCTGGCAGGGCTGAGTCCGGCTTGGCTTCTCGACTGAGCACGAACGCCTACAGACGGAATTCTCCCATGAGACCCTCCTCCTCCTTCCCCCTTTCCTATTTGCCTTTTATCAAGGAGGTAGGGCAGGACCAATGCAAACCTTGGCCCCCCATT
This sequence comes from Lipotes vexillifer, assembly GCF_000442215.2. Taxonomy (NCBI): domain Eukaryota; kingdom Metazoa; phylum Chordata; class Mammalia; order Artiodactyla; family Lipotidae; genus Lipotes; species Lipotes vexillifer. The sequence goes on along the minus strand of NW_006783413.1, from coordinate 1,765,061 downwards.
CGAGGGCTCACCTCTCTCACCCTGGCCATCCATCTCGGCCTCATTTAAGTGTTCTTACCTACCTGTCACTCCACAGCAGTCAGTGGCCAGGGAGGGGAGAATATAGGTCATTTTTACTTCTTCATGCCTTTAGCAGCAACTGTTGTGCCCGAACATTCAATTTATATAAGAGCAGCTCATGGTGGAAAATCCTAACTTAAAGAATCCCCGTGGAACTTCAAGCGGAATGGCAGGCACGGAAGAGGGGAGAGACAGGAGAGAGAAGATGGCAAACGGACCTGTAAAGGTTTAAATGATGTCTATGTTTAGGATTTCCTTTCCTTTAAGTTTCTGGGGTCAAACCTTTACTTATGGGCCAGGGCAGGAGTGACAAGGTGAGTGTTGGAGATCCAGTTCTGGACTCCTCTACGGTGATGTCCCTGCCCAAAGAAAGGCTACTTCTGTACTAAATCGTGGCCAGGGGCACGCTCAGGGCAATTCAGGTTAAGTGTTGTAAAACAGAGGTGAGAAGGAAGGATAGAGAGAAACAGTGGCTGCTTTCTGGAATTCCTCCCTGTCTGCTCTTTGCCTTTCCTGGGTGGACGTGCCCCTGTTCTGCTTCTGTGTCACTCCCAGGCCATTGAGCCGTGGACAAGGGTAGCCACTGAAGTCCTTGTTGACCCTCTGTAAATGTCCCCCAACTTGGGGCTGAGACACCTTCTCAAAGCTGCCCCTTGCAGGTGCCTGATTTGGGAGCACAGAAGAAGGGCAAGGCAGTGATTAAGCCTGGACTATTCCCAGCTCACCGCAAAAACATCCAAGTTCCAGACACGTGGCTCCAGGCGGCACTAAATCCCCTGGGCCTTTGAGAGAGGGTGGCTTCCCCCAAACCACCCGGAACAGGCTGACTGATTGAGCTGAATTCATTTTTCCTCCTGAATACAGAGACAAGTGCTTACAAATTGAATGAAATTGATGCAAGTGAAGTTATTCAATTTCCAGTGGCCTCACTCCGAGCCTTTAGCCTGCTCCCCACGGTTAACGGCAAATAATATTTGTTTTCGCCCTGCGCAAATGAAAGCGTTTCCAGCACTCTGAAAGCCCCTCTTTTGGGTATTTGCACTGAATTCCATTTCTGTAAGCATTGGCTGAGGCATTACTGGTCCTGATACCAGGCAGTTGGCTAATGTTCCAGAGTGCTTACTACGTGGCAGGCATTTTTACATGTATGATGTCTTTTAATCCCCATGAGAACCCCCTGAGGGCCATCTTACCCCAACTTCGCAGATGAGGAAACTGAAACTCAGAGAGGTGAAATGGCTTTCCCAAGGACACACAGCCAGTCAGCAGCGGAACTTTCTCCAAAGCCACGCCCTTTCCTAAGGCCCCTGTCACCCATGAAACCACAGGTCAGAGAAGGGCGTTAGCCAGCTCAAACTTGAACTGATAGTGAGTCGGCAAAGCCCAGCTCAGGCCCTGGCAGGAAACATTTACGAAGGAATAAATGAACAATTGAGTGAATTGCTGCCACTTAGGACAAGGCTCCCTTCTCCTCCCCCGTGCTCCATCATTCTGCTTCTCTGATGCTGTCCTCAGAGCCCTGGACCCAGGTCATCCTTGCAAGTCACATCCCTCACCCCACAGCCACATGTGGTTACAGAGCACATGGGACCCAAACATCGACAGTCCCATGATGATGAAACCTCAGAAGGACTATCTTGGCTCCTTGGAGAGCCCGTTTCTGAACGTGCTCAGTGGCAGTGCCCAACCATAACGGTACAGTTGGCAAGGCGGCACTCCACAGCACTGGCAAGCTCCTCTGGTCATGACCTTGACCATCCTCTCAACAGCATCAGGTGGCAGGCTAGGAAGGATTCCCATTTGAACAGAGGGAACTAGACTCAAAGAAGGAGATCACAGCAGAACTGGGGTCAGGTTTCCTGATGCCCAGCCCACTGCTCATTCCTCTGCCCCCCGACTCATCTTCTTTTCTGAGCACCAAAATCATGGAGAATCACTTACCCTAGGCGCTGGTTTTGAGTGAATAGGAAAGAATACATGATTGACTAGTAATGTCTGCCACGAGTGAGGTAAGTGTGACACCAGAGGTGAAGTATATTTATGGATCCTTCCCCAAGCTAGTGTGACTTTTTCAAAACAAAACTGTTTTGAAATTACTTCCTTCTTCCTGTCTCCTTAATGCTACCTGGGAAGGGTTTGATAAACAATTTAACATAGACTTCAAGATTGCAAGGGGACTGTTTAATTTGCTCAAGAGACCCACTGTCCTCAAGGACTCCAGTCCATTAGCTTTTGTCCAACCAATGACAAGTGAGTTTTCTATGTTCATTAAAGCAGACTTTGGGATTTGGCTTGAGGGGCAGTGAACTGGAGAAGAAATAGTACTGGACTCAAGAGAAATGTTCCTGATTACTTTCTGTACATTTCGAAAAAGAATAAAATGATGTTTTCTAAAATCCTTTTAAGTCAGGCTTTTCCCAGATACAGGCAGGTGTACCTTCCAGTGGAAACCTGGGGAATGCCCAAAGGAGCACTCAGATCAGCTCAAGCCAGCTCTGGTCATTCCACTAGCCACTCCCCATCTGCGCCCACAGGGCTGTGCTGGCAGAGACAGAGATGGGAGAGGCCCAGCTGCCCTCGGAGGACTCATAATCTAAGGGGCACCTGCAGGTGAGAGCAGCGAGGGGCAGCACCTGTAGGTTACTTTCATTGAGGCTCTGAGCTTCTCCTGCCCTGGCTTCAGAATTCAAGTGATCTCAGCACAACATTCATAGGGATGCTGCTAGGTGCCAGGAGTCTGGAAAAAGGCAAAAGATCTCACCATGCTCTGGTGCCCCTGCTCTGCCCCTGCACTTTTGTTTCAGCCACCCCATGAGTGATGGAGTCTGGGCTGCTTCCTGGTCCCCTGATGGGAATAACTCCCCAAATGCCACAGAATAAGGTCAGAAGGCTTTTGAAGTGGCTGCTAGTCAAATGGCATCTCTGGGTCAATTAGGAAAGAGCCCTGTACTGGCAGGAGACAGATGGCTCACTCAAAATGGGTGATTGGAGAGAGTTTAGTGAAAAGATGGTTTACCAAGGTGAGGCCAGAATTAAGAAAAACCAGCAAAAGATGGTGAAACACCCTAGCAAGAGAGGGTGAAAGCACCCTAGCAAGAGAGGGTGAAGGGACATCAGAAGAAAGCAGTTATGGAAACCCCAACTGAGCCACATCTCTGGTAAGAGGCACCTTATAAGAGCGGGGGACCTTGATAGAGGGTCACAGCCACTGCCAACCCAAAAAGGAAGGAAATGAGGGAATAAATACCCCACCTCTCTCCATCAGTCTGCCTGTCTCCTGCTGGTGCATCCCACTGGCTAAACAGCAAGCCAGAGAGTAGGAAGCCTGGTGGATGCAGGGCACATAGAAGTGGGGGGGAGGGAGAGAAGAGCTGGGGGCAAACAGAGGTGGCCAGCAAGTACCCCTTCCTCCAGACTTTTGCTGCCATCTGCCGGGGTGTCATGATAAACATTCTAATCTATGATTACAATGTAGATGGCAGCCCCGAAGTTGGTCTACGGTAGCCCTGCTATAATCAGACTTGATCCCAGGTCTCACTCTTCCCAGCACACAGCCCATACTCTGGCTCCCCAAACACCCTGAACAGAAATCCCGACTTCCCAGCATTTGCCCACATTGCTCCCTCCTCTACAATTTCCTCCCCATCTTCAGATACATCCAATCTAGAAAGCACGGAGAAAATGCCACCTCCTCCCTGAAGCCTGCCCAATCCCACCAACTGGAAGCCATATCTGCTTCCTCAGGGATCCTCACAGAACCTCCCCTGTACTTCTCCCTCAGCGAGTTAATACCAGGATGATTCATGAGTGGGCCGCCTCGCTCTGTTTTCAAATCTCTGTCTCTCTGTGTCTCTCCGATCTCTCTCTCTCTCTCTCATACACACCTTAGGCTCCTCTTAGGGAGTAGATAGTGCAGCTTGTTCTTCCCTAAATTCACCCAAGTCCCTTCAAACAGCCAACTCTGTCCTAGAGAAAACACCCGAGGCTGTTGGCCACGTGGCCCACTGATGCAGTGAAGGAGCCACAGGCTTCAGAGTCCAACAGGCGGGCGTGAATTCTGGCTCTACCCCCAACCAGCCTTTAGTTTGGGGCAAATGACGTCACATTTCTGAGACTGTCTCCCCATCCTAGCCATGGGAATAATAATCTGTACTTCAGGGCTGCTGTGAGAATTCAAGGAGTCCGTGTACGTGGTGTTCACTAAATAATAGCTTCCCTTTGCACACCCCAATACACTGGGTGTTCCTCAAGGGTACATCATGTCTGTCTTGACCCAGCTCAGCCCTCAAAGTCAGCCCAGAACTCTGGGGGTGGGGTGGTATAGTGTACTGGTTAGGAGGGCAACCTGTGAGCAATCCCTGTGTGGCCTTGGGTAAGTTACTTGGCCTCTCTGTGCTCTATTTTCTTATCTTTAAAACAAATAATAGTAACAGGATAGGTGTTCCTAGCTAAAAACCATGCAGGGCTTACTGGGTACCAGACACTGTCTGTTGCCTCTAAAAGGAAGCCTTACAAGTCAGTGCACAATCTGTCACTCTCTCTCCCTCTGTCAAGAGACCAGCAAGGACTTCCCTGGTGGTCCAGTGGCTGAGACTCCATGCTTCCAATGCAGGGGGCCCGCGTTCGATCCCTGGTCAGGGAACTAGATCCTACATTCATGCTGCAACTAAGATCCTGCATGCTGCAACTAAAAGATTCCTGCATGCTGCAACTAAGACCTGGCACAGCCTAAATAAATAAATAAATAAATAAATAAATAATAAATAAATAAATATTAAAAAAGAGAGAGACAGACCAGCGGTCTTCCACATAATGGCTGTTCTGTCAGTCTGTTCCCCAGGTGACAATGGCAATAGCACAGACCACTGCCCTTGCTGATCCAAGAGGAACACGTGGTGTGACTGAGGCCACTTTAAGCCACTGAGATCTAGGAGGTGCTTGTTACCAAAGCATAACTTAGCTGACGCTGACTAATACCCGTGGGGCCTGTTATGGTCCCCATTTTATAGTGAGGAAACTGCAGTATCTGTGTCATGGACAAGCCTGTGTAATATTCAGGGTTGTCCATGTAAACTGGCCCATGATAAGCCCTTATTAAATGCTAGCTATTATAGATGCAGACATAGGCACAGATACAAACATGGGCACGGCTCTGGGCCAGTAAGTCTTTCCAGTGGATGGCTCAAGGAAGCCCCAGACCATCTCAGCCTGGAAGGAAAGCCAAGGTCTCCACAAGCACACTGCTGCTGTTCCATCACAGGCCAGAGCTTGGAAATTAGCAACCTCAGCAAATGCCAACCCTCCCGTCTGTCTGGCCATCGACCTTGACTCACTAGCAATTGCTCCTGGCTGCATGTAAGCTGGCAGCCATGGATTTTCTTTCCTTCTAGGTTAAATTTCTGGCTATCAGTGGGTGAGTTTCTGTCACCTCCAGCTCACCTGCATCTTGCAGAGCCTGGGAGAGCTGGGAAGCTGAAGGGGACCGTGACAGTTAGGGAGGGGCAGGGACCCCCAGGCACTTTCTCAGGCTCGTATTCCCTGATCACCTACATCAATCATGTCCTAATCAATCCTGATTGACAAAGGGTAACATTATCGAGCATTGCATTTGTACAATACTCCCCAGCTTAGATTGAAAACATTTTCCTTTTCTTTATATATTCAACAGTCACTAGTCACTGGGCATTGTACTAGGCTGACATGGCTGCCCCACCAATTCACAATTTTAGTAAAAACAGCTAAGCTTCTGAATGTTTATTCTGTGACGGGCCTATGCTAGGCACTTCACATATTTTATCCCACTTAATCCTCCCCACAAGTGTATGAGATAGGGGTTAGGAGTCATCATCATTTTATAGATGAAGAAACAGAGGCCCAGAGAGATTGTAACCGGACTGAAGACACAGCTAGAAAATGGTGGAGGCAGGATTCAAAGCCAGGTTTGTCTGGCTCCAGAGCCCCAGTGCCCTAATAGTAGTGAATACAAAGGGTTGTGAGGCAGAGAGGGAAGCTAGGACCTAGTTTACTCCTCATAACAGCCTTGTAAGTAGGTCTTAGCATCCCTGTGTTGCAACTGGAGTTACTGAGGACCAGAGATAGATATACACAAGGTCACACAGCAAGCAAGCAGGGAAAGAAGAGTCATCACCCAGCACACGTCACCAAAAGCTTCTCTGTACAAGAATCAGCAGCCATGGAAAGTGGAGACAGGCCTGTAATGCAGAAGGGCACGATAGACTAGTAAGTGGGACAGAAACAGGGTTTGGAGGGAGCACAGAAGAGGGGTAATCAAGGAAGGCTTCCCAGAGGCAATTACATTTGAATAAAGACAGGAGGGAAGAATGGCACAAAGGCTATGCGCTATTTATACTGGGGGCAAAGGGTATGGGGATCAAGGTAGCCTGAAGCTGGCATTGTCTGCACCGCTTCTTGGCCGCCACAGTAAATTCCCCTTGCTGAATTTCTCCTTTCTTTCAGTCAGGATACGCAGACCACTCCAATGGGAGGGAAAGTTTTGGTCACTCTGATTCCCTATTCCCAGACCATTCAGAGGACAGCCAGGCTGGGGGTGGTAGTGCTGGTGGCCTGCAAGCTCACAGAGGACACACCCATAACGACCTGGACAAATTTTTGAGCCACATCCAATTTCTCCACCTTATCCAGACCTGTCTTCTTGCATTTTTAATTCCAGCTTCATTTATTTTGTACCCACCTGTCCCCATCTAGGAGGAAATCAAGCGAGAGTAAGAAGGGAATAAAATAATAGGAACTTTTTAGTCTGGAGCAATCATTAAATGCTCTCTTTGCCCATCAGACTAGTATTTAAATAGAGGAGGGGTCTGGGGCGGGCAGAGGGCATTGTTAACAACTGCCTCAGTGTGGCAGCAGGAGACAGGAATAATAGACTTGGAGAATGTTTTCATGATTATGCTGAAGTGATGAGAAACAACGGGTCCCAAAATGGAAGTAGTGGCACTCA
>NW_006783413.1:1745440-1757968 GCF_000442215.2 Lipotes vexillifer | reverse complement strand
CCGCTCTGTGGATCCTGCAGGCAGCAGCAGAAACTCTGCCTTGCTTCTTTTCTAACAGGACTGAATTAATTCGGGGACTGCGCGAGCCTTGTGCTCCCATTTCGATTACAGACAGACCTAGTTTTTGCCGAATTCATTAACTAGCAAGTCTGCAGGGACCTGGGCTTCCAAGCCTTGCTGGTCAGGCCCCAGGAGCCGATTTCCGAGGAATCCAGGTGCCCGGAGTGTGGGCAAGGCCTGCGCTGAAGGCTGGGACTTGGAGGGAAGCTCTCACTGTTCTTGCAAGTCTGAGGGTCTGTGTGTGGAGGAGGCATTACCAGCAGCCAGGCCGTGACAACCTTGGGACTCAGCACCGGGGGTAGCTGGACATTGATGATTTGAGATCTGAATTTCCTGTAAAAGGTCATCCTCCCTGTAGCGACATATCATGTCAGCAGGCAGCAGGAAGGTGCTGAAACCCAAAATGGAAACATGGGGACATGTTCAAAGGCTGCCTGGTCCTCAAGTTCAGCTCCAGGACCCCCTCCTCCAAGAAACCTAGAACATCCCAACTGGTCAGGACACCATTCCTGTGTTTCTGTCCCTATCCCAAGACATTCAGCCCTTCATACCCTGTGTAGCAGGTGTTTCCATTTCCTATCTCCCTGATGAGCTGTGAGGCCCCAAGCAAGTTCTTTGATTCTTTGTATGCCCAGCCTCAGCACATAGCATGTTCCATGTTTACTTGTTGAATCCAAGAATGAATAAATGAACCAAAAGTGGCTGTAGGCAAAAGGAAAAAGAGTACAACGTTTCATGGAAACATTCCCCACAGGTTAATAGTAAGAGATGAATGAAGATAACCCAGTTGAGTGGTGACATACTTACACATTCTAGGCTGGGCTAGAGCCATGTAGAGGCAGGCTCCCCCTGGGAGTAACAGAGCATCACAGTTAACCCAGACTTTGGAGCCAGACTTTAATAAACCCAGACTTTATTTCCTAACTATGAACTTAACACTCTGCGACTTTGGCCAAGGTATCCATCTCGCTGTGCCTTAGTTGCCCATCTGTAAAAGGGGGGTGATAAAATACTATGTACGTACCTCACAGAACTGTTATTTATAAGGTACTTAAAGTGGCGCTTAGCACAGAGTGATGAGCCATTACCCCCACTCCTCTGTGACACACCCAGCGCTGGCTTTTCTGTATCTCATCCTCCCTCTCCCACCACATACACCTCACCGCTGATCTCTGCTACCAAGCTGTGCTGGGTCTATGGGGACCCCTGGTGGCCGAGACACGGAACTGTCTGACCTCTGCTGTTTCCACACCTTCCTTATCTAACCCCGCCTGAGAATACTGAATATATCAAGCACCCGCTTCTCCTTGCCTCTTACTGCTCACAACTCAGTTTATGCCACCTCAGATGCCCTCTCATACAAAAACACGCATCCTCTCTAACTTGTGCCCAGTTGTAATTAAACTTCTTCCTTTGCCTCTATGTTTTGTTCTCCTCACCCTACCTCGTTTTGTTCCACCTGAGAGCCTCAAGTGTGGTGTGGCTGATAAGCTTAATAATGCTATGCTGGGCTTCCCTGGTGGCACAGTGGTTAAGAGTCCGCCTGCCAATGCAGGGGACACGGGTTCGAGCCCTGGTCTGGGAAGATCCCACATGCCACAGAGCAACTAATCCCATGTGCCACAACTACTGAGCCTGCACTCTAGAGCCCACGAGCCACAACTACTCAGCCTGCCTGCCCCAACTACTGAAGCCCGTGTGCCTAGAGCCGGTGCTCCACAACAAGAGAAGACACCCCAATGAGAAGCCCGCGCACCGCAACGAAGAGTAGCCCCTGCTCGCCGCAACAAATAGTAGCCCCTGCTCGCCGCAACTAGAGAAAGCCCATGCACAGCAACAGAGACCCAGTGCAGCCAAAAATAAACAAATAAAAATAAATTAATTAATTAAAAAAATAATGCTATGCTGCACTGTCCAGTATAGTAGCCATTAGCCACAAGTGGCTATTTACATTTAAATTTAAGTTCATTAAAATCAAATAAAATTAAAAATCCAGTTCCTCTGCTGCACTGCCCACACTTCAGGTGTTCAATAGCTACAGGTGGCTGGTGGTCACTGTATTGGATATAGAAAATTTCCATCATTTGTAGAAAGTTCTATTATACATCACTGCTCTATATTCCTCTAAAGAGAGAAATATAATTTCAACTTCCCTTTTTTTTTTTTTTTGGCCGGGCTGTGCGGCATGCAGGTTATTAGTTCCCCAACCAGGGATTGAACTCGTGCCCCCTGCATTGGAAGCATGGAGTCTTAACCACTGGACTGCTAGGGAAGTCGCTCAACTTCTAAAAGGAAGAGACATAATAAAGAACTATTATTGTTTTCTTATCTCTCTATTACATACACAGCTGGCAAGGGGACAGCTATCGTGTGTGAGGGCCCCACCTGCCCCTGCTCCCAGGTGACTGGACCAGGGACTGACATCTTATGTAAGCTGACCCAGCAGATTCTCTCACCCAAGACTTCAGAATCAGACCCCCCTGGCGCTGGCCAGTTAGCCGCAGGGATTGGAGTAGGAAGGCCTTGGCAGCCCGCAGCTACCATTTTATAGAGGTCTCGATGGGTCACGTGTAAGCAGATGAACAAGCAGACAAAGCCAGTCTGCAAAGCCAGCAGAACAAAACAGGAGATCAAGAGACAAAAAATAAGAAACCAAACATTCTGTAGTGGAGGGCTGAGAGGGCAGCTGGCAAAGTGGAAAAAATAGATGCCCTGAGGTCTTTCCACTTCCTGTGGGGCCCGTCTGTACTTTCTGTAACTGGGTGCCCTTCCAGTCTCCAGTGTCTTGACAACTCCCTCTTTACCTGGGCTCCAAATGTTTTTCCATATCTTGTCTCGAAATGGTTCTTGACCAGGCTCTTGGCGTCTCAAAACAGAGCCCTGACAAAGTGATGGGTTGAGTTTGTCTTCGCCATCCTGCTCGCAGGATTAATTTGTGTAAACACTGTATGATGTCCTGAGGGACCCAACAGAGGAAACTGCAATGTTCAGGGACTCAGCAGTTGTTATGAAGCATTTCCTGGGTTTCTCCAGCATGCCAGGCCCTGAGTAAAGGACGGAGGAGTGTCCGTCCCCTTCCATTTCCAAATCCTAACCAGACTTCAGGGGTCTGCTCAGTGCCACCGCTTCCTGGAAGCCTTCCCAGATCTGTGCACATACACCTCAGTTAGAGGTGAGCTTTCCCTCTCCCAGACTCCCGTGGGATGGCCTCTGTACATCTGCTTGGGCATTCCTACTTTCTGCCTCTATGTCAGCTCTTTGCATCCTGGGCCCATGCTTTACTAGCATGTGAGGTCCCTGGGGATAGAAGCTGGTTCCTGCTCACCTAGCTCACCTGCTCAGCACCAAGCAGGTGATGACTATTTTGGGTTGAATTACTTGATAAACATTTAGACCATATTTTGGTTTCCAACATATCTAACCTAGCGTGTGTGCTCATCCAAAGCTGTGGAGTCAAAAACCAGGTCTCCAGAATGCTCTGGAGTGCGACTGGGCACAACTCCTCACTTTGTAGAAGACGACACGGGGGCTGAGAGAAGTAGCTGATAAAGGTACCTTGACTTTCACTCCTATTAATCTCACTTCACCTGGAAGTCATCCCAGGTGCCCTCGGCTGTAATAAACATCTCCCCACTCCCAATGCACCCCCAGCTCTTTGAGATGTTATTTTGAGCGATGGTGGCGAAGGGGGACATCCCAAATAAAGAAGTAAGGAGAAGCCCCCGTTACGTCTGGATGGCAGATTTCTGTGGAGATTGCCTGAGTGAGGGTTTGGGTCAGTTTCACTATTTGACTGATTTGCTTACTGAAGTGATTGATGGGACATAATAACCTACACGTTTGGACCTCTAATGAGAAGAATTCAGGTATTTGTCCTGAGTGCCCATGGTGTTAAATAGCTGAGGAATGGTTCAGCATGACATCCAAGAGGATGGGCTCTCCATCAGCTTTTTAGGTCTAAGCTGTCCTAACTGAGAACATCTCACACAAGGATCAAATGTTCATCACCAAACAATTACAAAAAATTTTGTTATAATGGGGAACCAGGCCAAATTCTGATACCCATGACATAGGTTACAGGTAAACTAAGTTCCAATAACTGTATCACTAAAACATTAACGCTGGTTAAATTTTGGTTCCCTCTTCTATATCAGGGATAGTATGTATGTTTCATCTCACTTATCAGTGTTCATTGTTTGGTGGCAGTTGCTTCAAGCCTGTGCTGAGGAGGATTCTGAGGCCCAGAATAAAGTGCTGATGAATGACTTGGATTTCACAGAGTGAAAACTGAGACACTGAGGAAGGTCACTTCCAGGCAAAGGGGTCAGGACAGGCAAAGGCTCAGCCCCATGGTTCATCCAAGGAAACATACACACCAAGTATCCTGGGAGCACTTGGCTCCTGATCCAAAAATGACTGCAAGCCTGGATGTCCGGGTGCAGTCCAATGACAACAGCTGGGAAATTTGGCGTGAGAGCATTTGGACAGGAGAGGCATGCTTTGAGGGCAGCGGTGGCCCAGAGGCCCCTGTCAGCTTTGACAGCAGGGAACCCTGAGGAGAGACAGCTGCGGTACAATTCTGCAAGGTCACTGTGACCCCCCGCCTCCTGCCAGTGGCTCCCTCTTCTCACCCAGGGCGGCAAGCTCATGCCTGCTTCATCAAGAAACTCAATGTTCATTAAGGCTGCGATTCCCAGCCTGGCAGGCAGTGCCAACGGGTGGTCCCCTAAGCCTTTCACACGTCTGTGTATCCGTCCATCCCCGAGACTGTCTAGGTCTCCAGACCAAAGGAAGCGCTGGGATGTGTGTGGCATAGTAGCCCTCCCCCCAGATGGCTCCCACAGCAGGGGGTGGAGGGGTTAATCTTGCCTCTGGCCTCTTGGTGGCCCCGCTCGTTCTCCTCTCCCACCACTCCCCCACCTGCAGGCGGACACTCGACTTCAGGATTTGAATAAGATAAAAACTGACAGTGTAGGGCCATGTTCAGGGCGGAGATACAGAGGCTTCACGCAATTACCTTTGTCAGAATTCATTTGGTCGGCACCCCTCTCCTCTTCGGGTTGCATGCTACTCATATCTTTCGAAAGTTTGAGGAGTCAGAATAAAATGAGGGAAGGACCACGAGCACCTCCAGATTAGAACAAACTGGCCACAAAGCGGGCAAGGGCAAGGTTTGTGAACCCAGAGGAGTGTGGGGAGAGGAGCCCCCCATGCTGCAGAAAGTCCCAGAATCGTAGCGGGAAGGGACCTGACAGGCAACTTGTCTCCACCCCGCACTGCCTTATCAAGCCCCTGCCCTCATTTAGGGACGGAGCCCTTAATAGTTTAGAGCACTGCAACATGCCGGGGGTGGGGGGGGGGGGTGGGGGTGGGGACGTGGGCAGCCCCTGCAATGTTCCCTCAGCGTCTGGCCTAGAACAGTCTAGGAAAGGGCAGCCCTGGGTCTGACACAGCCACGCACAGGTTATCCCCACCGTTCCCTGTATCCTTCACACATGTGTGCATCTCCCACCAATGGAGACTGTGTGCATGTGACCCCAGAGTGATCGATCCAGCCCATGCTTCTGCCCTGCCCTCCAGACCTGGGTGTCCAAGTCCACTGGCCCTGCCTGCTGGGAGAGCTAATGGGATCTCGAACTTAACACTGGAGGCCTTCCCATACCTAGGCTTCCCTGTCTCAGGTAATTGCAACTCCGTCCTTTGAGTGGCTCACTCTAAAATCCTCAGGATCTTCTTTGCTTCCTCTATTTCTTCTAAACCTCACACTGAATGTGTCAGCAAACGGGATCAGCTCCGCCTTCAAAATCCATCAGGAGTCTGACCACCTCTCACATCATGTCCGCTGGCACCCCACCCAAGCCACATCCAACCGTCGCCTGGAGAGTGCACTCCCTGCCCCTCCCCTGCTGCCTCACTACCCACAGGTTCCTCTCCACACAGCAGAATGAGCAACCCCTTAAAAGCCCAGGACTTCCCAGGTGGCGCAGTGGTTAAGAATCCACCTGCCAATGCAGGGGACATGGGTTCAAGCCCTGGTCCGGGAAGATCCCACCTGCCGCGGAGCAACTAAGCCCATGCGCCACAACTACTGGGTCTGCCTGCACTCTAGAGCCCGAGAGCCACAACTACTGAAGCCCATGCGCCTAGAGCCCATGATCTGTAACAAAGAGGAGCCACTGCAATGAGAAGCCAGCGCACCGCAACAAAGAGTAGCCCGTGCTCGCTGCAACTAGAGAAAGCCCATACGCAGCAATGAAGACCCAACGCAGCCAAAAATAAGTTAATAAATTTTTTTTAAAAAAGGGCTTCCCTGGTGGCGCAGTGGTTGAGAGTCCGCCTGCCGATGCAGGGGACAGGGGTTCATGCCCCAGTCCGGGAAGATCCCACATGCCGTGGAGCGGCTGGGCCCATGAGCCATGGCCGCTGAGCCTGCGCGTCCGGAGCCTGTGCTCCGCAACGGGAGAGGCCACAGCAGTGAGAGGCCCGCGTACCACACACACAAAAAAAGCCTAAGCCCAGTTATGTCACTCTTCTCAAACCCTCCAGTGTCTCTCTGCACCTCTCAGTATAACAGCAGTGTCTTCACCTTGGTTTACAAGGCTTGGCCCCCAAACACCCGTCAGGAATAAGGGGCTCATCCCCTGGATGTGGGAGCAGCACCAGCCCTCAGCCCACAGCCCTCACCCCCTCAGGGACTGCCTCAGCTGAAGAACGTCCCCTCGCCTCGGGTCACACCCGCTTCCTAGGGCGCCTGCACCCAATGCCTGATCAACACTGGGGTGTAAGGTCCAGCTGTCTCACCCCAAGTCAAGACACCTGAGAAAGGTTAGCCCACCTTCACACCTCCCTGCATTGGAGGCCTCCAGTGAGACTGTCACTGCTCAACTCCTGTTCTGCATTGTCCTGCTTCCTCCCCTCCACCCCACTCCCTCTTATAGGTGTTGATCCCAAGAGCACTTCTTAATAAACTTTCTGCCTGGGAATCTCCAGCTCAGAGTCTGCTGCCTGAGGAACCCAACCTGTGACAAAGACCCTGTGACACCTGGCCCCTTTTCCTTCTCTGACCTCAATTCCCACCCCTCTCCCCTCATTGCCTCTGCTCAGCCACTGGCCTCTTTGTTCTTCGTTGATCAGACATGCTCCTGCCTCAGGGCCTCTGTCCTTGCTCTTCCCTCAGCCTGCGAGGCTCTGCCCCCATATCCACACCCCTCTTCTCCTTCATGGCTTCACTCAAACGCCACCTTCTCTGGGAGGCCCTCCCTCGCCATCCCATCAGCAATTGCAACAGACCTGATGCTTCCTATCTCCTTCCCTGCTTTGTTTTTCTCCTTAGCCCTTATTACTACCTAAGGCACCATATACTGTATTTTGTTCATTGTCTCTTTCAACTAGAGCATAAACTCCATGAGGGCAGGGATCTTCGTCTATTTTGTTCAATGTGCCTAGAACAGTGCTTGGCACACAATAATATGTGTTGATGGAACGGATTAGATTCAGTGTTGTGAAATCTATCCATCGATTCGTCCATCCATTTATATACCTCCATCCATTCTTCAAGCATTTATTCCTCTGGACATACTAGATGAGGTATTGTGGGAAACTCACAAACAAACGCCACAGTCCTCTCCACCAGTGGTTTCATGGTCTGGGAAGGACTGGAAAACCGGGCTGAGAAGACTCAGAGGAGCTGAAGATCCCTGCCAGCCATGAATGGACCATGGGGGCTTCCTAGAAGAGGGGCATGGCACTGCCCCTGGTAGGACAGGGAGAACTTGGAGAAGGAAAAATGGAGGGAGGACACCCAGGCAGAGGGAGGGTGAGATTGAAGGTGTGGGTCTGGGTGTGGGAGAGGAGCAACTCAAAGAGGACAGAGCTTTGCAGAGATTCCTGGGAAGGTCAGTGGAGTCAGCAGATGAAGATGTTGGACCTCTGCCCTGTGGACAACGGCAGAACTCCCCAAAAGTGTCTGGGCAATAGACTGATGTGGTCATAAATGGTCCATTTCACAGGCTGACAGGGCAGTCATCCAAAGATGGAGGAGAGGACCCAGAAGGACCATTACAAGCAGGTTATATGAAAGGAGTACCAGTGCAGGTGTCCAGAGAGCGGGGCTCCAGTCCCTGGGTCATCGCTAATTACGCAGGTGACGTTTAGTCACAGCAAACCACATTTCCTCCCTCTTGGTACCTGTCATCGAATCTCAGAATCACTGAGCTGCCAGGGACCTCAGAGGTCACCTAGTCCAGGTTTCCAAACTCCAGGCTGGGAAATCGATTTACTGAGCTGAGAGTGTTTTTAAAATGAAATAGAAGGGCTATGTCAGAGAGCATCAATTGTGGTAAAGGTAAAATTGCTTTGCAAAACGTTTGTTTTGGGGTGTGTGTGTGTGTTGGTTCAAAATATAAATCCATTTCCGTGGGTCACAGTAATAAATATTTGAAAGCCACTGCTTTAGTCCGCTCCCTCCACACTGTGTGAATTGCCTTTACAGAATTCCCAATAAGATGCACGGCCGCTCTTGCTCACCTCTGGGAACAGGATGCTGACGAAGGCAAAATCCCCTTCCATTGTTGACGGCTCTGTGCACGAGAAGCACTTCTTCATCTCAAATTGTCTCTTGTTCTCCTGCCCATTGGTCTTCCCTAGCTCTCCCCCCCAAATAAACCTAATCCCACCTTAGATAACAGCCTTAACAGAGTTGAAAACAGCTCTACAAGCCTCTTGGCCAAGTTCTCTCGAGGCTTTAGGCTCATCCACTTCTCTTGCCTTGTCCAGCATCCCTTCTCTAGGAAGCAAGACTCAGGTCTTCATTGTGGGCTACCACCTCTGCCAAACCCGTAACCTACATGGTTTGAGGGGGCCTGGTCCCAGCCCCTGACTCTGGAGATGGCCAGTGTGAGCACCACAGTGCCCTTGCCCATGGGGACTGGCTCCAGAGTGGCCACATGGTCCAAGCAAGCCAATCAAGGGCAATCGGGGACTTCTACAGAAACTGTCAGAAAAGATGGTATGATGCTAAGACGTAGACTCCAAGCCCAGAGCTGTACTGACCATCTTTTCCAAAGCCTAGGGAAAATCTGCCATGGAATGAAGCCAGCACAAAGGAAAGTAAAGGATATGAGGAGAGAGGGAGAGAGAGAGAGAGATAGAGAGAAAGAGAAACAGAGGGAGACGGGGTGGGGAATAATAGCTGCTGTTATTGGCTGAATTGTGTTCCCCCCAAATTATGTTAAGTCCTAACCCTCAGTACCTCAGAATGTGACTTATTTGGAAATAGTGTCTTTACAGAGGTAATAAAGTTAAAATGAGGTCATTTGAGTGAGTCCTAATCCAGTATGACTGGTTTCCTTATGAAAAGGGAAAATTTGGACACAGACAGAGGGGAAATGCTGTGATAACACATTGGGACAATGCCATGTGAGGATGGAGGACTGGAGTGATGCATCTGCATGCCAGGGAAGGCCAAAGATTTCCAGCAAACCACCAGGAGCTATAGGAAGAGGCAAGGAAGGAAGTCTCTATAGATTTCAGTGGGAGCAGGGTCCTGCTGATGCCTTGACCTCAGACTTTTAGCCTCCAGAGCTATGAGACAGCATATTTCTGTTGTTTTAAGCCACCCAGTTTGTGATGCTTTGTTACAGCAGCCCTAGGAAGCGAATACAGCTTATATTTATAGGGCCTTTACTGCGTGTTCCACACAGTTCTTAGTACTTTACAAATGTTAACTCATTTAATAGTCACAGTAGCCCTATAAGGTCATACTATTATCATACTATTATCCCCATTTTACAAATGAGGAAATTGAGGCACAGAGATGTTAATTACCTTGCCCAAGTTCATATAGCTTATAAGAGGTGAGGCCAGGATCAAAATGCAGGCAGTGTCTGACCACTAGGCAATACTGCTGTCAAGGGAGATGGCGTCCTGATGGCACAGTTGCAGCTTTGGATCAGGGGCCACAGGCCAGTTAGGGGAGCCAATAAATACCCATGTTTTTGCTTAAGCCCTTTGATTTGGGTTTCTGTCCCTAACCAACCCACACCGTAGGCATCCCAGCTCTGTAGACCTTGCTCTACAGTGTGGTTCCCAGACACTTTGTCATCTTGCCCTCTCCACCCCTCCCCTGGGTACACTGCCACTGGGGTATGTCCTTAATTTCTTGCCTTGTTACAAGCTAAGTTACTTAAAAATGACACACTGGCTCTCTGGATGGTGCTCATGAACCAAAAGGCAGAGAGTGGCTAGCAAGGAGCAGCAAGAGGGCTGAAGGCTGAAGGGAGTTTTCTGAAAAATTCATCAGGGAAATTCTCCTTCCTGAGTTTGAAGCTGAGAGAATTAGAAGAAACAGGAATCAAGGCACACATGCAAGAAGTTCATGTGGGACTTTAGGGAACTGGGCATCAGTAAAGCTTTGTGGGTTGATGGGAAAGATGTAATGGAGGGGGAAGGAGGAGGGGGACGGGGATGAAGAGGAGGAAAGGGTACTTCTCCAGCATCCCCCTTTCCCACATGCCTCTCCAGGTCCCAACAACCATCTGTCTCCAAGCATCTCTCCAATATAGCCCTTCATCTCCTACAAGAGACCCTGGAGCTGACAAAGTCTCAGAAAGATAGTGAAAGTGCTCAAAAAGGAGGCTTCCTGATGAACAGTAGAACTTTTCAGTCTGGAGCACCATGGGCTAAGAGAACACCAGTTTACATACTAGAAAACCCAGAGGGCCAGCGAAGAGGCACAGGGAACCTGCCATCAGCTCCCAACCTAGTGCCTAGGAAGCTCCCCATAGAAGGTGAAAGAGAAAGTTTCAAGCCAAAAAAAGGTCTATGAATAAAAAAATGGGTGATAAACTTTGATAACTCAGAATGTCATGCTGTCAAACTGCAACACGTTGAAGACAGATTTAGAGCGTTTCAGAGGCAGCTTGGTAATGCTTGTGGGTCTTCTTGTTGATGACAGACAGGGATGGATACAGACCAAAGCAAGAAAGAGGCAGGAAACTGGAAGGGAGGACAGGAGACAGAAGACGTGGGACAGGAGAGAAAGAACAGAAAATGAAAGGGCAAGAAAAGACATGGAAAGGTTGAGATGGAAAGAGAACTCGTGGGGGCCTGGCAGAGTGACAAGTACCGCCATGAGGTAGATGAGGGCAGAGATGCCCAAACAAGGGAAGGGCCCATGCAACAGCATCTAAGGGCACACAGATGAGGCCAATGAATGCTGCAAGCAAATGGCTCTCTCAGTTGATAACCCTCATTAAACAGAATTTCACAAACGGCTTAATTTGAATTTCCACTACTTGACAGATTTCAAACACAGAACAATTATTTCTGATGTAAAGGATCAATAAACAGTTGCCTGGGCTGAATCCCAAGGAAACAGGGACGCTTCCAACAGGGTTGCTAGCATTAAAACTCCTTCAAATGCCGAATAAACACTGACTTATCTCTTTTTAAAGAACTTTTTTGTAAGGCAAAGGTTAGCTTTGCAAGGAAAGGCAGGAAGAAAATTAATCTAACTTACTGTGACCTCCGCCGGCTGGGTCTGAATTACATTTCCACGTGGCCTGTGAAGATCTTCCACGTCTCGCGCTCCATTAGTTGGTGTACTTAGCAAAGGTCGCATGATGAGCAGACGTACTTTCTAGTCCAGAACGTGATCCTGCCGCACGGCCCTTTCCTGCTTCCCTGGTGTGTCTCTGTTGGAGGTCACCGGTGTGGGCATGAGCCATCCTGCAAGGCCTCATCCAGAAGCCTCCTGAGAACGACAGATGTTACCACTGTCACCACAGCTCCGGGACGGCACAGGTTTCACGTGGTTCCCATGCTCAGGGCCGGAGAGAACTGAACAGAAGCCCTTGAGTTTCTTACACTCCTAAGGGGAGATTCACGTGTACCTTTCAGGGAACTGATTTATAGCGAGAAAACCTGCAAGCTAAAAGTCAAAGGATGGAGGAGGGGGAGGAGGAGATAGCAAGGGAAGCCGGTGTGATAGGAAAGCTTCACAGCCCCTCAAACGCAAAGCTTTCTGTCTGTTGGTCTCACCCACAGTGAGGTTCACATTCACATTCACTTTCTACGTTGCTCTATTCCTTTTCCTTCAGAGTGGGGTCAGAATTCACGCCTTTCAGAAGATGGCACAAGCCAAGAGGAAAGACACAGCTTATGCTGGATAATAACAACACACACTCGTATTCCTTCTTCAGGAGCTGAACCTCCTTGTGCTGGGAACAAACAGAGATGAACTGGGAACTGGGTCTGACCTTGCCCTCAAGGAGTTTAAAATCAAGGAGAGGCAGGTGTATATTTTACTGACTGGCACACATGGGCACTGGAGACACCCGCCATGGCCTCCCCACCCACCAGCCTCCTGAGAGAATCTGCCCCCAGGTTGGCGGTGGTCGGATAAGCATGTTCAAACTGTTTATGAACTGGAACTCCACTTGTCCTCTTTCTGTCTCTCTCTTTCCCCCC
>NW_006783413.1:1736793-1745358 GCF_000442215.2 Lipotes vexillifer | reverse complement strand
CTTGTCCTCTTTCTGTCCCTCTCTTTCCCTCCCTCCTCCTTTCTCTGTCACTTGCTACATAGGAAGTCATCTAACCATCTGTTGGGCTGTGTTTTCTCCAGTCTCTTCCCCCACTACTAGTTTGGAAGTTGTACATTCTACTCCCAATCTTTTAGTGTTGTCCCTTTACACACTTAAATACATATTTAACTTTATACTTTTCTAACAGCCTAAAGGGAATTGGTATCTTCATCTTCCTGCCTTCACATTCCCTGCACTCCAGACTTCTCTACAATTGCAGCTTGTTAACAAACACAAAAAGGCATTGCAGTTGTGTTTTCATTGATAGTTATGTAGAGCAGTAAGAAAGTTGTGGTAGGAACAAAGGAACTGTGGTGGCGACAACCATGGGGGGGTGCATTTGGGGTCCAAGGGCAGGACACTGGGAGCCAATCACAGATCAGACACCCACTCTTCATGAGAGAGGAACTTAAGGCCGCCTGCTCTCCGAGCCTGGCCACCAAGAGTCACTGCTCCTGGCCTCAGAGTCACTGCTCTCCGAGCCCAGTGACTGAGTGAGGGGGAGCCTTTGTCCAGCTCACCATGGGGCTCCCCTTGGAGGGTGCCCCCCACCGTGCTCCAGGGGCTCCCACGCTGTTCTTTGGGGTGAAATGCACACACAGGAGGACCTGGGCTGGGAGAGCACGTGGACATCTCTGTTATACCCACTCAAAGGTTCCCAGCTCTCTCCGTTCCTTCCGTTTGTTGCTTTTCCATCTTACTGGGCCAAGAATCACACCAAGTGACAAACCGTCTCAAGAGAAAGAGAAACTGTGAGATGAGATGTGAAATCAGAAGAAAACTCAGAACCAGAGACTGCAGCCTTGACAGAGGCCCTCATATCCCAGAGAGCTCTTCAGAGGAGCCACCCAAGGTTCTCCCACCTTGCCAGCCTGTCTACTTACATTTGCTATTCTTCTGGAACCAGCTATCAAAATGAATAGAATATTTTTTGTTCCCTAACTAGGATGTAGAGTGATCTTTTTAAAATGTAAATTGGATTATGTTCTTCCCTTTCGCAAAGCCCTTTGATGGCTTCCCATCTGCCCCTTAAAATAAAATCCCAATTCCTTACCGTGCTGCAGAGGGCCCTGTGTGGTCTGGCTGCTGGCTGCTTCTCCCACCTGATGACGTGCTATTCTCCCCTGCCTCCCCCCACCCCAGCCCTGCACAGCAGCCCATTGGTTCCTGGGAACAGCCAGTCTCATGCCCAGCTCACATCCTTTGCACACTCTGGCCCCTCAGCCTAGAACACCCACCTCCTCTGACCCTGGCTCACCCCTGGCTCACTACTCATCCTTCAATTTTCAACTTAAATGTCACCTCCTTGGAGAAGCCTCTTTCACCCATCGAAATTAAGCACCACTGCCCATATATTTTCTTTTCACAGCACCATCTTTCCTTCTCTTTGTAACACTTCCTTCAATGCATGAATTCTTATCCATTTGCTTATTTTCTTGTTTATGGTCAGTCCTGCCCCACCAGGCTGCAAGTTCCCCTGAAAAGGACCCTGTCTTATTCACTACTGTTTCCCCAGCACCTAGAACAACGCCAATATATACAGGCCACTCAATAATTATTTGTTCAGTGAATGAATTGGTTTCTTAAATACGCACTTATTGAGCATTCCAAGGTTGTGGTCAAGAGCAAGCGAGATCATACTATGCAAATATGAATGGTTATCATCATCAGTATCATGACTGTTTCTAACCGAGATAAACTTGCAGGCCAACCACCAGCCGGTCTTGCCAGGCTGGTTATTTCCAACATAATCCGAACAATAGCAACCATCGAAAAGGTCAAGTTTTCGCCACACTTTGCCCAAGGATCATTTACAGTCCAATCATTTGGATTAATCTCTTGACTTAGGTTTGATATGTTTTTGTCAAGCAAGCAAATAGATATTGATACTTGCAAAGAGCTTCCTGCATGTGGTACCCACTAAAATATGGCTGCATTTTCTATAGTAATTGTCTCTAGAAGCTCATTCCCAGCTGTGCTGGGTCATTTAGCTAATCTGCAGTAAGTATGGTATTGATCCAAGCAGCAAAGGAGGGGCACATTAGCCTAGCCCACAGAAGGGTGATTACTTCGGCTGCATGGTCACTTTACAGACTTGGCTGAAGTCTCCACGCTACACGGAGATGGTCTGGAAGTCAGCCCTCTGCCTCATCTCGCCCCCAACCACCTCCACGCACATTCACACAGGCAGTGGGATCTGAGCTGGCCACAAGGGGAGTGGCAATGTGATGACAGCATCTCAAGGAGACCTTACCATGTCACTCCCATGAAAGGGCTCTTATCATTCATTTCTTCATTCCTTCATACTGACACCGTCTTATAAAAACGATAATACGCAGTGCTTGCTAAGATGCATTAAAATTGACATTCTTATATGCTGCTTATGGAAATGTAAATGAGCATAATTATTTGAAAAACCCATTTGGCAG
This sequence comes from Lipotes vexillifer, assembly GCF_000442215.2. Taxonomy (NCBI): domain Eukaryota; kingdom Metazoa; phylum Chordata; class Mammalia; order Artiodactyla; family Lipotidae; genus Lipotes; species Lipotes vexillifer. Next base: position 1,742,869 of record NW_006783413.1, on the reverse strand, counting down.
AATACATCAAAAAGTTCATATTCTTTGACCCTATAATTCCACTTCTTTGAATTTATTCTTAGTAAATAGTCATGGATGTGCAGCATTGCTTTAAATAATTATAAATGTCCAAAAACAGGGGATTGGTTAGCTGAATAAGCTATTGTACATCTTTTCAGAGACTACTTACTCTTCAGCCATGGAAAAGTATTTGTGATTTATTATGTGGAGGGTTGGGGGGGGCGAGCAACTTTCAAATAGCGTGGATAATTTGTACACCATTAACCCAAAGTGTTCAAAACTAAATTTGCATATATACATAGAAAAACTACTGGACTGATAAAAGGGGAAGTGGGCGCCCAGGAGATGTTTCTTTATTCTCTATTCTGTCAGTGTTTGAAAGATTTCACAATTTTTAAAAAATGAAAGAAAAAAATTGAAAAGATATACATCAAAATATTAACAGCAGATGTAGGATTCCAGGGTAGTTTTTACTTTCTTCTGAGAGATTGTCTGTATTTTCCAAGTGTTCTTAAATGAACTTGAATTCTTTTTAGGATCCAAAAAGATAAACAAAAAAAACTTCCTTTACAAACAAAGCAACATTCACACAGAGCGCCCGGTTGGTGTGCACCTGCCACGTGCGGGGCCTGAGAAGCTGTGATAGAATTGAAAGCTAGATGGGGAAAGAGAACAGGCATCCAGGCAGGAAGAACAGCTTGGATAAAGACTCCGAAGTGGGGAAACTCGTACAGAAAAGGTGGTGAATCCTGCTGTTTGGCTGGTTAGGACTCATAAAAGATGTGGTGGGAGATTAGACTAGCAGGGTCAGGAGGACCCAGATTCAGACAACTAGGAGCCATAAAAGTGGGGTGGGGAGGGATGCGTGGGGAGCCTCTGTGTTGGAATGGTCCCTGCAGGCTGAGTGAAGGGTGGTTGGATGGGCCACATCACAGGCATGGCATCCAGTGGAGAGGCTGGAATGTGGCCAGGAGAGAGATAAGTGGGCAGTGGCTGTGGGACCACCGGGAAACATCCCCCAAGGCCCAGCACAGGCTGGGCCCAGCACTTTCTGGAATGGTGGTTATGAGTTCAAGCTGAGGCACCAGGTAGCCTGGGTTTGATCCTGGCTTCACTGCTCACTAGTTGTGTGGCCACAGGCCAGTTACATCACCTCTCGGTGGCTCAGTGTTTGCATCTGGATAGTGGGGATAATAACAGTACCATGTTGCAGAGCTGCAGGGAGGATGTCAACAGAGGTGCAGCACTTGGCCCGGGGCAGCGTACAGAGTAACAGTGCAAGTTAGCGGGTGTTATTTATTCTGACCTGACGTCCACCAATAGTGCCCTGAGTGGGGCATGTTGCCTGCAGGGCCACCTGTATCAGCGAGGGGCACAAGCCGAGGCACAGGGTGGGCTCTGTCTCTCCGATCCTCCCCCAAAATGTTGTCAAAGAGTTAAAAAGTTGACAAAGTCAAGATGAAGGAGAGACTGGAAGGATGCTGTAGGAAGTGTCAGTGACCCAGCCTCTGCTCCCAGCTTTGGCACTAACTGCCAGATGGGAAGTCAGGTGAAGATCATTGTCCCAGGATGAAATTCCTAGGTCCCCAACTGATGACAGTGCATGTGGGCGTGGCCTCCCCTCCTGGGCCCAGGATGCATTTGTTCTGACTCCACCTCCCACCTGTGGCCAGGAGATTAATGGGTGCAGCCTATTTCATCTAAACTGACCCTTTACAGCACCTGTTCTGGGGCCAAGGTCCAACCACTTATAAGGAAATAAAGAAAAACTCCAGTTACCCACCACACACATCTTGCCTCCACCAGGCCCAATGCAAACTGTAAGTGGCTTCTTTAAAAATCAAGAGTTGGAGGCAGGGACTTCCCTGGTGGCACAGTGGTTAAGAATCCACCTGCCAATGCAGGGGACAAGGGTTCGATCCCTGGGCCAGGAAGATCCCACATGCCACGGAGCAACAAAGCCCGTGTGTCACAACTACTGAGCCTGTGCTCTAGAGCCCGTGAGCCACAACTACTGAGCCTGCATGCCACAACTACTGAAGCCCGCGCACTCTGGAGCCCATGCCCCGCAGCCAGAGAAGCCACCGCAATTAGAAGCCTGTGCACTGCAACAAAGAGTAGCTCCCGCTCGCCGCAACTAGAGAAAGCCTGTGTACAGCAACGAAGACCCAAAAATTTATTTATTTATTTATTTATTTATTTATTTATTTAATTTAAAAAAAAAAAGTGTTGGAGGCAGAGCTGCTTTTGGTCTGAGTGGGCCAGAAAGGCTGGTGGGAGAAGCCGTGTCCCCAGCATCCCTACCTCCTCTCCTATTTCCAGAACCACAGAAGTGATAAACAGGCTCACTCCAAGGCAAAGGAAATGCACAATCAATCCATGCCTTTCGGGCTGGGCTACAATTTAAGGAGAGGAGGAGAGAAGATAAATAAAAAGGCCTATTTTCTAGAGAGCCATTTAAGCCCAGAGAGAAGACGTAATTATGTGCGTACCAGCTCTGCTTAAATTCAGCCCCAGCTCTCTCAAAATTGCCCTGAGATAATCAAAAGGAAGTGAAGAGGAACAACACAGACTCGAATTCAGAAGAGCCTGTGGTAATTAGCACCCGATGCCTGGCTCCCGCTGTCAGGCAGAGCAGTTGGTCACCGTGGGGCTTCCTGTTGTCTTCTAGTGGCAAAGGAAGACACTTCGGCTCTTCCTAACTCACCTCGAAGTTGGAAAGCACAGTACTGACACATCCATGACTGTATTTCTAAAATCATCCCTCAAAGAGATAAATGACTTCCTCTAGCCAGTGCTGTCTGACCTGGGCCTGGGAATAGATAAATTCATTTACGCGTGAGCTAAATCTCCATTTTTCTCTTGGCACCATCTATAATACCATCTCTTTCAATGTTTGAGGCACTCGATGTGATGAATGTGCCCCAGTCATGGGGCGAGAGCTGAAACCCTCACCGGAAGCATCAAGCAGCCTATCTTAGGGCCAAGCCCATGTGACAACCTGCTCTGGGGGCACCTGGGTTCAAGAAGCCACCACACAGAGGGTCCCCTAGAAAGAACTACACTTGTTTCCAAGTAGAAATGCTTTCCTTTCCATGACAGGCCTGTCTGCCTGGGCAGGCTGAGGGCTGCCTCTAAGAATGGCAGGGCCCTTCCATGACTCCATGGAAGTCATGTAGGGTCCTTCCATGTCCCCTGCAGCAGGAGACAAGAGCTGGCTGGGATCAGAGGAAGGCAAGACAGAAGCCTGGCTCCCTCCAGACAGTCCAATCCCTCAGCTCCTGCAGGAGGTAAATGGATCTAGACACAAAGATTCTCTATTTCTGGAAATTCCTCCTAGGGATTTTAACAAAGCAAGACCACAAGAGTTTCCCTCCTCTATCTCCTCATAGCCCTCCCAGGAGCATGGGTCAGGGTCACCCAGAGCCCATAAGCCTCAGTTTCCTCATCCATAAAAAGGGGATCTTAATTCCTATCCTGCAAGGATTCTGAGAAGCCAAGCATAGACACAGGTAAGATGTAAGGGCATTATTACTCTGTCCTAACCAGTCAGATTGCAGCAAACCACCTGGTCCAGTGTGGCTCAGCCCCCGCTACATGTTAGCATCACTGGGCAGCTGTAAAATAAATAATAGACAAAACATGATGCCTGGCCTGTATCCTGGACAAATTACATCCCATCTCTGCCAGTGGAGCTGGAGTCAGTGTTTCTCAACGTGCAGCCAAGGCCGAGAAGCTCTGGCTTGGTTTGCTCGCTCGCAAATTCCTTTCCTCAGACCCCAGGGTCAGCTCCTAATCAGGATCTAAATGGTTAACACATGGTTGGTTCTGTGGGCTCGGGGGCAGCCCTGCCCTGAGCCTCTCCTAGGAGAGGCAAGGGAATGATGACACACTGGTTGTGACACATCAGAAGGGACACGGGCTTGAAGCACGGACAGTGATGACAGCGAGGCAGATATTCTTTGAGTCCATACTGAGTGCTGGGCACTGTGCTGACTGCTTGGCGTGGATTGTGTCTCTCTTAATCCTCATCATGACCCTTGAGTTGGCACCGTTAGGAAGGCGATTTTACTGACAAGGGCACTGAGGCTTAGAGGGGTCAATAGCCGTCTGGGGTCACACGTCACAGAAGGGAATTTTGCCTCTGTCCCCATTACTGGGGCACACTGCTCACCTTGCCTCTCTGTGCATCAGTTCCTCGTCTGTGGGTCAGGAGGGGTCCAGGGGAACCCCAGCCCCAAAGGCTGTAACTGGCCCCAGCAATGCAGTAGCTCTAGTGCGGTGTGATTTAGGTTCAGCTCATCAGATGCACTTAAGTGCATTTGGCAGGTGAAGGTGAGGCAAGGACTGTACTCCTGCTGCTTCTGCTCCTTCAGCAGGTGCAGCAGTATTTGCAGGAGTCCCCATATGCCAAGTAGCAGAACTTGGGCATCATTACTTTTCTGCTGTGGGTGTAGCTGGTGGCTGCTCCCGCATTCCCCCGTCTCCCGACTGTGGCAGAGGCAGGGGCTCCTCTGGCAGCTGGTCTGCAGTGTTGTTCTGAGAGTCCTTTCTGGAGACCTGGAGACCTGACTTAAATCCCCTTCTTCTTAAACAGCTAACGTTACTTGTATTATGTGCCACTAAATGAACCCTGATTCATACAGGTAGACTCCCACCAACTTACCTGGCCTCAAGAGTGGCAACCATATGAATAAAGGGGAGATAAGCTCTGCACTGAACCAGGGGCCAGAGATGGAGGCCTCTGTCTCCAGGGGCCGCTTGGGTGAAACATTTGCCTAATTTGAGCCTCAGTCTCCACATCTTTAAAGCGAGGACCACAGTGCAGCCCACACCCATCGGGCTTTCAGCAAACGCTCACTGGTCCTTCAGAAGCTTAGTCTAACCAAGGAGAGGGGCTATTAACAGGGAAATCGGAGCTGTACAGTATCTCGGTTGTCTTGAGAGATGATTCTGCAGCAGTGGCACACAGAGGAGGGACAGTTCCCGGGGGTTGGGAGAGCACCACAGAGGGAGTCAGCATTGAGAGGTCAGGGACGGGGAGTTACAGATGGAAGGACCATTTGACAGAGACTCAAATCTGCAAGAGTCTTAGGAGTTTGAGAAACAGTAAACGGAAACAGTCTTAGGAGTTTGTAAACAGTAGGGCAGAGCAGGGGAGAGCCAGGGGGAAGAGTCCTCGGGAGGGCAGGTTCAGATCTTCTGGGGCCGTGGTGGCACCAGGTAACCCTCCATACCTGCCACCATCCATTCCAGCTCCTGCCTCTTCACAACCTGACATCCACAGCCAACCTGTGAGGTGAGAGGCAACTCGTGTTTGTCCCATTTTATAGAAGAGGAAGCTGAGTCTTAGAGGCCCGAAGCTGATACAAGGTCACACAGGGAGTTCAGCGGGGAAGGAAGAATGAGGACTAGCTCTCTCCTGCTGTCCAGTCGGCTCTTCCCCAGCACGCCCGACCCCTGTCAGTCTCGGGGGGCCAGCTCAGGGGGTGGGGCCGGACCTCCTGATGGAGCAGCTGCAGCTCTGCAGTCACCTGGTTGGCAGACACATGTTTGGGGGCCTGAGGAAGAGTCCTGGGCTTCTGCACAGAAAGCCAGGGCCACAAAGCCAGAAAGCCCTGGAGCAAGGGCAGCATAGGGCTCAGCCTGCCGCCAACCCCACAGTCACTCCAGTTCTCATGGTTTTAAGGGAAAAAGACACGGAACCTGATCCCAGTCTTACCCCAGCTCTGTCACTGACCCTGGGGAAGGCTCATCACCTCACTGAGTCTCAGCTTGCTCATCAGTAAAATGGGGATAATAAATCTCACTTTGGTTACCCCCAGGGTTTTTGGAGAGACAAGTATGATACAGGATATAAAAGCCCCCAGTCACCCATAGGACCCAGTTGTCTGGGGCCTTCACTTGAGGAATGGGGTTGGGGGGGCTCTTCACACACGCACCCCTCGTGGGCATTTTCTCTCTTGCCTCTTGTTTCCTGTCTCTGCTTGGTTCGCCCCAGCCCCACCTGCCCAGCCTATTGAGCATCTGCCTGACATTGCCTCCCTGTCCTTGTCTTTGTCCTGGGGGGGAGGGG
>NW_006783413.1:1714195-1736699 GCF_000442215.2 Lipotes vexillifer | reverse complement strand
CTGCTCTGTGGGCAGCAGAGTCTGAACTCCCCACAAGCTGGGTTTGGCCATGACCCTGGGTGGCCGAGGTGCTCACCCTTTTGCTCTGGGCATCTTAACACCGTGCAGCCATTGCTGTCATTCCACCACCAGCCCTGTGAGGAGTTCCATCCCATTAACTCCTCCATGTCACCATGGCAACACAGGCTCCCGACTCTCCCAAAGATACGAGATAGGAGTGCTGCCACCAAGGCTGGCCTGCACCCCCTCCCCAGATACGCAGGAGGGCCAGAGACCTCAACTCATTTCCAGTCAGAACAACCGTGCCACCTGAGCTCCTACTATGCGCCCAGCGCCTGCCTCCAGAAACATCCCCACCCAAGATGGAGCAACCCCTACCCAGCCACTGATGTGTCAGCAGATGGCTTTCAGCTAATTTTAGGTTTTCTCTCTGACTGTGTACCTGCCATTTCTCCTCACAGCACCGAAATCCAATCATAGCAGAGCTGGTGCTGACACAGTAACAGTGTATAGCAGCTGTACCCCGCCATTTCTCATTGGCTCCCCAGTGTAAATTCTGAAGTACACATGGTGGTTCCTCCCATTTTATAGACGAAATTGAAGCTCAGAGAGGTTAAGTAACATGCCCAAGGTAACACTGCCATTAAGTGGGAGACAATATTTAAATTCAAGGCTGTTTTTAGACTCACAGACTTAGAGAATGAACTTATGGTTACCAGGGTGGGGAAGGATGTGGGGACGGATAGACTGAGAGTTGGGGATTGACATGTACACACTGCTATATTTAAAACAGATAACCAACAAGGACCTACTATTTAAAAATAAATAAATAAATAAAAATTAAAAATAAAAAAAAATAAATTCAAGGCTGTTTTTTACTTGGTATATGTGACACTTACGTAACTCTTACAATATTCCAGGCACTGTCCTGTGCTTTATACATATTAAGTCTTTTAACCCTTGGGTAGGTACTGTCAATAGCTCCACCTTACAGATGAAGATATCAAGGCAGAGAGAGGTTAAGTAATTTGCCCAGAGTCATACAGAAAGAGATGGAGCCTGGATTCAAGCCCAGGCAGTCTGGCTCCTGAGTTTGTGTCCATAACCACTATACAGATGGTCCCCAACTTATGAAGTTTCGACTTAATGGTTTTTCTATTTTACAATGGTGAGAAAGCTACACAGATTCCATACAAATTGTACTTCGACTTTTTGATCTTTTCCACATATGGTATGATATTCTCTCCTGATGCTGGGCAGCAGCAGCCTCAACTCCTTGTCAGCCACACCATCACGAGAGTAAATAACTGATACACGTACAACCATTCTGTACCCAGGCAACCATTGTTTTTCACTTTCAGTGAAGTATTCAATGAATTACATGAGATATTCAACACTTTATTATGAAATAGGTTTTGTATTAGATGATTTTGCCCAATAGTAGGCTAATTTAAGTGTTCTGAGCATGTTTAAGGTAGGCTAGGCTAAGCTATGTTGTTCGGTAGGTAAGGTGTATTAAATGCATTTTGGCTTAATGATATATTCAGCTCATGATGGGTTTATTGGGACATAACCCCATCGTAAATCGAGGAAGATCTATACTACATTTGATTATAATTCTAGGGCTTCCCTCTCCCTAGCTGCACCCTACCCACCCTGAAGTCAAGAAATTGGCCACCTGACCACTCCGGTAGCTGTGCCTGGCTTCTCTCACTGAGCTGCTCCCTCAAACCAAGCAACTGGCTAGTTTGAGGATTTTATCTCCCCAACCTTCCTGCAGCTTTCTTTTCCAATTTCCCTCGCTCTCAAAGTAATCTCACGTTTCCACTCACTGCTCTGGGCTTTAAAAGGCTCGGGTTCGGAAGAACAGCCGGGAATTGTCTTGCTTTCAGAGAAGAGCCTTTCAGTGCCCTGGCAGGGGAAGTCCCCCTGTCCTTCCACACACAGCCTGTTTCCAAAGACCATTAACGCAATCACTTAACGAGAGGCCAGCGGTTTGAAGGGGAGAAGAAATCATAAAATCCATCAAACCTGTATTTGTCTCATTAAAAGTGTTTCTAATTTATAATGTCCTGGAATGCAGATGCCTCCCAGCTGTGCAGGCCTGGTCGTGCTGCCTGGTGCACACCCCCTCCACTCCCAGGCCCCCCTCCCACCTCGCTGGGACTGCCATCAATTTCTGCTCATCAGCGGCACTTACAGTAAATGGATTCATTTGTGGCAATGGGAGCTGAGAGACAAAGGTGACAATATAATTAAGGTTTTTAATTCTATGCCTGAACAGTTAAGTCCAGAACTCATGATAATTAGCTGGCTGTAATGAAAGATCTTTAATCGTTATTTTCCCTTTGTTTCCTATAATTGTTCATTTTGGCCAAGTACATTTGTTCTTTCATTTGAATCTGGCTGCACAGTTTTATGTCACTTCCATTACTCCTATAAAACTCCAAAGAAAATATGTTGTGGAGCTGGTCATTTACAAAGTCACGGCAAGATAGCACCGGGAGCTCATCTGTGCACAACCGCTGACTGGGGGCCGTGGCTACTTTCTGGAGGAAAGAAACCTGGGCTCGAGCAATCCACAGGCCTGGGGATGTGGCTACATAAAAGCAAGCACTGGCAGGAGAAGGAAAAACAATGGGCCCTGCACAGCTGAATTAGCCACAGGAGTTGGTGTGCAAACTGGTTCATGGAAGAGTGATTATGATCACACAAGTTCCTGATTCTCAAATGCATGTGTTGGTTTTTTTCACATTTTAGCATTCCTATTAACAGGATGCATCTTACAATGGATGTGCATAATTAATGTCATGTGTACCTTTTGTATTTCCTGAAAAGTTATAAGTGAATTGACAGTGTTTCTTATAGTTGATGATACCTTAGAGTTAGGAAAACATGGTAAAAGCGTCTTCCATACAGCAAATATTTCCCAAGGACCCGCTACATTCCAGGCAGGGTGCTGGGAATGCAGCAGTAAGTGGAAACTGACCAGTCACTGCAGTCATTGTCTCCACAGTCTGGAGGGTCATCATCAACTCAGCCTCCTGTCCAACCACAGCTGGCCAGCTGGACAGGATATTTTTCACTTGCTGTGGACTGTTTGGACTCTGTTTCAACTATGGGTCCAGGTAACCAGATTTCTGGTAGGCAAATGCCTCTCAGAAACCAGAACATCAAAGCAAGAGGCTGGGGGCTTACAACAAGGGAATGGAGGAACCCAGGCGTTTGAATTCTGTCCCACAGCTGCCCAGGATTGGAGGAGAACCCAGCTGGGGAAATTGGGTGGGAGGATTGTAATAGGAAAGGAAAACAGGCCTCAGACAGGACCTAAGGAATGCACTGGGATGTGGGGGGCACCTGGGCAGAAGGCCTGGGTGGCTTGAGACACAGTGCGCGTCCTTTCTCTCCTCTCTCCACTCCTGATATATGAGTCCTGAAAGTTGCGTGCCGCAAGTGAGCTCATATATTTCCAGAGAGGATTGGGGCTAAACTGGGCCTCCTCTGATGCAGTGTCCTTCAGCTCGAGGTTCTAAACGTTGCTTCCTCTCAAATTCCCTTTAGTTACCAGTTACCAGGAAGAAGAAAACTAGGCCACCCCAATAAAAATCTTCTTGCTCTTCCCCAATCCATTCTACACACAAAGTCAGAGTGATTGTTTTGAAAACACATGGCCTTTCCTTCCCTGTAAAAATCTTCAGAGGCTTCCCAGTGTCCTTTGGAAACAATCTAAACCCCTAGAAACAGCCAAAGGAGTCCTGCATTGCCTGCCCTCGTCTGCCCTCGGCTTGGGCCTTCCCCTGCAGCCTGCTGCTCAGCCCTGATGTGGCCAGCTCATTTCAGCTCCGGGGCCTCCTCCCATACTGCCTGTGCTGCCTGGGGGCGTCTCCAACCTCCAACCGCCCTTTTTTGCTTTTGCCCAATGGCTCACTCCAGAAGTCACCTTGGATAGGCTCAGGCACCAAGTACCAAAAAGGCCAAGGGAAGAGCTGCCCTTCTCATCGGGCAAGAGGGTCTGAAAGGCAGGAGCTGGTTGTGGGTCTCAAATGCATCCCTTTGGGCCCCTCGCCAGAGCTCACTTACAACCCGCAGAAAAAGCGGAAAACTGGCCCTGGCACAGGTAGGGGTTGGGGAGGGATGAACATGTTTATAAGTCAAGTGAGGCCCCAGCATACCCCCTTCTGTCCCTCCTGCACAGCCACTGCCTGAGCTCCCACGGCTGCCCTCTCTCTCCTCGCTGGCCTCCCGACCTCCAGTCTCTCTCGAGACCCGGCTTCCTAAAACCTCACCGGGTCAGGACCCTTACTTAGAGAAAATCAAGGGCCCTAATCCTGGCACCCAAGGCCCTAACCTTCTCCCGCCGATCCCCTGCTACCCCCTACCCTGAACTTTCTCATTTAGCAGAAAGTGGCTCTCGCTCACCCCACGCTGTGTCCTGCCTTGAGGTCTTTGCTAATGCTGTCCTCTCCACCCAACAGGCCTGTCCCCTTCTCACCACATCTGGCCTGCTGCCTGCCCTGGACTGGGTCAGATGGCCCTTTTCAGGCACCCACGGTGCTCCCATCAGTGCGCTCTCCACACTGCTTTATCTTTATCTGCCCACTGCACTCCACCTGCCTGCACAGAAGCGATGGGCTCGTCCACCACTGTCCCCCAGTGCTAGGATGGGCCCCGACCCAGATCAGGATTCACTGTGTTAGGAAAAAATGAATGGAGATGGGGAGAAGCTGGCCAATCCAGAGGCAGCCAGACCCCACCAAGCCGGGCTCTTCAGCCCTCCAACAAACATCTTGTGAATCCCTTCTCTGTGCCAGGCCCTGGGCTCGACACTGAAACACTAAGTCAAGTAAGAGAACAACCCAGCCTCAAGTTACAGTTTTCCAGGGAGCTCACAGGGTACAATGGTTATGAACACAGGTTCAAATCCCACCTCTACTACTTACTAGTTGTGTGTCCTTGCATGAGTTTCCCACCCTCTCTGTGCCTCAGTTTCTTTATCTACAAAATGGGGACAATAATAGCTGCTACCTCAAAGTGTGATTTGAAGAATAAATGAGAAATATATGACAAAGTGGTTGAATAGTGAACAGTGCCTGGCCCACTACAAATGCAAAAATAATACTAGCTCCCCCAGTTTGCTGCTGGTTCCTGACCTCGGAGCAGCCTCCCTCAAGCCCACACTCTCGTGCTCCTGGTCCCTCAGGGAGCCACTGAGGCAGAGCCAAGACAGCACAGGCTGAGGAGTCACCCAGATGGGAATGCAAGACCTGGCTCCACCAACTAGCTGTGTGACTTTGAGAAAGATACATGTGAAGTGGACCATTTCCCCCAGAACCCAGCCAAGCATCCGTTTTCCCTTAGGACAAGCAGAGAGGGAAAGAATAACTGCTCTGCCTGCTTCACAGAGTCTTGTGAGAATAGAACAAGAGAATGGATGTAAAAGTCCTCTGTAAGCTGCACAGAGATTATCCCAATCAGAGCGCCGCATCCAGGGGGTCAGCCAGGGGGGCTGGACTAGGCTGGTGTGTGCACGAGGACATACACACTACACCAGAATCCAGGGACAGGAAGCCACTGGCAGAGGGAGGGAGGAGCAGAGGGTGACAGACGCTTGACAGCTTTACAAGCAGGGCCTCAGTGAGCTTTGGGGGCACAGCCTGGGGTGGCCCCATCCTACAATCCCTGGTGCTGATTTCTGGGGCCCTTCCCCCCAGCACCTGGCAAGCTCATCATGACAGCAAGTGCCACTCCTGAGGACTCACCCTGGCCGCAAGGCTGTTCCTGTGCCCTTGAATCTATTAAACGGAGCAAAATGATTAATTATTTTACTGTCTTTATGGCATCAGCTTTAACTTGTTTCCCATCCAGATTTCCAATTACATAGGCCCAAGTCTTAAACTCAGGAGGACATGTTATTATTGAACTATTTATAATCAGAGTTTTTCAGAGCAGAAAAAACTCTGCCAGGCAAGAGCTACACAACCAAAATTAATGAATCTTTCCATAATCAGAGGGGTGTGGGATGCAGTCAGGAAAAGAATGGAGAAGTGAGTCTAAATCAAAGATGCCAAATCATTTTTCACTGAAGGGCACAGACTTCCCCGCAAAGGGGAAGGCAAATCAATTGGTGGGTGGGAGTTGGGAGGACACGCCCATGCAAAATGCAGTGAAATGCAATTGGAGTTATTCTTTTTCTTCTTTAAAATACTTACGAATTTTTAAATTGAGATGTAATTGACATATAACATGTTAGTTTCAAGTGTACAACATAATGATTTGATATTTGTATGTATTGTGAAATGATCATCACAGTAAGTTTAGTTAACATCCATCACCTCACATAGCTACAAATTTTTTTTCTTGTGATGAGAACTTTTAAGATCTACTTTCTTAGCAGCTTTCAAATACTCATAGTGTTACCAACAATAGTCACCATACTGTACATTACATCCCCAGGGCCTATTTATTTCATAAATGGAAGTCTGTACATTTTAAACCCCTTCATCCATTTCATGCACCCGCCTCTGGCAACCACCAATCTGTTCTCTGTATCCACGAGTTCATTTTCTGTTTTGTTTTATTTTGTTTTCAGATTCTACATATAAGTGAAATCACACACTCTTTGTCTTTCTCTGCCGGATTTATTTCACTTAGCATAATGCCCTCAAGATCCACCCGTGTTGTCACAAATGGCAAGATTTCCTCCTTCTTTATAGTTGAATAATATTCCATTGTGTATATTTAATGTACACCGTTGTGTGTGTATATATATATCCCACATTTTTAGGGTGTTTTGATGAAAATGGTGTACCCTGGGTTACTTTAGTCACATGAACTGTTTTTGTTTTTTTTTTTTAACATCTGTTTCTTTATTTATTTATTTGGCTGTGCCAGGTCTTAGTTGCGGCATGCAGGATTTTTAGTTGCTGCATTTGGGATCTTTAGTTGTGGCATGTGGGATCTAGTTCCCTGACCAGGGATCGAACCCAGGCCCCCTGCATTGGGAGCACAGAGTCTTAGCCACTGGACCACCAGGAAAGTCCCAACTCTAGGTTTAAAATGGAGACACATCACTACTGATAACCAGGGTGCCCACTTCGCCTGATAATTCCAAACATCTAGCTGCTTCCAGCACCTCCTTAATTAGTTCTGGAAAACTCATGTGTTTTTACCAGCAAGTCCTATCAGCTACCACTTCACCTCCTCCTTCAGCTCCTGCCAAGTCACAGGAGAGCACACACCGCTGCCTCGGAGCCACCTTTATGCCACCGTCCACTGGGAAGCACCATCTCCACAATGGATGTGCCAGAACATCCTAGGGGGTCCACAGCCTGTCTGTGTCCCTGTGGGGATTGCCTCTCCCCCAGTTTTGTGTTGCAAGGAGGCTTGTGTTCCAATGATTTGCAGAGGGTTTTTTTAGAACAGGCCTTTCCATGTTTACCCACTGTAACTCCCTCCTCACAGGCCCCAGACAGGAGTCCATGATGGATTTGGACAAGGAGAAAAGTTCTCAGACAGATTCTCCTCCTTGCTAATGATTCCAGGCCTATTACCACGCTGAGTTTGTCAGCCTGGCTTCCTCAGTACACAGGCAGATTCCTGGAGGACCCTCCAATCAGTCACCCAGATGGGCTCAGCTCAGGATCAAGCCAGGTCCCTGCTACAGGTACATTGGAGGGGACAGGAACAGTAAGATCACTTCTGTGTTGGACCAGGCTGTGTCCTCCCAGAAGCCCATTAGGTAAATGCCATTAGCCCCATTTCACAGAGATGAAACTGCAGCTCAAAGAGGTTAAGTAATTTTCCCAAGATTCCACAGCTAGTAGGTGACACCAGGCTCTACCAGGATCCATCCCAGGTCTTGGATGCCAAGATTCAGTTATGACTCTGCCTCCTGCTACTTGTTTAAGAATATATAAGTTGACAATCCATTACCAGGACTTTGTCTAGAAAAAAACTATTTTCAACATAGAAGAAATAAATGTTTTGTTTGTTTGTTTTCTGCAAGGGAAGCAGAGGAAAGGACTGTCATCAACAAACCCAGGCACGGGTCTGTTCCCTCCTGGAGTGCATGTTTGCTTAAGTAAAGCTGCAGTCTTAAAAAGATGAGCCTAGAAAATGCACCTTCTTTTATTTTATTATTATTATTTTTAAAAATAAATTTATTTATTTATTGGCTGCGTTGGGTCTTCGTTGCTGTGAGCGGGCTTTCTCTAGTTGCGGCGAGCGGGGGCTAATCTTTGTTGCGGTGTGCAGTCTTCTCATTATCGTGGCTTCTCTTTGTTGCGGAGCACGGGCTCTAGGCATGCGGGCTGCAGTAATTGTGGTACGTGGGCTCAGGAGTTGTGGCTCTCGGGCTCTGGAGTGCAGGCTCAGTAGTTGTGGCACACGAGCTTAGTCGCTCCGCGGCTTGTGGGATCTTCCCGGACCAGGGTTCAAACCCGTGTGCCTTGCATTGGCAGGCGGATTCTTAACCACTGAGGCATCAGGGAAGTCCCGGCACCTTCTTTTAAAAGCCTTTTTTTAAAAAATGGTGGAGACTGCTCAGCTGCTCAGGAAACCTCTTTCCACCGCTCCTGAGCATTAAGCTAGACTACATTTCCCAGCCTTCCTTGCAATTGGGCGTGGCCGCGTCCATGGTTCTATCCATGGAATGACAGCAGAGCTGTCTTCTCTAGTTATAGCTCTGGCCCATAAGAACCTCCCCACAGGACTCTCCGGGCTCTTTCCACTCGTACCAGTTGGATGCAAATAAGTGTCATGACCTTGGAAACCAAGGTTGAAAGTGGCAGGTCCAGAAGGTTATGGAGGCTGGGTCCCTGAACCAGCATGGAAGGAGGACCACCTACCTATCTAGAGTTGCCTAAAAACAAGGATACCCAGTCACATGTGAATTTCAAATAATCAATGAATAATCTTCAGTATAATATGTTGGGGACAAACTGGGGAGAGAGGCAACCCCAGTCACGTTTCTGTAACTGCTCTGGGCTCTTAGGATCACTGGGTAAATAGCTATCATTTGGAACCTACTTAGACTAAAAAATTATCTGTTGTTTATCTGAAACTCAAATTTAACTAGGTATCGTATTTTATCTGGCAACCCTACAACCTGTCAGAACACCTGTCTAGTATTTTATAGGAGTGAGACATAAATGTTGTGTTTGAGCCGTTATATATTTGGAGGTTTGTTTGTTATAGCAGCTAGCATTCTACCATCGCTCCCTTGAGGCATCAGATATTAAACAGCCCAGGAGTCCAGCCCTGTCTGGACTAATCAGCATTTATGCAAGTGGATGTCTTGTCACCAACTCTTCCTGCCTGGACTGCTGTAGCTCGGTAGAGCCTATGAAGCTTTCACCCCTCTCTCTTCCATGGACACATTTGGAGCACCGGAGAGGAAGAGAGAACAGACTTAGTTCTCGCCCCACCCCGTACCCCATGGGTGATTCCACTTGGGTTCACCAATAATTCCAGGGCGCTCATGAGCAGATGCAAACCAAGGCTCAGAGAGTCCAGAGACAGTAAATCTGGGGTGAAAGGGGTGCAGGTAAGCTTTGGGAAAAAGTAGCAGCAACACTGAGCCCCTCCTGGGAACATGAAAATAGCTACCATCTTTGGCACCCACAGAGCAAGTGCCTTGGTGGATAAGTGAGTGACTGGTCCATGCTGGGACAGTCTGGATAAGGAGTTGTGGGCAGCTCAGAGAGTCAGGAATATGGAATCTTGAAGTCAGGTCCTGAGGCCCCTGATGGGAGCTCCCAGGGAATTATTTCCAATGTGGCCCAGAAAAAAGAACCAAGACTTCGGAGTACGAAGACATAGGTCAAGTACTGACTTTGCTGTTTTTGAACTGTATGACCTTAAGCAGGTTATTTCATCTCTCTGAGCCTCAGTTTCCACCTCTATAAAATGGAATAACACCAAACAAGTGTTGGAAAATTACCCAAGATAATGTACTCAAAGTACATAGTAAATGATACTTCCTCCCCTGGGGGGTCTGGTAGCTGGAGAGAAGATATGAAGGGGAGCTCACCTTCTTTATCACTCCCCAGTTTCCTTTAATATGCATGTCCTCCCCCCTCCTTCTCTTCCCCACTGCCCATGGCCCATGAGCCAATGGCCCAGAGACCACTGCAGCCAGGGCTGGAATGTTTCTGAGGCCCCCATCTTTCCTTCTAGTCTAGGACCACAGAGTCCCCATCGCCAGAGAAATAGGGTTCCAAATAGAAGTTGGGCTCCAGGCCAGCCTCCCACACCAACCTCATAATATTGCTAAAACGCTGCCCCTTATTAGCAGAATGGACCTTAAGTGGGCGAGGCTGGGAACGCAATCACTGCCTCCAGCCTTGTTCCTCCAGACCTGAGCCTCACTCCTGCAGAAGAGACCCCCTTAGGAACCTTGCACTCCAGGGATGGCAGGTGAGGCCTGAGCTCCAGCGCCCAGATGCTCATTTCCAGCACACCCATCACTCACCTGCTTCTGGAAATGCTCCCGTTGGCTCCTCTGGAGCCATTACCGCTCGTCATGTTTATCTGCATTTAGGTGCGGTGGGGATTCACACACTTCAATCTGTCTTTGCTCATGGAGCAATGGCCCAAAAAATGGTAATGACGCCTCTGCCGCCGCAGCATTACTGCATTCTTTACATATAGGGTTGCTAGATTTAGCAAGTAAAAGCACAGGAAGTCCAGTTAAGCTTGAATTAACAGATAAACAATGAACAATTTTGTAAATATAAGTATATGCTTATTTGGGACATACAGTAAAAAAAAAAATTATTCATTTTTATCTGAAATTCAAGTTTAACAGGGCGTCCTGTGTTTTATCTGACAACTCTACTCACCCAGCCTCCTGCTGCAGCCGGGTCACACCCAGCTAGAGAGTTTTCACAGTCAGGCAAGAACTGGGGGTTGGGGGCATCTCTCTCCTTGGACAGATTCCAATTCTGCACCCACCTTCCCCTTCCACAAGCTCCTTGCGTTTTCCTAAACACACGCTACTCCACCTGCAGGACTTTGGCCACACCATTTCCTCTGCCTGGACTCTCCATTTCTCTACCTTCCTGTTCCTTCAAAGCCGAGTTCCCGGGCCACCTTCTCCCTAACATGCCAAGCTTCCCAGCCAATTGATTCCTCCCCCTCTGCCCTTCCACAGCCCAGTGTCTGCCACTCTCTTAGGATCATGAACACTTTCACTGGAGCAGCTGCTCTGTGCCAAGCTCTGTGTGGGACACAGTCTCGGGACCGTGTGGGGCTCTGCATGTGTGCATGTCTGTGTATCTGTGGAAACATGCACACGAGCATGTGCAGGGATGAGGTGGGAATATCCTCAAATGTTTATGTTAAAATCAACCTCCTCGTGTACTCTGAAGAAATAGAGATCTGCACAAGATTATGTCCAAGGAAACTCATCCTGGCTTTTTTTTCTGAGAGTAAAAAAAAATAAAAATGACCTGAACATCCAACAGTAGAGAAATGGTTCCATTAGGAAACTCACATATAATGAAATGTGGTGCAGTCATTAAAAACGATGTTATGAAGGAATATATACTGACAGTGGTAAATATTCATGATGTCAAAAGAAGTTCATAAACCAGATACACTAGTGCCCTAACTTTTATATCCCTGTGATAAGACATGAATTTGAAATATTAATTGGTTTGTTCTCATTGTCTCCCCTGCACCCCTTTTACCCCATGCCTTCACCTCCCATGAGAGCATGTCAGGCCCCACCCCATTCCCATTACCCAAGAGAGTAGTTGTCAGAATAGGACCAAAGAATAAAAGTCCCAGGGAATTCCCTGGCGGTCCAGTGGTTAGGACTCCGCGCTTCCAATGCAGGGGGCACGGGTCTGATCCCTGGTTGGGGAACTAAGATCCCACGTGCGAGTATGGCCAAAAAAATCAAAAAAACCCCAAGTTCTTAGGTTTTAAGTTCAGGAGCCATGGCCCAAGGTGTAGGATGGACAAGTGAGCAGGTGGGCACCATCCACCAGTTACCCCCTGCCCACCCAGATGAGACAAAAGGCACTCGGGCCTGAAGGGGGAGGAGGAGTTTGCAGATGAAGATATAGCTCAGTTGCTGGTGCGGGAGAGCCCTGAATGCTGCCACCCACCTGCCTTGGGTCCAATCTCACAGGAGGGGAGGAAATGCTAAAAGCCCCAGGTAAGTATGGACACCCCAGAGCAGAGAGCCTCTGAGCCTACACCAGTGGGGGAGGCAGCCGCTGGAGAACAGAACGGAGACGTGGTGCCTCCGGACCTGAGACACCAGTACTGCACCCACTGCCACCACCCCATGCAGTTTCTTGCAGCCCCTGACTGTGTGGCAGGGCATTCAGAAAATTCTCATGGTTCCCAAGTGGGGCACTCAGGTTGACTGAAAAGTCATGAGTCAGAGTTTTGTGACCAGGAAATCCCTCAGGGGCGGGTGCAGCCACACTCAGTGGGTTTCAGCCCAAAGGGGCCCACCCAGCTGGGCCAGAAGGGCAAGGGGCATGTAGGCCATGGAGATCCAGGCAGAGAAACAGTGCTCCCCCCACCACTTAGAGTCGACCTAGAGGGTGGGACAGAGAGGAAACCCTGACGGGGGGGAGCAATCCTGAGTGTGACCGAGCTCTAAAACCTCAAGTCACTGAGAAGTCCCAGAATAATAATGACTTCGGTAAGATACAACTAGACTGATTTTTCTGCATCGGGCAGAACAGGGGTACAAGAAAAAAAAGCCCACTTATAGGAAAAAGGTACATCTGGGTGCATCAACCTTGAGCTATCAAACTCCTTCCCACGGCGCGCACACACACTCCCATCAGACTAGAAGACCTGGCCTGAAATGCTAACGGTGGTTAACAACACCCAGGGACGGCGGCATCCCCGATTGTCTTGATGTTCTTCTGTGACTTTTTCTGAATTACCAGGACCCCTCAGTAGCTTCCCTGGAATTCTCTAGGGTATGACGTCAGGACAGACCAGCTTGGCTGTCCAATCCCAGCCTCCAGGAGCAGGTGTGATCACCCCCGAGGCCAACTCCCAGGTGTTTTCCAAAAGGGTTGTCTAGGCTTCACCTCTCTCTGAGCAATACCATCTCTCCTACCACCCAGCCATCACCCTAAAAATCTACATCTTATAGTAAGCAGTGGAAGGTATTAGCAGGGGAAGCTGGGGGAATAAACCTACAAATATGACCTTCATCCCCAATTCAGAGGTGTTTGCTCTCCAGGATATTGCCTAATGACCTTGTGTGACTACATATCACCTCATTCCATTATGGTCAGAGGGCTTCAGAGCCATCAGGATCATTCCCAAAGCCCAACCTTAGAAGAGAAGTCAAATACCAATATTGTGTAGAATATGCATGTGTGAAAGGTGAGGAATCCCAGCTCAGACCATTTATTCTCCCTCAGTCTCAAAAGAAGGTCACAACAGGCCCTGAGATGAAGAGAATGCACACTATTAAG
This sequence comes from Lipotes vexillifer, assembly GCF_000442215.2. NCBI lineage: Eukaryota > Metazoa > Chordata > Mammalia > Artiodactyla > Lipotidae > Lipotes > Lipotes vexillifer. The sequence continues at coordinate 1,723,245 of NW_006783413.1, read as the reverse complement.
AGTAAAGCTCTTACACTGAGAACTTGGACTCTCAGCTCTGTGCAAGTTGCTCCATGCATTTTATCATTTCCAATAACCCATGAATAGCTACTCCTCTTACCGCTAAGTGCCTGTACATTCTGGTATTCAAAGACAGTCCTGGTTTATGCCTGTTGTACCAATGCCATGTCCCAGTCTGGATGACCTCAACAGTCACACTAATTATTATTCCTCTTTTATAGATGAAGGTATGGAGGCTCAGAGAAGTGAGGTAACTTCCCCCAGGTCACACAGCTAGAATGTGGTGGGCCTGAGAGTTGGACCCAGTCTATCTGACTCTGGAGGGTGCAGGTCATTAGTCAGCAATAGAGAGGAACACAGTCAAGAGAAACAGGCAGGGAAAGGACCACCAGACAGTCGGGAGTGACAGGAGAAATCGCCCCCCTTTCTGCCTTATTTTCCCAACATTTCAAAATAAACATGTATCCCTTTTACAGATCTCCCCATAAAAATAAAAACCAATAGAGTTTGTGATGGGGATGCTCTTGCAGACAGTGCTCATTAGAGGGACACTTCCTCCCCCAACCCTGCTCAGGGAGCATCTGGCCAGAAGCCCCAGAGCCCTGTGCATCTGGGCAACCCCTTTTGCACCTGCTCTTGAGGGTGGGGTGGACAGAGATGCAGCAGAAAGGGCCCCACATGAGGGCCCCAAAGGCCAGCTTCTGGTCCCCTCCACTCTCCCTGTCTGAGCCACATCTCCTCATCTGTGAAATAGGAGTGATCATCCAGGTCCTACCTGCTTCCCAGAATTCTGCCAAGGGAACCTGAGGGTACAAGCTTGGTTAAGTGATATTTTCTAGAAGCCCAGGCCACAGAGGAAATCAAGCTGTCAGCATCCCTCTGCACAGTGGGCATTGCCCAACTCCTGTGATGTGGCCATGGGACCTTGTGCCCAGAGCAGGCTCAGCTCACAGCTGTGGGGCCTCATTTGGCTTGGGTTGGCATGGAAGTTCCCCACTCCATCCTTTCTTATATTTTTTAATATTTATTTATTTATTTGGCTGCGCTGGGTCTTAGTTGTGGCAGGCGGGATCTTAGCTGCAGCATGCGGGATCTAGTTCTCTGACCAGGGATCGAACCTGGGCCCCTGCATTGGGAGCATGAAGTCTTAACCACTGGACCACCAGGGAAGTCCCTCCATCCTTTATTTTTCATCCCCTCATAGGACCTTCAAGTAAATTGAAATGTAGTCCTCATCTGGGAGGAAAAGAAAACTGCAGCACTCAGCCAAGGGTGTATCGATCATGTTTCAGGCCAGAGACCCCAGACTCAATGTGGAAAGTGGAAATGGAGCTGAAAGGAAGCCATTGACAAGGGACCCCGTGGTGCAGGAATGGGGTTGATCCCACTTGCAGACCCTCCACAGAACCTAGCCTGAGCTGAGCTGAGGCAAAGCACACACAAGCAGCCAAATCTCCTCAGGGACACAGAACTTTTCTCAAGGGGTTCCTTCTCCCCTTCTTTTTGTCTGCAAAGAAGAAGCCTGACAACTTCCTGAGGAATACTTGCTCTGCAATGATGGAGGGACAGAGAGGGACCACTGGGCCTCTGCTGGGGGAATGACCCCATGAGACTGCTTGTCCCACAATTTCTATAAACAGCATGCAAAGCTGGGTGATGGATGGAGCACTGGGTTATCCAAAGACCCAAGTCTGGAACATAGAAGCTGTATGACCTCTAAGCCTCAGTTTCCTCATCCAAGAAATGGGACTGTTAAACATGCTTTGCCTACATCCCTGAATGGTGAAGTCTCACTAGCCCACTAACAGGTAGGGAAACTAAGGCCCATAGGAAGGGGTTGAGTGGTTCATCTACTCACTAGCCCAGCGTCTTCTCCATTATCTCTTCTCCTCTTTTCACGCTCTTAAAAGAGATACTCTGTTACCTTATCCCCAGAACACTATTCCAGTCATATCTGACACTTGATTCAAATTAATTCACAGACAAAGTCTTTGGAGCCATTTTTTCTTCCATCCCTCCCCAAAGAGGGATGCCCAATTCCTGTCCTCCTTACCCACAGATCCCTCACAGCTATTCCAGCACCAGTCCACCCTGGATCTCCCTTTCTCATCTGTGGGTGACCTGAGGTCAGATTTTATAGATTCCAGGGCCACTGCAAGGGTGGCTCAGAAGAAGCCCACGCTCCTCCCAGCTCAGCTTCTCAAACGTGCGTCCTTCTCCCTCCAAAGAAACCAGGAGAACAAGGGGACGCCTCCAATGGGGACGCCATTTACAGACAACACTTAACAGCGACAAGAGCAGGGCAATGACCTTCATAGGAATCCCTCGTAGTAACATTTCAGCCCTGGCCTGCGACAGGCTCCACTGACTCCTGGACATAAATTACTTGTTCATTATCAGGCCCCGACATGGGGAAGGATGTCAGCAGCTTGACTGTGTTTGTGTCCTGTGGTAGGCGGCTGCAAGCTGGGCTGCCACTGTCCATGGTGCTGTTTCACACGGGCTGGAGCTGCTGCCTTCATTGCCAGGCAGGCTCAGGCCTCAAGCTTCCCACCAGCTTTGTGCCTCATGCAGGTAACCCCAGATTCTGGGCTGGGAGGCAGGGAGGATGCACAAGTCCTCATGACAAGGTGGCCAGAGGCAAATGGAGATGGAAATTCAGCACCAAAGTCAAGCTGCACAGAGCCTGACTTGAGTTAGTTCTGAGAGCTACCACTTACTGAGCTCTTGCTGTAAGCCAGGTACTGTGCTACATATATTAATAAGAGTTGGAATCCTTTGGTTGCAAGTGGCAGAAACCCAGCCCCAACCAGCTTAACCCAAAAGGGAAATGTTATAGACATTCACTTAAATAGTGAAACCAAAGTAAAGACACTGGAATAAGAGATTATTGGAGCCAGGGATTCAAGTGCAATCAGGGCTCTCTCTCTCCACTTCTCTGCTTCTCTCCAAGTTGTTTTTTTTTCTGATGAATCAGCTATCCCCCCAAGGCCAGAGCCATGCCTGCAGGCAACTTCTAGCTTACATCTTATGTCTTTACAACAGAGAGGAAAGAGATCTTCTTTCCCAGCTAGAGTATGAAATCCCAAGGACAGACTCTGATTAGCTCCACTAATCTTAGCAGAGCTGCCCATGCTGGGGGTTCCCTCCAGGATCTAGGAAGGTGACCCTCTAAAGTGAGGAATACGTGAATCCTGGCTTCAGAGCAGACCTGATTCATAGAAGCCCACGGATGCCTGGGAGGTGCAGGGTCCAGGAGCACTAAGGCCATGGCTGTGCTGGCCATCATTCTGCAAGGTGGACACCTCCACCCAGCAACCAACAGGGGCAGTGAGGCCAGGGGACTGCCTGATCCAACCACGGTTAAAGCTGTGAGCCTCTCATCTCCAGGACCACATCTAATTCCTGGGGCCAAGGTTTGCTGAATGAATAAAGAAATGCACCAAAAGACAACAGAATCAGTGAGGGAGGAAAAGCAGCATTGACTGAACACCTGGGACAAGCTGGGTACTCCTTGTAGGTTATCTCACTTAACACCCAGCCACCAAGCCCAAGCAAGATGATCCAACCGAAGCTCGAAGTGAAGCTTCACAGCCAGTGACAGATGGGGCTGTCTGGTCCCAGACCTCCCTTCACCCAGAGTCTACACGGAGAGTGCCATGAGGCAGGGTATGAATCTCCAGCTTTGCTCAAGGGAGATGCCTAGCTGGCTTGTGAGGCTGTAGCCACATTGGTGTCCCCTGGTCAGCGACTGGGGGAGACTGAAGCAGGTAAGGCGCAGGTAGAGCCCAGGGCCAGGAGGCCTCCGGGGCACAGTGCCTCCCCATGGGCTGCTCCCGCCTCCCCACATTGGCCCTCCTAAGAGAGGTGCCCACCCTGCATTGCTGACAAAGGGCTCCAGCAGACACAGTCCCCGGGCCAAGCAAACCCCGAGGTCCCCAAACTTTCCACTTCCATAAAGTGCTCTGATCTTGTCAAATTGCTACCAGAGGAGTCATAGCTGAGTGAACACTTGCCAGGTTCCCGCAGCTCTCCCGAGAGCTGTCACCGTCCTCATCCATCATAATTGAAGCAGTCCACCTGCTCCAGCCCCATCTTTCAAATACAATGATGGCTGAGATGCGATAGATGTGTCTTGTCATCACCTTAACTTTTTTTGGAGAATGCAAAGGTCAGAAGGGATCCTGGGGGCAGGTGAAGCCCTGATCTCAAGGTGGAGAGCTGACTGCCTCTCCCACTGAGCACCAGTCCTCACCACGGCCATCTGCTACATCCATCCAGCTACCTCCCTGGCATCAGGTCCAGAGGAGAGCTGGAGACTCCCTTTACCCCAAAACCCCCAGTTCCTGCATCTGCCTGCCATCTCTAGTTCTGCAGAGAGACAGATTCCAGAGGGCCAACAGGGTTTGGCACTGACTTCCATGATCCCTAGACTCAGGATGACCCTAAGATACAAACTTTTGCATGCGCCTCCACTCAGTCCATACCCACGACCACTGGCCTTGGACCCGTTTGTCTGGTAAGAGAAATGGTTATCACTGGTTATCTACCCTCAAGTCTGTTAATGAGCACAGTGGGTATGAATAGGTGCAGAGAGACAGACGGCACGTTGCCCTGCCTCAGCCCCAGCCCCAGTCCAGCCAGAGTCGCCTTCCTGAGCAAAGCTCCACCTGTTCGTGGCCCTCCTGCTCAGAGGCCTCCAGGGCTCCCTCCATCTGCAGAATAAAGACAACACCCCCGGGCTTGGCACTCAAGGCGCCAAAGAAGCAGGCAGTTTGAGGAGCAGCAGGGGCCCCCGAAAGAAGCAGTGCTCACTTAGTTTAAGAAAGAATTCATTTTTTCACAGTTAGAGATGTTCTAAGATGCAAAGGAGTGTCAAGGGAAGAATGAGTTCCCTATCTCCAGAGGCATTCAAGTACAGCCAGAAGACCTTCTGGAAGGCTGCTGCTGGGGTTCTAGAATGGATTCAAAGTGGGGAGGGATTAGAACGGGGTGGCTCTTTGTGTGCCCCCAACCTGAGTTCTCGGACACTCACTCTTCAGCCTCATCTCCTGTTGTGACCACCTCCAGGCCCTTGCTAAGGCAGGTTCTTCAGTCTGGAGCAGCCTTCTCCTCTGCTACCAGCACAACCCCTACTCAGCTATTCTTTGATTCAGCATCACAGTTGCTGAGCACCTACTCTGTGCTGGGGATACAGGGATCACTAAAACATCATCCCTGCCCCCAGAACCCCAACCAGCTGTCTCCCTCCTCCTACCCGCAGGGCTGCTGAGCACAGCCGGCCAGCATCACACAACTGGGAAGCCCAGAGCATGGCCTCCACCCCCTCCCATTCAGAACAACTGGCTCCTGTCCCTCCATCACGCAGGCTGTGAGCAGGCACAGGGCTTCATCTGCCCCTCTTGCCCAGAGCCCCAGGATGGGGTGGGAAGGGGCATGGGGAGGGCAGGCAGCAGACCACGTGTGCTCTGCACAGGGAACCAAGGAGCTCCCACAGTCCCAGGTCCACACTGGGCCACTTCCAGACCTCAGAACATTCAGGAGGCAGGTCCCTGGTCTCAGTCAACGGTTCAGTGACTCAGGTAAATCCCAGTTTATTCTCCCCAGATCTGGGTCACAGTCCCTTGCCTCATCTAGAGAGGTCAACCCCTAACAGGCAGAGGAATTGGGACCTTGTGTCTCACAACACCCTACCTACACTGTGCCTGTGACTCTAGCATTGAAGCCATAATCATGTGGAAACTTGCAAGGTTTCTCCCAACAATAGGATTTTTACCAGAGCAAACTGATTCTCCTCATTGGTGTCACATCCTACCTACTCCTGCTCACCCAGGAAGGGTTCTGAAGTCCCAAGGAGGTGCCCACAGGCTGGGCAGAGGGAAGCTTAGAGCGGGAGGGGCTGGAACGAGTGGTCCCCTTCCCTCGTCCCAGCAGTGAGAATGGCACAGTGCCTGACACATAAGTACTTATAATACAGTTTGGTTATTATTATCCCCATTTTAAAAATGAGAACACTGAAGTTACACCCCTTGTCTGGGGTCCCACCGCTGGGAGTGGAGGAGCCAGAACTTGAGCCAGATCTGACTCCAAGCCCACCCTCTGGGCTCTACTGATGGTTCTCAGGGTACAAGTTCTTCCTGGGGTCAGTCCCTGCATCGGTGGTGTGATGGGAGAGGACTGAGACACTTGTTTTATGAAAAGTCCTCTTTCCAGGTGCACAGGCATTGTGAACATTCATCTTGGCACCAGGGTAGCGCCCTCTGCATAGACAGAGAGGCCTCCCTGCAAAAAGACTATTACCGGGCTTCTCTGGTGGCGCAGTGGTTGAGAGCCCGCCTGCCGATGCAGGGGATGCGGCTTCGTGCCCCGGTCCGGGAAGATCCCACATACCGCGGAGCGGCTGGGCCCGTGAGCCATGGCCGCTGAGCCTGCGCGTCCGGAGCCTGTGCTCCGCAATAGGAGAGGCCACAACAGTGAGAGGCCCGCGTACCAAAAAAAAAAAAAAAGACTATTACCTGTTTGGATTATAATGCAGACCTGGTTCCACAGGGTTCCCCCAGTCCCCTCAGCCATCCTCACCCCTGCTCCCTCTTGTGCTCTGCCCCACCCAGGGGGTCAAAAGCAAGTCCCACAGCTCCCAGGTCCTCAGGATTCACAACCTCTCATCTGGACACGGCAGTAACTTCCTCCCTGCCTCCTGCCTCCCCTCCACCCATGCTCTATACACAGCCTGCCATCTTCCCAAAGTTCCAGAATGCACCTGACCTTGTCACTTCTCTGCTGAGAACCCTTCCACGTGGGCTGCGTCCATCGGCCACAGGGCCCTGGATATCTGGCTCCCAACTGCTTTCCCACCTCATCCTCCCCCCTCTCTACCACACGACCACCTTCCTGTCCCTGGGCTATTACCCTTGCTATTCCCTCTGTCTGTCACCCTCTTCCCCAACTATTCCAGTCCCCTTCCTCCTTGAAGCTCAGCCAGCCCCCAGAGCTGGGGAGGAGGATGCTTCCTTCCCTTCTCCTAGCACGTTAGTCACGCCTTTCCCCAGCACTGACTTCCTCTGTCCTGGTGCCCTAGCCAGTGTCCCCACATCTGTCCCCTCTCTCGTTAGCGTGTGAACCCACTGAAGGCAGTCTGAGGCTCGGCCACCTCTACTTGCCCAGCACCTCGCATTGAGGGCAATCAATATTTTAGGAACGATTTCATGACAGTAATTCTGCCTTAATTTTGTACAGTACTGTACTGGCAAAAGCATGTTCCTATTAACTACTTCATTTTACTCTTAAATTTCTCCTCTGGTGATGGGAGACCAAATATTATTCCCATTTAATGGATGAAGAAACTGAAGTTCAGCAAGGTTAAATGCTCCTCCACCACCCAAGATCTCACGACTAATCAGTAGCAGGGCCTGACCCTGACCCAGGTGCTCAGAATCCCATTCCACTGGTATGTTCCGCCACACCAAGATTTTCTAGGCATGGTTAGAAATCTCTGAAAAACACCAAGGCATAGGAACGTTGCCTGATGACTGTGGCTTGGAAAATGCTATTCTGGTTTTTTGAAAGAGAAATATGGAAGGTGGCCCAAATCAGAAAACAGTAACCTTGACATTGACCCAGGCAAGATTGGCGGGTTGTGAGCAGCCAGAAAAGACAGGCATCGGTAGGAGGTGAGGGCCTGGATGAGACCTCAGCATCCACATTTACCAAAGTGAAGTGCTCATAGAAAATTACAGTCGACCACAAAAATCTACGATTCTACTAGCAAGGAGAATCTGATGTATTTCCTGGTCAGTAACCTTTGGTCTCTACAAGATCCCCCCTGCCTGCTGAGTGTTCAGTGCTTGTCTTAGCTGACTTCTTTTAGCTACATCTGTGTGTGTGTGTTTGTGTGTGTGTGTGTGTGTGTGTGTGTGTGTGTAAAATCCTCTAAATTACCCAGTACCAGCACCCCATCCAGGGACTCAGGTCCTGTTTCTTAATGATGATTGATGGCTTTGAAGATGCAGTGGATCAATAGGGTCTGAATTCCTAAACTCTTGACAAGAGCTGGAGTCAATGCCTGCCACACAAAGCAGAAGGGGGTCCTGTCCCTCACCCTCCTGCTCCTTCAATGGTCAGATAAACCAGAAATGGGGCCTCCTGGGGTCACTCAGAAAGATGGCACACCATACTTCGTCTGTATTGCAGCAGCAGTTCCTTCATTCACTCAACAAATATTTAACCATCTTATCTGTAAAGGACTGTACTGAGCACTGCTATGTGCCAGGCATTACGCCCAGCTCTTGAATGCATCCTCTCATTTGGTCCTCATGGCAACCCTGTGAGGAACTTATTGTTATCATCCCTATTTGACAGAAGGAGGAAGCCCAGGTGAGGTCTTTTGGCCAAGGTCACAGAGCTAGGAAGTGTTGGAGGCAGGATCTGGGGCTAGAGTCCTCACCCTGGCACACATAAAGTTTCACAGGAGGGAGAGATGACCTGGCCATGGAGGCAGAAGGGATGTAATCAGGGAAGATGAGGTTTGTGAGCCAGACCTCCAAGGACAAATTGGATTTGAAAAAGAAAAGAAAAAGAGGGCGAGCATTCTAGCCAGACCCCATAACTGGAGCAAGGGCAGGGAATGCAGGCAGGAGCCCATTTCAGGAAAGGAGAAGGGTAACTGGGTCTGCAAAGGGCAGAGACTCCAGGGAGAGGGACCAGAGCAGGATGATGCTGGGAAGGTGGTTCAGAGTCAAAAGAGGCAAAACGCAGGAGCGATATTTTCCTGAGTGGGGAATAAGGAGCCACAGAAGGCAAGGTTTCCACGCAGGAGAGGATCACCACCAGGCATGTGAGTCCAGAAAGCAAACTGGAGGTGCCCTCAACAGCAAGACAGAATCAGAGAGCAGACCCGGCCAGGGAGAGATGGAGAGACGGCGTGTTCGTCCCCTGGCCCCAGACCCAGGTATGGGCTGTGCTCGGTGGGTCCCTGCCCCGGCCGCAGCTCCTGGCTCTGGGGCGGGCAGGTGGCAGGGGCCCCGCGGGCGGCGGGGGAGGCGGTGTGGGGC
>NW_006783413.1:1712388-1712775 GCF_000442215.2 Lipotes vexillifer | reverse complement strand
CTGGCGGGGGGGACAGTTGGAGGGTAAGGAGGGGATTACTTGGCCTTGGTACCCTGGTCTGCAGAAGTGCCCACAGAGCAAAGGCATTGGTGGGGGGGCGGCGGGCGGGAGGCTCCCCCTCGACAGGTAAGTGATTGGATTAAGAGGCCTGTCTGACAGGATGTCCGTTCAGCCGCGGAGGCTAATCAACTTCCCCATCCTGTCTGCTAATAAATCCTGCTCCGGGGACCACTCTGCCTGATGATCTCTCCTCGGGGACCGCCGCAGACTTCTCCCAGAGAACACTCGCGCAGTCCATTAAGGAGTCGCCTCGCGCCTGTCAGGCCCGCCGTCCCGGGGAGTCTCGGGAGGTGCCCATCACCCAGGTGCGCCCGCTCCGAGGCGGCC
>NW_006783413.1:1669303-1712378 GCF_000442215.2 Lipotes vexillifer | reverse complement strand
CTCGCGACGACACGAGCCATTGTTCCGCCGCCGCGGGGCTGACAGCCCGCCTGGGTCCCCGCTCCACCAGGGGCCGCGCTCCTCCCGGCGGCGGCCCCGGACCCGCGCTCGGCCTCTGCGAACAGCCCGGGCTCCTGCAGGGCTCCGCGTGCATAAGTTAGGAGGCGGCAATTGTTGAATCTATAACATCTATAGAGAAGATGTATAAATAAATTAAAGCTTTAATTATTTTCTTGGATTCACCGCAGCTCAAGAGAGCTAGCGGAAAGCTGTCGGGGAAGGCCTGACTCTCTCCAGAAGCCGTTCTAGTTTGCTATGCAGTAATTTCTTCTTCCATTTCTTTCCCCCACCCGCCAAAAGGCACCAAGGGGGCTAAGAAACAATGTCCTCTGTTGCTCAAGATAAAAAGTCCAGGCCTTTTGACTTGAAGACCCAGCTGCTTCCAAAATAGGATGCGTCCCCAACGCCAGCACACACGCGCACACACGCCCCTACCACCAGTTTTCTTTTCTGTGAATAGTGTCTATGGGCAGAGTTCAATCCCACATTTTCATCAGATCTGGAAGAACCTCCAAGGGCGTTATTAAATATGTGAAATATGCCAGAAATATTCATGCAATCCCCATCTGGCCCTGGGAGGAAAGAAGAAAGGACTGGCAAAGTGATAAAGTGTGTTTGTTTTTTAATCTAGATGACATGTTTTACATCATTAAAAACGACAATTATTTTTAAAATTCAGCCTGCACGCTTCAATGGTTTGGGAGGTCTGCCACCATGGAATCCATCAGGACCTCCCTCCACAGCCAGGCCTGGGTCCACCCTTGAGGCCAAGTCACATTCTTAAACATCCAAAACCATGGAGGCAATTGAGAGTCAGGTAAAAAGCCCTCATCTCGGAGTCACCTTTCCCAGGAGAAGGGTGGGCTCCTGATCTCACAGGTCAGAGGATCCTAAGCTCAGGCAAAGGAATTTGAAAGGGTGATGGAGGTTAGACAGGGTTCAGAATGTCCAAACCACCAATATCTTTGAAATAAAGCACCAGTTATCCCATTATGAAAACCCTGCTGATTGCTCTCCAGATTACGTTTCACCTCTGTTGTTACTGGTCCAGGGTCACATCCTAGTGAGGGAAGCAGCTGGGACTTCTGCCCCATCATCTGAGGCCAAACCCAGGCTCCTCTCTGGGACACCCAACAGTCAGCTCCTGAAACTGTTCCTCAGCCCCTTCCCTTGCTTTCTTATTCTGCTTTGAACACAGGCCAGAGGTCAGTATATTAAAGTGTAGGTCTACTTGAAAACATGCATCCCTTTTGACTCAGCAGATGGATTTCTAGGAATGTCTAGAAAGACAAGCAAGTCACCAAGAAAATTATGTGAAGATCAGTCTTAATGATGTTCATCATGGTGTTATTTACATTAGGTTAAACCCTATGAAACTGCCATTTCTTAGGTCAAGAGCAGCCAAATGTCAGAAATTTCATGTTGTTCAGTTAAATTATATAAAAAATTTAGAAACACTTAAACGCCCATTAATGGAAATGGTTGGCTGCATTTCCATACCCACTGAAAAACTACTTAGCTGTTGGAAATGATGTCACAGAAGTATACTTGGTAGAACATAAAGAATTCAGAATTATTTTCAATAAAAAACAATGCATACCATCTGATCCCTTTTCTGTAAAAATGAAAAATAAATATGAGAGATAAGGATAGACCCCAAGATGCTAAGAAGGGTTTTCCCTTGAAATTGGGATTGCATATGATTTTCATTTTCTTCTTTTTGTTCATCTGTATTTTCTGACTTTTATAACAAATGTGCATCACTTGTATAATAATAAAAGTAAGCAACAAAGGGTTTAACACACACACATACCACACACACACAATAATAAAACAAAGTGTGGGTCCCAGAGCTGAATCTGAGATGCTGACCAAAGCTGAAGAGAAGAGACTGCCCTGTCGCAGCCCGGACCTGAATGCCCACCTCTGCTCTTTGTTGCTGGCGGGAGGCAGGCAGAGGAGGCCAGACAGGAACTCAGAGAAGGGGTGGTGCACTTTCTAGGCGTTCAGGCAGCCGAGAGGCAGAAAAGGCCAGGGTGGACAGGGGTGGGTACATGGAGAGGGCAGGGCAACCTAGACCCAGAAGAGCCCTTGGAGATAATTTTATCTAACACCTTGGACAGGTGGCAGAGAGAAGCAAGGAGGTGTTTAGGGCACCAGGTAAGCTCATAGCAGAGCCAGGTTTGGGACTCAGCTCTTTCTAACCCCAGGCTTTGCAAGTGGCCACAAGACCAAACGAGCAGAGTGGGGTGCATGGATGGGCACTGCAGAGCCATCCCGGGAGGTGTGGCTGCGTGGGTGGACAACCCCTCAGTCCAGGCAGCTCTCAGAGTGCAGCCCTGGACTTGGGGTCTCCAGGAGCACAGGTGTGCGCTGAGCCAGCTGTCTCTAGCCACGGTGGCCTGTTAATAATCGCGCTAACTGTCCCCACACACATCAGCACTAATCTCCCACACAGCCTTCCAGGACCTGATTTATCAGAATGGAGGGCACGCTCTTAAAGGGTCACAGCCCACCGCAGATCTCCATTCCTTTAGCTGTAAGTGGCGGAACATATTTTCTCTGCTAACACTACTGTATGTTAGAGGATAGATTATTTTAGGAATCAAGACTAAATTGAAACAAGGCAGGCTTTATTTTTTTACCCCAGAACCATAGGAGGGGGTCATCTATCAGCGTGACGCAGTGGGCACAGTACTAGAGAGTGACTGCAAAGCCCAGGGCGGAGGTCTCGGTTCCAGCACTGATTTGCCCAAGTGACCTTGGGCAAGTCACTTATCCTCACTGAACCTCAGCTTCCTCATCACCAAGGCGGGGGCCACTGTCTCCTGCCCTGGTACATCAGATGGTCTTACAAATACATCAGAGAAACACAAAATGGACATTTTACCAGGAAGGACACGCACACATACACATGGCTGGTAAATACAGAAAAATATGTTCAAAATCCCTAATCAACTTAGAAATACAGATTAAACCAGCTAGAGGAAATTTTTGATTATCAAATTGACAAAGATTAAAAGGTGATAAAAGCCAGCATCAGTGACTGTGGAGAGATACAGGCCTTTCAAACACTGCTGATGAGAATAGAAATCAGAATGACCTTTGTGGGGGGGCAAACTTGGCTGTTAAAATGAGCTTACCCTCTGACACTGCAACTTCAAATCCAGGAATTTGTCCAGAGGAAATAATTAACTGTGTGAACAAAAATGCAAGAACTTTAAGAATTTTATCCCAGAATCTGCTTATAATAGTGGGGGGAGGGGGTAATGAGAAAGATCTAAATATCTGATCATTAGGGATTGGTTAAAGGATGTTACAACCATCTGATGGTACCCAATTTATCTGTCAAAACCATTAGTGACACAAAATTATTCCTCTTTAAGTTTTTTGAAAGTGAGCTTCAAGACAGAATCCAGAGTGAAATCTATGGAGGAAAAAGTACTAGAAGAAAATACATCAAAATATGGACAATGGGGAGTCACTGGACAATGGGCTTATAAGTGATTTTTCTTTTCTTCTTTTTGTTTATTTGCATTGTCTACATGTTCTACAGTGGCCATTACACTCTTAATTTTACAGCAAAAAAATAAAAATAAAAAGTTATTTAGTAACTATCCTTACTCTGTCTCCCCAGGGTGGGAGTGAGGATCAAACTGGAGACACTAAGGAAACTGGACCACATAGAGGATTATGATTCCACTGTCCTCCCCGAAGCCCCTGCCCTGGGTCAGAGATGGTCACGCCCTTCTCAATGTCTCCATTTACTTGTTTGTGTCGTTCTCCCAGTACCAACCTCATGCTACCTTCTCTTAGATTATTTACACACCCAACTCTCCTTGTGGCCTGAGAGGTCACTGGTGCAGAAGCCACCATTTCTTGCCATCATCACCGGGTCAGGGCTTGTCCTAGAATCACTACCCAGTGAATGCCTGTTGAATTAAACTAAATGGCCATCGGCTAGAGCTAGATCACCTTGGATGCACAGCCTGCTTGCTGCCTTCCAGAGGGGTCAGTTGCCCTCGTCTGTGCCAGGCCCAGCAAAGCCTGGTGTGCAGCATACCCTCTCATCACCATTCTTCCTGGAAGGCTGCTCACAGCTTGCTGATCTGGTGAAACCTTACCTATAGCCTCTCCTCTGTGGGCAGTGGGGGTACAAGGCTATCCCAGACACAATTTCCTTGGAACCTCAAAACAACTTAGGAGGGAGATCAAGGGCTCTCAGCCCCATTTTACAGATAAAGAAACAGAGGCTCTGAGAATTAGAATGAGTTGCCCATAGAACTACTTAGAAGAGGAGCCTGTGCTCCCAGACTCAAATCCAGTGCTCTTATGCTGTGCTCAGGGTAGCAGACACCAAGACCCAAATGGATACTCTGAAGTCTTCACACAGTGACAGATTTGGATTCCAACACTAACCTTCACTAGCTGTGTAGCCTTAGGCAAGGCCCTTTCCCTCTCAGAGTCTGTTTTCTCATCTGTAAAGCGGTCCTAATAATCTCTGTCTCTGAGGGTTATTGAGGGGATTATATCAGAAGGGGAAGCTCTTTAACACAGGATCCAGCTCAGGGTATACAAGTTCCCACGCTAGTCAGATGAGCCTTTGACAAAGGGCTGCCTCCAGACATGGCTGCCCAGGTGGGCTTTCTTCTGTGCTTCTCTGCGGGAATGGCCTTGCTGTCCATGTGCCCTGAGATCAACAGGTGCTGCCCAAGAGGCTGACAGCAGACAGTGCCTCCTCCTCCACCCCTCACCCAAAAAAGGGCTCCAAATTCCTTCTACAGCTTCTTTACTGGGCAGAGAGGAGGGGGTGAGAATAAAAAAGTAGGAGACTGATGGAATGTGTCTCTGCCACTGACTCACTGTGGACACATCACTTCTATATAGTGGGATGAATAATGCCCCCATCCCCTCACCCCCCAAATATCAGGTCCTAATATCAGGTGTAAATCTTACCTTACATGGCAAGATAGACTTTGCAGGCATGATTAAATTAAGGATACTGAGATGGAGAGATTATCTTCAATTATCTGGGTGGGTCCTAAATGCAGTCACAAAGGTCCTTACATGAGAGAGGTAGAGGGAAATTAGACACAGGCAGATGACAAGGCAATGTAACCACAGAGGCAGAGATTAGAGTGATGTGGCCACAAGCAAAAGAATGCTGGCAGCCTGCCAGAGCTGGAAGAGGCAAAGAATGGATGCACACATACACATCCCTTGGAGCCTCCAGAGGGAGTGTGGCCCTGCCGACACCTTTCACTTCGGCCCAGTGAAACTGATTTTGGACTTCTGGCCTCACGAACTGTGAGAGAATAAAATTGTGTTTGAAGCCATCAAGTTTGTGGTTAATTTATTATGGCAGCCACAAAAAACAAATGTACTTACCCTCTCTGAGCCCGTGGGAAAGTTCTGTGATCCAGTGCTTGTAAACTCTCAGGGGCAAACAAAGCTTCCAGTTAAATAATGAAGAAAGTGACTCACTTCTGGGTTGTAGTCTGCAATCATCCGACATCAAATGTCACCCTTTTCAATGCCAGAGGCCAGTGTAGGACTGAGCACAACCTTACGCCCTAGAAGTGGGTTAGGAGTTCTCAGAAGTGCTCCACCCAGCCCCAAGATCCTGCGACCTGCACAGCTTATATGTACTCTTTAATGTAAAGGGCCCTATGGTTATTTTTTTTTCTTTTTGAGAAAAAGAGTTCTGATTCTCAAAAAAGAAAAAAAGCTTTGGCATAGTCCCCAAGAATATAATTTTAGGAAATGAAATAGCAGAAGAATGAATTATAAAAACCACCAGTCTAGTCCAATCCTTCCCATACCGACCAAGAAACCAATGCCCAGAGAGGAGACAGGCCTCACCCAGGGTCACACCAGCAAGCTAGGAGAGATGGAGAAGTGGCTGCTGTTTCATTTCCAGAAATTACATTCCCTGGGCTTTGCTTCCAGCACCGTCAGCCTCTGGACCAGGGCTACAGCTCAGGCCTTCCGGCTCCTCACACTCACACACACTCACAACACTCACACACTATTAGATTTCTAGCACTCTGTGGTTTGCCAACTTTCATCCTCAGGAAGTCACCATTGTATTAGTTTCCTGGGGCTGCTATAACAAATCACCACCAACTGGGTGGCTTAAAACAACAGAAATTTATTCTCTCACAGTTCTGGAGTCAAAAGCCCCAAATCAAGGTATCAGCAGGGTCATGTTCTCTCTGAAGGTTCTAGGCTTCCAGCTTCTCCTGACAATCCTTGGCATTCCTTGGCTTGTGGCTGCATCACTCCAACCTCTGCTTTGTCATCACAGGACTCTCTCCCGTCTGTGTCTCTGTGTCTCTGTTTTCTCTACTAGTGAGGACACAGTCATTGGATTAGGGTCCACCAGTGTGATGCCATCTTGATTTGATTACATCTGCAAGGAGCCTCTATCACATCACAGGTCTAGGCAGACGTGAGTTTTGGAGGGACACCGTTGAACCCAGCATAGCCATCTATTTGCGCTCTTTATCCAAACAAATGAATATCAGAAGCTTGAGAGTCCAGCATTAGCCAAATACTTAAACGTCTGAAGCATTTTTTCTGTACCTCTCTTTCTGTTCTGTATGGTAGTAACATGTGGCCTGTTCTACCCTTTCTATATTGTGCATTTCTCAGGGTGAAAAATGAGTTCCCAGCCCCCTCACATTGACCTGGCACAAACGAGGAAGTTGGGAACATTTGCTGAACAAATGAATGAAATAAGACATCGAGAACACAGCCCAACTGGCTTCTGTAAATGGAGCAGAAGCCAATTCTCCACCTCTCCTAGCTTGCTGGTCTCACAGCAGGCAGTTCAGTTGCTGTGAGGACAGCAAGCTTCCAGGGGCTCTTCCTGAAGGAGGCACGAACAAGACTGGCATCCGGCAACCAGCCAGCAGGGGGCAGAGTGGTCTTATGGATACAGCCCCCGAGGATTGAGTTTGGCTCCACTCACCCAGCAGAGACTCCCAGAATCAGTGTTTCTGATTGCAAGGGCTGAGAAAATATCTAGTCCAACTCCTCTTTGTAGACATGGAGAAACTGGGACCCAGGGAGGAAGGGCCTTGCCCAAGCTCACACAGATAGTTGGGATCCAGTTCTCCAGACTCCACTCCCTGGTCAATCTAGTGCTGCCTGCATCATTGGTCTCCCTGGGACCAATCCTTAACAGGGGATAAAAGAGCTTATCAGTTCAACATGGGGCTTTTAAAGGGACCCCTCCCTGATTTAATTCTATGTACACAATGTATATCCCCTTTGACCTAGTGATACCTCTTCCAGAATTGGACCCCAGATGTGCACAAGGATGTTCATCATGGTGTTGTTTACAAGACAGAAAAACTGGAAACAACATAAATTTCAACAGTAGGGGGCTAGTTTAATCAATGATGACATATCTGTTTATGGACTATTGTGCAATCAATAAAAATAAATTTTAAGAAGATACTTATAAAGAAAATGTTCATGATATAGAAACCTGGGGAAATAATACCTATATTATGTTCCTAATATTCCAAAATTATACAGATGTGTATATATATCCTTATACCTAAGCAAAGATGGTCCCTGTTTTGGGTCACAGTTTAGGGCACTCCACATTTCATAAACACACACGCAAAGAGTTATTCCAGAAGACATGGGCACTTCTGTTGCTTGGGATCTGGTGCTTGGTGCTGCATAGCGTAGCCTTAAATATCAACTCAAAACTAACATCATTTAAGCCCTAGGAACTACGTCTCCTCTAGCCCTCTGTCTTTAAAAACAAACAGGGACTGAATCCCAGTGCCACAACACTGTGCGGGCTGTGCTGCTCCTGACACCAGAGACAGACACTGCCTCAGAGTGCAGGGGAGATTTGAGCAGTGGACGTGCTTAAGGAAGAGAAAAGACAAATTAATTTGTCAAATACTTCCTCTCAGATAGCATGAAATGCAATCTTTTCTTGCATAACAAAGTATTATCTCCCAGTAGTGCCAAGTGTCCATTTCCTTGCTTTTCTTCATGTTCTAATTCGTGGTTCCAGAGGTACTCACTAATTAGCACATTTGCAACAGCTGCACATAACAGCTGAGGAATATTTTGCAGTAGCACATAATTCATTTTACTCTTAAATTTGTATGCATGTAGGTCTAGACATAATATGCATGAAGCATGATGCCAGGTCTTTACATTGACAACTAGATGGACCTTGGCCATTAAAATAGCGTTGTTTTACTATTTTGAATATTTAGCTTAATTTACTCAAACATTTGAAAACTAAATGAAAGTTTTCAGCTTTATTGGAATAATTTTTATGTAAGTTCTCAATATTTACTAATTATAATTCGAAGTTTGCCCACTCATCTTAATAATTTTGAATATTTTAGAAGAAAAACAACCTTTTTAGGAAAATAATTTAAACATGTGGTATATGGGACTCCAATAGTACTCTTGCCCTGGACCCCTCAAATGTACAGATTAGGCCTGTGTTTAGAAAAAATCCCGAAAAAAATACATCAGAATTTTAAAGGAAGTTGAATATAGATCATAAGATTGCCATGATTTTTTTTATTTTATTCTTTTATTTGTATTTTTCCAGATTTTCTGCAATGAAAAAATATTACTTATCTAGTTGGAAAAAACAAGTAAGTATATTTTCAAGTGATGCATTTTTACCAGGTCAGCTCTCCAACCCCACCTCAACATGGAACTTTCTACGCTCAACCAGGATCCTGGGACAGGTTTCTAATTCTATCCCTCTGCTCCCACAATAACCCCAGTCTTCCAGCAGGAGGGACCTCAAGGGTGGCTCCACCCTCAGTCCACTCAGCGTTTTCCCCATCAGCTGACATTGGTGTCAGGTAATGAAATGCATAAAGGAGGCCCTGAATGGCCTGTGGGGCAAACAGCATTCTTAGCCCAGGGTTTTCCCCCAGGAGTTAACTCAGTGCTACTTCTGGGCACTAAGCAGAAACCAGTGCCCTCCCCAGAGTTTGCGATGACCGCATCTCCCTCAGGACAGGGCTGAAATGCCCCACGACCTGACCTTACAGGATCCTCCTCTGGAAGATGATCAGGTGATCAAGCATACTGGGGGCAAAGGGAGATGCTATTATGGTTCTGTTCTCCATTCCCCAGCAGATGGAATTTCCCCATATCGGGAATTGACAATAATGGGGAAAATGTGTGTTTCTTCAGGGAAAACAGCAGTGGGAACAGTGAGGCAGGATGTTCTCACTGGTTCCGATCCAGTCCCAGACTCTGACACCTGAAGCTTCCTCTGCCCATCCCCAAGCACCTTCACCACCCTCCCGGGTCAGGCAGTGAGCGAGGCTGAGTTCCCTTGTCAGGCTATCGAACTTGGAGGAAGCAGTTCCCAGAATTGGGAGAGGAAGCCTTTACACCTACAGGGTCCCCTAATGGCAAAGCTGGGAGGACCTCAGAGCTGAATCAACCCCTTTTTTTACACATGAGGCTCAGAGTTCCACCAACCACTGGCCCTAGGTCACAAAGCAATCATGTCCCAATGGGAACCCAAGAATTTGCTCTTCTGGCACACTGGACAGCCTGAAACTTGCCTTCACATCGTGATGTTTTAAATTGAACACCGGATACCTGCCACATTTTTCAAGAAGACATGCTTACACTTCAGGTTTCTTAGAAAATTATCTCCACCTAGACGCTTGCCCTGAGCTGCAAATTGAACAAAGGCAGAGATTGCAATGCCTGATTCACCACAGTAGCCTCAGCGGTTCCCAGCATGCTACCTGGTTCGCTGATTCTAAACTGGGCCTTTTCTCATAGTTTCACACCTCTGAGAGTGGGCTACAGCTTGCAATCAACCAACCACAGGTCAAAGTTTAATTGGCAGCATTTCTTTCCTTAACAGATTGATCATTGTGCACCATACAATTCATGCATCTTAGATTCAATGAAATATGGTGAAATATGGTAATAGTGGCCAAAACATATTTGTCAAATGAATAAATGTACCAAGCACTGTGCAAGGGTCTACATGCATTTCATTTACTCCTCCCCAAAAATCCTCGTATGAAGGAAGCAATATTATTCCCGTCTAACAGATCAGAAAACTAAAACCTAGAGCAGTTAAGACACTTGCCCAAGATCACACAGCAATGGTGGAGCTATAATCACCCCAGGAGAATGCAATTCCCTTGTCAAGAAGTAGGGTCTGAGGGGTTTCCTGGAACATGCAAATTTCAGTGCTAAAACTAGCAAAGCCCCTGACAAACCAGGATGGATGATCACCCTGCCATCAAGTCCAAGAGTCCTACATCCCGCTGCCTCCATCTTCTCCAGGGCCTGCACCTGAGCAGACCCCTAGGTCTGGCAGGATTCCCACAGCTGGGTCCCCCTCTGACTCAGCGGCCCCTCCACTCTTCAGTGCCAGGGAGGCCACCTATGGCCCCCCTTCCCTTAGTGTCTGCCGTCAACAGGCGCTAGATCCAGATGTTCACTGGACTTGCTGGGCTGTTCCCACAGCTGACGGCACATCTGGCTGGGTTCTCGAAGCTCTGTTGAAATTACGTACCAGGCTATGTCTCCTTAATTCCCGTTTCATGCTGCTATATGAATTTTGACAAGAAGCTCAATGTTTTTATGTTCCAGGAAGCTGCTACTATTAGCACATTCAGACCTAAGCAGAAAGGGTCCTTTCCTTTGAGAAGCCTCTCAGCCCTGCTGACCAAGGTTGCAGGAATCCACACAGGGCCCAAGTTTGTTCAGAAGGTCAAGTTGCCAATGGGCAGTGCTTCTCAGGGGGGACCCCAACCTGGGGCTCTTATTACAATACAGACTCCAGGTCTTGGCCCAAACTTGGTAAATCAGCCTCCAGGTATGGAGCCCAGATATCTGCATCTGAAATAAACCCACCCGGTGGTTCTGATACGTGCCATAGGTTGTGAACCACAGCTGAAGACAGTTTCAGAAAATCCTGTGGCCCCTGCCTCATGTCACCTCACTCCAGACCCTCTTGCAGCTGGGCCCCCATTCAGGTGGGTCCAGGCTCCTTGGTGCCCCAACTATGGGGATCCTTGACCATAGCTCCTTCCTTCTGGGCCTGTCACTGCTGTCCCACAGTTGGACAGGAGGCATTAAACAGCTCTGTTCCCCCTCAGCGGGTGATGGCTGCAGGACCTGGGAAGCCTGCAGTCACAATTCAGGTACTCATAGGAGCAGCTACCCAGAGCTGAGAGCTACTTTATGACGTGTAAGCATCTTTGGTGCCCTCTCCCCTCCCCCCGCTTCACCGGGACCTGGGCTCCCCATCCTCTCTGCCCCAGCCACACCTGCCTCTGCTC
Source organism: Lipotes vexillifer (assembly GCF_000442215.2). Taxonomy (NCBI): domain Eukaryota; kingdom Metazoa; phylum Chordata; class Mammalia; order Artiodactyla; family Lipotidae; genus Lipotes; species Lipotes vexillifer. The sequence goes on along the minus strand of NW_006783413.1, from coordinate 1,701,000 downwards.
TCCCCTCTCCTCACCTGCTAGACTCCCAGGGCTCCCCAATGTACATCGTGGACTCCCTTGTAGTACTGGTAAATTTTACATGTGTAATGAATATATTGATCTGACCACAACTCCATAAATAGAGGCAGGGGGTCTGGGGTTTGCTCTCTGCTATATCCTCAGTGCTCAGTACAGAGCTTGGCACATTGTAGGAACCAATAAATAATTGAATAAATCCCCACATGAATCTATGAAGCAAGAACTATTATTATCCCCACTTTCACAACTAAGGAACTAAGGCAGAGGCAAAGGAATTACCATCCAGAGACTAACTGGCAGAACAGAGATGGAACCCACTCTTTGGGCCCCAGATCCCCAAGTTCTATCCCCATGTCTGAGAGCGTTCAGGAGCAGACAGACCTGGGGCTAGTCTGACAACTGGTTTGTTGTCTGTCCTGAGAACAGGCAATGTCTTCATTTTAAAATTTTCACCTTTTCTGGCTCCTAGATTTCTGTTTCTGCTTCTCTTTCTTTTTCCCCTCTCTCCCTTCTTGGACCTCCCCTGCCCATTGTGTCCGCAGCCTGACAGAGTCACAAAGACCCAGTGAGCTCTTAACGGGGAACTTCTCAAAATAAAGGCAGAGTCGTGCTGAAGACAGAAAAAGCCCATCATCAGGGCCAGGTGATTCACTAGCCCCAGTGAGCTGGGGAAACAGAGGCAAGTAAATGTTGAAAAGAATTAGTGCTTTTTTCGTTTAAAGTCTGTCTTCAACATGAAAGAAAAATAAATTTTTAAAAAACAGCTCCTGCAGATGAAGAAAAAGAATATTTGGAAAACTTGGAGAAACAGACATAATAATGATAATTGGAAAGTGGCTTCCACCCTTTAAAATGAATCCTGATGAGATGCATCCTGAAGTGTAAACAGATTTGAACAATAAACTTATTGAACCATATACAATTATTTCTGGAGAGAAATGGACGAGTGGTTGGTTAGACAAATGGAAGAGGTGTGAATGATTCTTAACATTCTGATCTGGCAAAATGGTCCTTGGAAATTAATGGAACAAAAAATTATACCGGGGAAGAGAAGCATCATCAGGAGAAAGCACTAAACATAGAAACCATGAAATGAAAATGCGTTCTTATGAATAAGAGAATTAATGAAATGAATTTAAGAAAAGGTCAAGTTGGGGAGAATACTGGATGGGCTGCAGTTCCACAAAGCCCCTAAATTTACTGTGGCATCTGAAGCACATGACTCTGGAAGTTCAAAGTCCCTGAGATATCATCCATTCCATGCTTTTTCTATACATGAGGACCTCAGGTCCAGAGAGGTTAATGACTTGTCCAAAGCCACACAGCAAGGTAGGTACCAGTCCTTATGCTGCATTAATGCAACATGTGGATCAAGGAAAGCCGTGCCTCCATTTACTCTGAGCTGCATTTAGTGACAGAAACTACACTTTAGAAGGTGCTGACAGGCAGGGCACAGGCCTAGAGGAGCTGGCTCAAGAGTGTCCATGCAGAGAACATGCTCTCTAGAGTCAGGGAAACCTGGGTTCAAATCCTGACTCTGTCACTTACCAGCTATGACCTTGTAAGTCACTCCACCTTTGGGAGCCTCAGTCTTCTCATCAGTAAAATGGGGCCAACATTGCCCACTTTGCAGAATGAAATGAAATATCCCAGGAAAAGCACCTAGTACATGGTAGGAACTCAATAAATGGTGCTGATGTTATAGGCATGACCAGAATTCATTGTCTTAAAATTCAAAAGTTACCAAAAACAAGAAACAAAAAAACTTTTAATGGCAAAAGAAGGAAGACAAAGCATCATGACAGAGTAAGTCTGACAAAAGGAAATGAGGAATGGAGTGTGCTCCAAAAGCTTGCTAGCTTTCCTCAGAGAAGTCAAATGGCCCAGGATTGCAGAAAAAATATACTAAGACAGTGGGCACTGCCTGGGGAAATGCTAGGATCTCTTTACAGCTTGGTTCTTGAGATACTCTTGAGGATTTGGACTGCCCTTCCCCAGCTCATGCCCATGAGGGTCCCTCTGCAGAACACTGTCCCCATAACTAGTGGTGCCCACTCTGCAGAAGAGTAGGGGTTTTTGTCAGGCCCTCTAGCCCCCATCACTGGGTGTGGTTCAGGGAATAAGGGCAAGAAGGGCCCTGATGAAGAGACTCCGCTTACCACCACAGAAGGACACCAGGGAGGCACTATCCTCCCAGGGCTGTCTCAGGAGCAGTCAGGTAGGGGCTGCCTGGCTAGGGTATGGGATTTTGCAGAGGTCATGTTTGAAAATATCCACAGGGCTTCTGAGATCTGCAGAGCCTTAGAGGTGACTCCACCCAGCAGGGCCCCCCGAGCAACCCTATTTGCAAGGGAAATGAGAGTGCCTGGTTAAGAACTGACTCCTGTTCTAGTTCTATGAGAAACCAAGGTCTATTTAGCTGGAATTATTTTTACAAAATGACGCTATGATGAGCTTAATAGTTTATTGTCCAGTAAACTATTATGCTTGAGCTCTGCACAGACGTGACCTAGGAACTCCCAATCAGCAGGACAGACAGACTCAGGCACTCCAAGCTAAGACTATATGGCCATAGCTCTCTAGATCCTTCAGATTAAGCTGCCTGTTTTGACTGAAGTAACTAAACAGCAGTTGACATCCCAGTTCAAATTCTACCATGTTCATAAAGCTTTCCAGATCCCGCCCCCCATCAGAAGCAGCTCCTTCCTCTAGATCCTGTGACTCCATGTTGACCACTGTCTTTCTGGAATTTAAGACAAGACATGCAGTCTCATCTGTAGAATGAGAATAACAGTACCTATTTTGTTGGGTTTGAGGGAAGTTTAAATGAGATTACTAAAATGCTGAGAACAGTGCCTGGAACTTACTCAATTCTAAACAAGCGGGCACTATTATGTTCTTCCTTAGGCTGGTCTGAGGCATTTACCAGGCCCACAGTCAGGGCTGGGCTTTGTGGTGGGCTCTGTGGATTTGGTCCTGGCTGAGAGGGCCTGCCAAAAGGCAGAGGATCTGGCTAATGGCAGAAAACCTCCGATCTGGTCAGCACCACGGACAGCTCTGTAGGCATCCTTAGCTGGACTGTGGAGGTGCCCCAGAGGTTCACAGCTCCTGAGGGTATATAGACTTTCCAGGGGATATCCAGCACAGATAACTTTAAGGAAATCTATTTCTGGGTTCTCAACTTCCACATGAAACATTTCCTAAAACTGATCTGCCTATGGTGGAAGCATCAGGCCACTTTTCCATTTCCATCTTCCCTTCTATAACACCCCTTCTACTGTACAAACAGACTCATGTATCTTTTCACCCTGAATCTTGTTATGGTGTATTGTCCTGTTGAGTCCAAACTTCTGGGACATCAAATAAAAGGACAATTCAACAGTGTTCTCAATGTCACCTTTAATCAAGGCTCTGTAAACACCACTCCCCAAATCCAGGGCCACCACATACAGTTGTGCAGGTTGTTCATTGCATAATTCCAGGGCTTGCCATCTGCATCATAGTCTATGTGAATGGCTCTCCCTGGAGTTTTGTGGTGCACAGACTGCATGGCTGTATGAGGTGGTCTTCTCCCATCCATCTCATTAAGAGAAACATTTCCAATAAAATTTAACTGTTTAATAATTATCAAAATTTGCAGTACATTCATGTTATTTTAATCAAGTTTGTATTACTAATAGTTGAAATGATAGCTCAATCCAGAAGAATTTTTTTTAATTCTTAGAGGCTTATGGTCACAGGAAATTAAAAAATTCAATTTATATACATCTTTTTGTTGCAGAGAAGTATGATAGGAAAATCAATAAAAGACTTTCAAGCATAAAAATACATTACATTAGAATAAAATTCTGTGGGGGAAGTGGATTGGAAATATAATTTCCTACTGTTAAATAAGAGCTCATTCGTGTATTTTTTTAAAAGGCTGGTGGTGGGTATAAAATTGCTATGATATTTGTATTTTATTGGACACATTTAAAATAGCGATGTGAGAGTTTTATCTTACAATGTCTATATTTATAGTACACCAGACATTACATCCTTTGTAAATATTTTTAATTGTTTATTTTAAATTATTTTAAATTGCTTCAGATATTCTAGATGTCAACTTTTAAATGCTCAAGAAGGGATACAAATTTTCAAAACTATCTTAGGGAGCATTGAGAAAAAATGGTTAACCCCACTGATATCAACCCTATTTTAGACACCAGCCGGTCCCAACAAGTGGATGCATCCTCTCCACAGCAGAACACATATCTCACGTTGGGAGCACTAATTCTTTGCTTTTCTTTAGGCCAAGCTCAGGCTCAGAGACAGGCACGCTACTGTGTGGAAAGGATGGTCTTTGGCTACCAGAGCAGGTTTGCCTGGCTGCCTGCTGTCATTCCTCTCTTTGCCACAGAACTCGGATTTTCTTCTGTGTGATTTTGTGCAAGGGTTCACCTCCCTTTGGGCTTCAGCAGTCTGGCTGTCAGGAAGATGAAGGGGTCAATCAGACCCTCAGGATTCAGATGATGGTTTGGGGCTCTGGTTTCTACTCCCCAAATGCTCCCTCACTGAGTGCTTGATACCATGCCTGGCACAGAGTAGGCCTACAGTTAATATGTCTACCCATGTGACAACCTCAAATATGGAGAGATCTGCCTTTTCCCTATAGAAATTTCCAGAACAAAGCTTTCGACCAATTTGCATGTATAAACTTTTAGGAATATAGATGAGATAGAGGTCTACTTATTTAATAAATTTTAAAATTTAATTTAACATATATGTCAAGTAACTTATATAAAACATATTACTATACCAATATAGTAATTATAAATTAATATGTTAATTGAAAATTAACATATTAATATAAAGTCTTATATGAATTACAAATATATTTAAGAATACTGTTTTTCCAAGTTCACATTTAATTCATGAAACAATTATATTCATTCTCTTCACATACAGCTTTGACACTGGTATCTTTACCACCACTAGAGCCACTTCCCGAGTCATCTAACACAGCTTTGCAGAGAACATCATCTTCACTTCCGTCCAAGTCATTTAAGATACAGGATGGTTTGCATTTTAGGATGATGCTGTCACTGGAAATTATACTCCTAGCCCCAAGTACCCATTCTCTATTCATGAGCTCTGCAAAGTAACCACTTAGAGTCTATTGTTTTTTAAAGGGATCTTTAAAAGGCTTGTTTATAACATCCAACACTTGCAATTATAAGGAAAAATGACTAAATCTGTGCTTAGTGTTTTTGTCTCCATTTTTGCCTAAGTGACGTTTATAAGCATTTGAAGCATAGCATTGATTGAAGTTATTGGGAGCTAATATGTCATCCCCAAATAGTGCTTTGTGGGTTAATATTAGGTGTTTGAGAGTGAGCCCTGTAACATAAAAGACTTAGTAAGGACTTGAATAGAAGTTAAATCTCTCTTTTCTGAGAGATAATGGGTGAGTGGCGGGGTGGATGAACAGTTGGGTGTTGGAGTCTTTGGCTAAATTCAAGACCCTCCCTCCAAGGTTGGGGCTTCACAGGGGCTACCCTCCAGGTCCCAAGAGTCCTTCATTGGACTCTCCCCCAAGACTGGCCCACAATGGGTTCCAGTTTGGGCAGAGAGAGGCTGAGGGCAGGGCTATCATCCCGACCCCGACCCAAGCCAGAGAAAGGAAGCCATGTTTACCATGTGCTTCCTCTGTACAGACAGCACCCTGGAGCCTTCTCCTCTGCTCCCCGGCTAACGCTCCCAGCCAGGCTGTGAGGTGGCTCTTTAGCCAGGAGGACACTGAAGCTCTAGGCATTTTTCAACTGCATTTATAGAGACATGAAAACTTGGCCAATAATTAATCTCCCAAGTGGTTACAAACTTATGCCCAGTGGCTCAGAGTTCGCTTTGGGAATTAGACATCCCGGATTTAAATCCTGTTCTTCCACTTAGGAAACGTATGACCAGTAGTGAGTCACTTAATCTTTCAAGCTTTACTTTTCTTACCTATTAAGTGGGGGTAATAATGTCTGCCTCATAGGGCTGTCATGAGGATTAAAATAATGGTATCTAGCCCAGAACCCTGTACATCTGTAAGAATTTTGAGCTTCAAGACTTAAACTCTGAGAGCAGAGAACATAATATAAAAACAACCAGATGTTCCTTGGGACAACACAAGCTTTCCCTGGGCAACAAGTGGTCACACTGCTGATCTTTGCATGTGTGAAATGCAAAGAAGAAGATAGCAAACTGGCCACCCACCCAGACACACAGTGATTCTAGCAGGGGGCTTGGTGTGTGACAACTATGTTAAAAATCATGTTTGCAACTTGATCTCTTATTTCAAAAATGGTACAGTTCATTATACAGAGAAACAAAAAGACAATTACAATGAACTCTAATTCCCAGGGATAACATTGGTTATTATTTTGGCATCCTTCCAATTCTTTTTCTTTGTTTGTTGATGGTTTTTTATTTGTCTGCTTTTCCTCTCTGATTTTTTATTTTTTAATTGTTTTTTAAAGGGAATTTTATTTTTATTTATTTATTTTTGGCTGTGTTGGGTCTTCATTGCCGCACGGGCTTTCTCTAGTTGCGGCGAGCGGGGGGTACTCTTTGTTGCAGTGCGTGGGCTTCTCATTGTGGTGGATTCTCTTGTGGAGCACAGGCTCTAGGCATGCAGGCTTCAGTAGTTGTGGCACGAGGGCTCAATAGTTATGGCTTGCAGGCTCTAGAGCGCAGGCTCAGTAGTTGTGGCACATAGGCTTAGTTGCTCCGAGGCATGTGGGATCTTCCCGGACCAGGGCTCGAACTCGTGTCCTCTGCATTGGCAGGCGGATTCTTAACCACTGCACCACCAGGGAAGCCCATGCTTTTCCTCTCTTAATTGCAAACATAGCATCATACCCTCCATATTATTTTGTAACTGGCTTTTCTTACTTAACACCCTGTGCACAGCTTTCTATAGCATTAACTATTATTTCACAACATTTTAATGATAATATAATCTACTAACTGATTGTACCATGCTTTTTTAAAAAAAATAATTTCCTTTTTTTTTTTTTTTTGGAGGCTTTTGAGTTGTTTCTAATTTTTCCCATTACAAATAAGGCCTCTAGGGCTTCCCTGGTGGCGCAGTGGTTGAGAGTCCGCCTGCCGATGCAGGGGACACGGGCCTGTGCGTCCAGAGCCTGTGCTCTGCAACGGGAGAGGCCACAAGAGTGAGAGGCCCGCGTACCGCAAAAAAAAATTAAAAAAAAAAAATAAGGCCTCTTAGAATTTTACAGTGTAAAAACGCTTGCTCCCATCACTTTGGATCTTCTCATTAACTTGAAAAGAGGACAATGTGATCATCATTCTTTCCACTTGACAGGTGAGAAAACTGGGGCTCATAAAGAAAAAAGTGGCTTGCCCAAGGTCACTCAATAACTGGTAAAGCAGCACCCAGCCTGGGTCTTCTGGACCTCCAGCCTGGCCAACTTCCAGACCCTCCTTCCCCACCCCACGCCCCGCCTGACTCCCTCACAGAGTCATAAATCCTCCAAAAGATGCTATGCTTCTGCCTCTTCCTCCCCAGGAGCATCTGGGCTTAGAGGGACCACTTAACTCAAACGAGAAACCCTGACCTCCTACTCCAAAGCAGCTCCTCAAACACTCTCTGGCCTGTCACCCAGTTTTATTTTGATCATTGTAGTTATCACTACTTATTATTTTCTTATTTACTTGTCTTTTATATAGTTCAGCAATTCTCAATAGGGTAGAACCAACCCCCGGTGATTGCAAAGCAAATCATGGATTGTCTCACATCCTTACAACATCTGAATTTAACCAGACATCCATGTGGGTCAAAAACCACTCATAATTATCTAAATCTAGACTCAGGCTCCATCCTACACAAAAAGGATCATATGCTTGGTTTAATTGACGCTGACTTTTCCAGGAATGCAACCACCATGGAAAGCAAGAGATTACCTTACTTTCTTCAACTTGGAGTCTCCTCATTTCAGAAAATGACGTTCTCAGTGGCAATACCATTCATGATATTTGAGTCACTGTTATTACAGTTGTATCAGTCTGCATTTGTAGCTGTCACATTCAAAGCAATTCTATTTACCAATATCTTTTTTTTAACCCTTATTTCAAATTGTCAAAGATAAAGAGAAAATGTCATCAACACTCAGTTAGACATTATCTCTTTTTTCCTTAAATTCAAACATTCGTTATAAGTAAGTGAGCATCCAAATGCTTCATGATGCTTTCTGGTGTACTTATGACCAAACATTTGAATATTGAAATACATATTACTTTATTAAAATTACTTTCCTTTTATTTCTCTATTACATTACAGTAAAAGGCTATGTTGATTTTTTAAATTATGTGAATAAGTGGAATGTGTTATCCTATTGATACTATGTATAAAATAGATAATGAGAACCTACTGTATAGCACAGGGAACTCTCTTCAATGCTCTGTAGTGACCTAAATGGGAAGGAAATCCAAAAAGGGGGATATATGTATACGTATAGCTGATTCACTTTGCTGTACAGTAGAAACTAACACAACAATGTAAAGCAACTATACTCCAAAAAAATTTTTTTTTAAGTTTTTTGGAAAAAACAATGCAAAGAATGTACCTCTCTGGAGAAAGGAAGTATGGATAAAATGGTCTCACTCGTTTTCCAGATGCATTACTGTCTTGTACTCCTTTGGTTGAAAACATTTACTTCCTAATAGATTACCTCTAATAAAATCTTTATATGACAAAAAAAAAAAGTGGAATGTGTTACCTGTGAATTTAGTTTCAGAATGACAAAGGAGCCATTCAAAAGATTTGAGTTCCAAAGGGGCCTTTGGGTCTGATTGTGTTGAGAACCACTGTGTAGTCTGTCTCCCCCGCTAGAAGGTCACCTCCATGAAGGCAGGCCCTGGTCTGACTGAGTCCCCACACCAGCTCCTGGCACCCAGAAGGGTACTCAATAAAGACCAACTGAATGAAGGAACAATGGAGGCATTTCAGGCATTGTAAACAATTGGATGGGGAAGATATTTATGGGCAGAGTTCAGCCTTTGACGAGTTGATTAGGTAACATTTCTGAAATTCTTTTTCTCCAAGTACCAATTGGGGTAGGAACCCTGATCTGCCTGGATGTTGAGAAGATTCAAGGAGATCACAGATTTGAAGACTCCTGGCACAGGGCATGGCCCAGGGGAGGACTGAGTAATTGATTGCTGGTGTTGTTTTTGTTGTTAGATTTTCCAAACAGTAAACCATAACTCTCTATTCTCAGTTACTCAGCCTCCTTCTCTGCTCAAAATCTGGTAGCTGTTATTAATACATTTTCTTAAGAACTTATTCCCATTTACTTCCTCCCACCTCCCCTACCCCAGGCCTGGGCTACCTTCAATAATCTCACTCTAATTGGAAATCGGAGCTGTCAGGATGACCTTCCTTTCCCCTCCCCAGTTCTCACCTTGGTCCATGCTCTGAAAGATGCAAAGGTCCCCACGGCTCCAAGCAGAAGCCACAGAGCAGGAGGACGAGGAGAGGGCCAGAGTCCCCGTGCACACCATGGCAGAGCAAGCCCAGTGCCCCAGACTTCAGCTGCCACACGGGGAGTGGACCTGGTCCCTCTGCCGATTCTCGGTGATGAAATGCCGCTGCCCCCGGGGAGCTGTCTCCAGCCTTCCACAGTGGCTTGGCGGCAGGTTTATCACACTCACTGAGAGAAGACATAATCAATTCCCCAGCTGGCACTTTGCACTGAATACCCACTTTTTCAGCTTGATAGGAGGACTAAATTAGTTATTTAGCAACTAGGCCCTAATTTAGAGAGAGCGAGAGCCTTGACAAGGATCATTGTTCAAGGCCATCCCCCCTTTGCCTTCAGATAGGAGGCCCACAAATCCCCAGAAGGTGATAAATAGACAATTAGAAAATAGATATATTTGGTTAGATCTACAAGGCTCCCCGGCGCTGTCAGGCTCACAATGAAGGGGGCCGGGGTAAATTGGTGGCCAATGAACGCCAGCTGCACGGCCATCCGTCCTGCAGACACTCAGCCATATGTGGCCATTTACAGGCCGTCCTGAAGAACAGATTGGACCAATAAGACCAGAGGGAGCTAAAAATACTTGACAAAGTTGGCTGCTCTTCATTTAACAAGAATAAAATATCTAATGGGTTGTAATGGAGGCCATCAATCACCTACTGCCAGACACAGCCGTAATACCACACTTTTAACTATTAATGCAACTTTTTTTTTTCTCTAATAAGTGGGACAGGCACATCTGCTTTGTATACAGGGTGGAGGTTTGGGGAGTGGAGATGAATGGGTGATGCTGGAGAGCTGTGGCAGAGGACGAATTTTGGCTTAAAAATAGAAAGAATGGTGGGACTGGAAAGTGGTGTAGCCACTGTGGAAAACAGTATGGTGGTTCCTCAAAAAGTTAAACATAGAATTACCATGTGGGACTTCCCTGGTGGCACAGTGGTTAAGAATTCGCCTGCCAATGCAGTGGACACGGTTTGATCCCTGGTCCAGGAAGATCTCACATGCCGTGGAGCAACTAAGCCCGTGCGCCACAACTACTGAGCCTGCGCTCTAGAGCCCGCAAGCCACAACTACTGAAGCCTGGGTTCCTAGAGTCCATGCTCCGCAACAAGAGAAGCCACCACAACGAGAAGCCCGCGCATCTCAACGAAAAGTAGCCCCCGTTTGTGCAACTAGAGAAAGCCTGCACCCAGCAGTGAAGACCCAATGCAGCCAAAAATAATACAAAATTAAAAAAAAAAAAAAGAATTACCACGTGATCCAGCAACTCCACTCCTAGGTATATACCCAAAAGAATTGAAAGTAGGGACTCTAACAGATACTTGTAAACCAATGCTCACAGCAGCATTACTCACAATAGCCAAAAGGTGGAAGCAACCAAGAGTCCATGAACGGATGAATAGATAAACAAAATGTGGTGTATATATACAATGGAATATTATTCAGCCTTAAAAAGGATGGAAGTCCTAACACATACTACAACTTGGATGAAGCTTGAAGACATTATGATAAATGAGATCAGCCAGACACAAAAGGACAAATATTGTATGATTTCTCTTATATCAAGTACCTAGAATAAGCAAATTCACAGAGACAGAAAGTAGATTGGTGGTTGCCAGGGGGTGGGGGTGGGGGTATGGGGAGTTATTATTTAATGCACAGAGTATCTGTGTGGGATGACCAAAAAGCTCCTGCATTAGATACAGGTGATAGTTGTACAACATTGAATGTAGTTAATGCAATTGAATTATACACTTAAAATGGTTATAATGATAAATTTTATGTTATGTATATTTTACCATAATTTTTTCTAATTATAAATGGGAAACACAGAGCAGGCAAAACTTTTTAATTTGCCTTAAGAACGGAAGAATCTTGTGAGTTCAGTTAATCTAGGAGTATTTTTTTAAAAGTCACCCCACAAGACTGATCTTCTCTTGGCAAGTCATGATTTCTTGGGGTCTCAGTTTCCTTCTCAATAGATGATAGATAACAACCCCTGAACCCTCTACTTCCCAGAGCTATTGTGAGGCCCAAATGAGATGAATTGGACATGAGCATCCTTCATAAACTGTTAAGCACTACTGTCTAATTTGTCACCATACCTCTTTCCAGTACAGCTAAGAAACACTTCAGGAAACCTACTAAGTACTTCATACATATGGACTGATCCATCAATCTGAAAGATCCCATGGATAGGAAAGTCAGGTCCCCACAGACGGAGACCAGACCCTGTCCTCAACCCACCACCCACTTGGAGAGTCTCCCCCTTGGCCACTGCTGGTTTCATGCATTATTCAGTCACGGGAGTCACCCTATAGTGGCCCTGATGGTGTCCTTCACACAGTCTGAGTGTCTCCAGGCAGGACAGACAAGGAACAAGAAGCAAAATGACTTTGAACACACATGCAGAGCGCAGCTGAGCCAGGTGCTGTGGCTGCGTGGAGCTGAGTGCTCTTTGCAGGGAAGCAGCAGAGGTCTGGGCGTGAGAGGGGATGATGATGGCTGCAGAATGGTGGCCCTCACGTTTCATGGTAATCCCTGTGGTTTGAGGGTTTTGTTGTCATTTTTACCAACCACCCCCCCACCAGAATACATATTTGGGGTTTACTGAAAAGATTCCTTCTATTTCAGCTTTTAAAGCACATTTACGCCTTTTAACTCATTTGATCCTCAAAACCACCTTGTGCATAAACAGATTGAATGTTTCTTTCTCCTGAATCTGGCATGCCCTGCTTGTGTCCTAGTTCACCAAGTCTGAATTCAACTCAGTCCCTCTCTGATCACTGTTTTATATACACTCATGAACCCAGATGCCCTATATCCCCTTTCTTTTTCCATCTGACTCATGCTCAATTATTAATTCATTTAGCAAATTATACTAGTTAGGATTCACAAGAAGCAGAAAATCAACTCAAATGAACTTAAGCAAGAAAAAGGAAGTTAGTGTAAGGATTAAAGAGAATCTCGTGAAACCCAAGAACAAGAATGCATCTAGGTCCCAGGGGCAAAACCCAGAAGCTCAATCTTGGTCACCACATTTTTCATCTCCCTTCTCTGGCTGGTATCTGTAATTTTCTCTCCCTCTCTCTCTCTCTCAATTCCCATATCAGTCTTCTCCAATTCTCAGGTTCAAAGGAAAGGAAATATGGTTGTCAGTAATTCCTGACCTTCACCTCTTCTGTTTTTAACCACTAGGAAGAAAGAAATCTGGCCTTTCTTCTAACCCAAATCTTAAAAGCCCCAGGAGGAGGATTATTGGCCCAGGTATCCACTCCTGAACAACCACCATATGAATAGAATGGGGCGGGGTGGAGGGAGCAATCCTAAAAGAATAGGTTGGAGGATTAGTGCTAGGAAACAAAACACAAGGTTTCCATTACACAAACACCTCCATGGTCCACCATGTGTGAGGCTTGCATTCATTCAAAAATATGTACTAAACACCTGCCATGTGCTAGCCACTGTACTTGGTTTAGAGGTTTGGGTTGCATGTGACACACTGAATTCTTTTCCCATTTAAAATGATGGAAAATTGGATCCCAGTTAGTGATTGTGTGCAAAACATCTGACTTTCAGGAATGGATTACGGAAAGTACAGATGTGGTAGGAAAACCGAATTTGAATTGTTTTATAAATGCCTTCACTGAACTACAAATCAATACCACTCTTGTATTAAGAATCAATATGATAACTGGTTGTATTAAGAGTTTCTGCATCTTCTGCAGAACAGTGATTACTCATTTGTTCTCCTTAAGTTTCTACATCACTGAGCCACAGGTCTGGTTGTGCCTTAAACCCACCTGAGGAGCTTCTAAAAAAATATAGGTGCACATGTCTCACTCCAAACAAATTAAACAGAAATCTCTAGAGGCAGGGTTCATGCACCACTATTTTTTTAACTCCCCAGATAATTATTAAGTACACTCAAGTTTGAGAACCACTGCTCTAAACGACAAATTCCTCCAGGAATTTAGGAATAGGAAGACACTGATATAAGAACAAGATTTATAAAACCCACCAGGTTCCTCTTTATCTTGGCTACCAGCAAGCTCAAACAAACTTCGTTATAGTAACTCTTTTGACCCTGGTTCTTACTTCAATTAACTCTCTCCTTTCTCCAGATGTTCAGATGCTGAATCTTTGCTCTTAATTCACTTGTATTACAATAAAATTCAAAATTTTCTGTGTTCTATCATCAGAATTCCACCCACTCAGACAGGGTTTAGCCTACTCCAGGAAGCCACACCTCCTGCTTTTGACTTAATCCTTTTTTTCCCTCTAGAAGTTTGATTGCCTTAAACATGTTCTACAGTGGTTAAAACCTTGACTAATCCAATTTTCTATGAATCAGGGCTATCAAATATTAATATCAACCCACTTTCTGTGGCTTAAAATAATATTTTACTTTGGGAACAAAATATATGGCCTCATTTATGCCTGAGTTCATCAACCAGTTAAAATTTTTTGTGTTGTTCTTTTCATCAGCTCTGACAAAGTGATATGGAATTAGACACCCTGTGAACTATTTCTTTGCTCTAATGTGTGAGCTGCGCTTCACTAGAGGGAATAAAATAATCCACTGTCATTTCTGTTTTTATCATATTCATTTTTGGCAGAGAATTTATTCACTCTTCACTACATAGTTATTTATGTGCTACAATCTCACATTTTTGCATTCCCCAGAGAATGCACCATTAAAACTCTTAATGTGACACCTCATATTTTTAGTAGACTAGAAAATAGTTACAATTTTAATTTAAATTGAAATGACTATGTAATAGCTGGACAAATCAGTTTGAGATCCCCAGAGCTCTTAATTGTAATTCTCCATTGTTTCCTATGCATAAATTTCTTTTCCAAAGTGTTCATTTTGAAATACTCACTCATTTTTTTCAGCTGTTCCATGCTCATTCCAAACTCACTTATTTAATAATTTTCTATGGTTAACAACTTCATGATTAAACTTTAATGTTAAATATAAATGGTTGAAATAATAAGCTTATTAGAGTGTTTAGAAAAGAAGGAGGATTGGACATTTAAGGAATGATGAGTTTAAGTGTGAAGTGTTAGAATAGGAGAGATATTCAGTCTGGCCAAGAACAAAGCAGAGTCATAGATTTATATATATATATATATATATATATATATATATATATATACACACTATATATATATATATATATATATATATATACACACACACACATATCTATCTATATACACTAGAGAAAGGGAGAATACAATTTGCAGGCTTCACTGTAGAACTTTCAGTTAAGACACTTTGATGTTATGCTTATATATATATATATATATATATATATATATATATTTACACTCTATATATATATATATATATTTACACACAATATATATATATATATATATTTACACACAATATATATATATATATATATATAAAACAGATATGAATGTATAAGTCTGCTCCAAGCAATGGACAGAGGAGCCTTAACATGATGGAATTCAGGGCTAGAAGCAGCTATGAGAGTATATAGCCTAACTGACTCATTTTACAAATGAGGAACAAAAAATTCAGAAAAGGGAATGATTTTTTTTTTTCAAAATCAAATGATGTCTTAGCCAAGGCAAGACTAAGAGAAGAATCAGAGGTGAACTAAAAGAAAGGGGAAAGGATTCTAGTAAAGGCAGTCAGACAGCCTCTTTTCTAGAATCCCTGCATCCACCAACAAAAGAGTCAGACGGAGCAATAAAGGATATCATAGCCGCCCATTTGCTGTGCTGAGGATGTGTTTCACAGTATCTGATTCTAAGTTTAAAAACAGAAACAAAAGACAACATCCTGGGCTTCCCTGGTGGCGCAGTGGTTAAGAATCCGCCTGCTAATGCAGGGGACACGGGTTTGAGCCCTGGTCCGGGAAGATCCCGCATGCCGCAGAGCAACTAAGCCTGTGAGCCACAACTACTAAGCCTGCCCTCTAGAGCCTGCGAGCCACTCACCGCAACTAGAGAAAGCCCACGTGCAGCAACAAAGACCCAATGTAGCCAAAAATAAATAAATTAATTAATTAAAAAGATAACACCTGACCTCCTGTCAGATCAGATTTTATTTTCACTTGGTCTGGCAATGTTAAGGAGGTGAAAATATCTGCAATAGAAAATGGGTATAATGCCTCTCAGATAAGCCTTGAAAGGTCTGCTCAGCTCTTTTGAACACTACTAGAAACAAGAATATCTATTCTTCCCCCTCCATGCCACACCCCAAATCCCTAGGACACACACACATACACACATACGCACACAGTGAACCTAATGAAGGGTGACGGCTAAGCTGTCCTTCTACTTAATGAAGAAAATTGAAACCACCTAGAAAAGAGCCTTAGATAAGTCCTGACAGATACGGGGCCCAATACTGACCCTGCCACTAACTGGCCATGACTTTGGTCAAGTCCATTGACCACACTGGGCCTCAATTTCCTTATATAAAATGAGAAGACAGGCCTAAAGGCCTGTCCTTCCAGCTCTAATATTCTGTGATTCTAATTCTATCCCTTAACTTCGTCTTCATAGCCTTTACTTGACATTTATTGAGTGTGTGTATAGGGCAGACTCTGTGCTTGACACTGGGAATATCAAAGTGAAAAAGACACTGTCCCTGTCCTCCAGGGTCTCAGTCTACTGGAGTGAGATGAACAATGTAGAATGTGGGAATTAAGCAAGAGGGGGCTCAGGATAAACATGAAGTTCCTGGCATAGGCATTTGAATGGTCATGCCACTGTCAAAAATGAATAAAGTGACCTTATATCATTCAAACCAAGACATTTTTCAGAGTAAAAGCAGGGATTATTAATAATTATGCTGGGACACAATCCCACTACTGGGCATATACCCTGAGAAAACCATAGTTCAAAAAGAGTCATGTACCAAAATGTTCATTGCAGCTCTATTTACAATAGCCCGGAGATGGAAACAACCTAAGTGCCCATCATCGGATGAATGGATAAAGAAGATGTGGCACGTATATACAATGGAATATTACTCAGCCATAAAAAGAAACAAAATTGAGCTATTTGTAATGAGGTGGATAGACCTAGAGTGTGTCATACAGAATGAAGTAAGTCAGAAAGAGAAAGACGAATACCATATGCTAACACATATATATGGAATTTAAGGAAAAAAAATGTCATGAAGAACCTAGGGGTAAGACAGGAATAAAGACACAGACCTAATAGAGAACGGACTTGAGGATATGGGGAGGGGGAAGGGTGAGCTGTGACAAAGCGAGAGAGAGGCATGGACATATATACACTACCAAACGTAAGGTAGATAGCTAGTGGGAAGCAGCCGCATAGCACAGGGAGATCAGCTCGGTGCTTTGTGACCGCCTGGAGGGGAGGGGTGGCTGGGTGGGAGGGAGGGGGACGCAAGAGGGAAGAGATATGGGAACATATGTATATGTATAACTGATTCACTTTGTTATAGAGCA
This sequence comes from Lipotes vexillifer, assembly GCF_000442215.2. Taxonomy (NCBI): domain Eukaryota; kingdom Metazoa; phylum Chordata; class Mammalia; order Artiodactyla; family Lipotidae; genus Lipotes; species Lipotes vexillifer. The sequence goes on along the minus strand of NW_006783413.1, from coordinate 1,683,986 downwards.
GAAACTAACACACCATTGTAAAGCAATTATACCCCAATAAAGATGTTTAAAAAAAAATTATGCTGGGACAACAGGCTTAAACTGAGACTATCCCACGTAACCTGGGGTGTATAGTCACCCTAAAGACGGGGATTATAGGAGAAAATAGAGTTTGGGGGGATAAAAAGTTTGGGTCTAGAAACATTGCCTTTTAAGTGCCTATGGGACATATAAATGGAACTGTACAATGGAAAGGTGGACATGGGGGCTTGGAGCTGAGGAGAGAGGTCTGGGCCAGAGATTCAGATTTGGGAACCATCATGAGCCACAGGGAAAATGAGAACATCTAGAGAAGTGCGAAGAGCAGGAAGAGATGTTAATGGCTTGACATTAACATCTAAGGGGCAGACAGAGGAAGAGGCTGAAAAGGAGACTGAGAAGGAGTGTTAGGAAAACCAGAAGAGAATAAAATCAAAAGCAGAGGGAGTTCCAGATGGAGGAAGTGGTCAACCAAGTCAGGGGACAGGAAGAGATAATGCAGTAATTGAATTGAGCAATGAGCAAGTCAGTGGTACCCCTGGAGACTCTACCGCTGGACAGTTTCCTCCGTAGCCACACTCTAATATCCCCTCTGACCAAAGGATTTCTCTTTAAACCTCATCCCATCTGCTTGGAGTCTATTTGTGGGTCTGAAAAAAATGGAGATGATATCCACAGACCGTAGAATATTAGTACTTAAAAGATCAAATTGCATCAAGGACTGTCATTTGTAAAGCACTTTGCAAACCAGAAATGTCATACTGAAGTTCTCTCTTTTTCTCCTACCCAACATCCTTTCTGCCTCCAAGATACGATACTTATCCTCATCCTCATTCTCCTTCCCTTCTGCCTTCGGTCTTCATCTTCATAGGTCTTACCTGTCTAGGCTCCATCCAATCATTCTTGCAGCCAAATCTATGAGCATGTGGTCTGAACTTCTTGTCTCTACTTCTCAGCAATTCTCTTGTGTTCCTGAGGTCAAGCTTCTGCCCCACCACACTCTTGAAGCTGCCCCGGTTCCTCCTTGACAGATCCAATGCCCTCTTCTCATTGCTTAGCCTTCTTGTCCTTTCTGCAGCATCCAGCACTGCTGTATATCCCTCCTTCAAAGGCCTCCTCTCTTGACTTTAACGGCTTGTTTCCTCTCCCATCTCTTTTCAATTCCATCACCTATTCTTCAGAGAGTAATTGACAGTGGCTAGATCCAGTTGCAGTTTCCCTGGGCTCGGATCTAGTCATATCACCCTGGGGCCAGGGGACATGCTAGGCCATTGAAAAGGGCCATTTTCCCCTTCCTAAAGCCAGATCCTAGACTTGAACTTTGTATCAGGAAAGCCCTGGGGCTCCCACTCTGCAATGTACAAATCAGATCATAGATTCTCATGTCAAGAACCACTAGACTTATTGCTTCTCAGGGTTGAAAGGGAACCTCAAGTGATTTAGTTCAAACATCACTAAATCCTTACAACCCTTCCTCAATAGTCCCAGTTGAGGGACTGTCCTGCTTCTACTAGAGCACTGCAGGGATAGGGAACTGGCCACTTCGTGGCCAAGAATCTTTCCTTCCCAGACAGCTAAGGAGAAAGGCTTCCATCACAGCAAACCAAATCCAGCTTCTTATTATACCCATGCATTCTGTCTTCTTTATACCGAATGGGTCCACCCATAAAAGTTCAAATCTCTCTTCCATATATCTTCAGACTTGAAGATGCCTGTCACACCTCCTCCTCAGTCTTGTTGCCATGAAGCCTGGCTACCTCCATGCCTTCCACCATTCCTCACATCACACAGCTTCAAATCCCCTCATGACCCTGACCCACTTATCTGAATGTAACCATTTCCAATAGTGAACTAAGTGTGTGTGTGTGTGTAAGTTAAAAGGAATTCTTTTTAGTTTTCCTTTAAGTAGTTCATTTTTGCAAACATCAGGGAACAATTTCCGAGAGACAGCATGACATATGATGACATAGGAACAAGGTTACCCAGAGCCCAGCACATCAGACAGTCTGGAAAACCCTTAAGTGAAGAATGCTTGTCTCCATGAAACCTTGATAATTTAAAAGGGACAATGACTATCTGAAGCAGTCAAGGTCTCCATTAAATTCAGCAAAGCTAGGTGACTAGAAGGGGGGGCTCCTCATGCAAGGGGACCCTTTGGTCTTTAGTGACATCATTATCTGTGGGTTATTATCATTACTACAAATACTAATATACTTTTATTAAGCACTGGCAATGACCCAGGGCAAGTGAGTTTAAGTTCATATTATATCCATTTTCATTATTGAGAGAAAAGAGGAGAATGAACAAAGGACTATAATGTGAAATTCTAAAGTAGGAAAAATGAAAAAGGGTTAATTAAAAAAAAAAACCCACAGAGTAAAGAGAAAGGCTCCAACTGTTCGTGGTCAGGAGTCATGATGGATGGTGGATCTTGTCACCCTGGACTTGTCCCCTATGATTTCTTTCCATCTCTCTCTCTAAAAAAAGATCCTCCTCTCAGCTAAGGACATGGCAGGGACAGGTGCAGGGGTGGGGAGAAGGCAGTAGATTTATCTCAAGGGCCCCTGAAATTCTACAAATCAATATTTCCTAATTCTAATGTCTAGCCCCAAACAGAATCAAATTTAATGTTTCAAATACATTAAAACATAAAAATCAAATTAAAATATTAAATCCTGAGAGACACCCCCTTCCCCCAAAGACTTTTTTTTGCACCTCTGACTCTAAAATATCAAAGTACACCACTCTCACCTCTGAGTATATACCCTGGCCTTCTGTATGGTTTACGTTTCTTAGGACACATATAAGAAATTTCCCAGTAACCAGCAAACTTCTCTCAAAGTCTCCTATGGAATTACACCTTTCTGCTCTATAACTCCGAGCTCAGTAATTCAAAATATTTTTCTGTGCAAGTTATATCTCTCCATCAAGCGAATGCCTGAGGCTTTTTAGAGTGTATAAACCAGACTGGGAATTCAGAACACCAAGCAGATCAGCAGGATGGACATCTAAATATAGAGGCAGTGTGTTGTCCAGGCCAGAGTATCCTTATATTTATGTCACGTGCTGAGGTGTTTGTAGCCACTCTGTCGGAGCTACTTATCTTGGCTAAACTTTAATCCATCACTCTAAATTACACATCAAACCTTGATGTCATTTGCAGTATCAGCTAAGAGGAACCCTGAAAGAGGTTTGTACATATTTGCATGTATGTTTCATGTTTATAGAATCAATCCTGGAGACAGTGAGTTGCCCAAGGTCATACAGCAGAATCAGGTCTGCTGAGTTCTTTAAGCACCTGAGTCCCAGCATCCAGTGCTCTTCCTGCTAAAGTGCACAGGCTCATAGACAGTGATACAAACGTCACAGTTGGTCTTAGAGAAGTCTTCACAATGCCTCAAAGTAGGAATAAGAGGTCATAGCCAGACCCTTCTCATATGTTATGAGAAACAGGTGTCTCTTGGAACACTGGTTTAGAATGAGGATCGGGTGGAAGACAGACACCAAAAAAGCCCATGTGTGAACTTCTATGCATCTTGGTGCTGCCCATTGTGTTTTTCATTGAGACCCTTAGCACCCTGATGGCAGGATAATACATTTATTCTTTCCCATATCCCATCTAGTGCCAAGTATCAAGTTCAAATTCAAAAAATGTTGACTGAGTAGCTGAACTAAATGAAGTTAAAAGTGAGTCAAGAATGACTAAATAGGGGCTTCCCTAGTGGCGCAGTGGTTGAGAGTCCGCCTGCCGATGCAGGGGACACGGGTTCGTGCCCCGGTCCGGGAGGATCCCACATGCCGCAGAGAGGCTGGGCCCGTGAGCCATGGCCGCTGAGCCTGCGCGTCCGGAGCCTGTGCTCCGCAGCAGGAGAGGCCACAACAGTGAGAGACCCGCGTACCGCGAAAAAAAAGAAAAAAGAATGACTAAACAATAAAGACGCAGACGTAGAGAATGGACTTGAGGACACGGGGAGGGGGAAGGGTAAGCTGGGGCAAAGTGAGAGAGTGGCATGGACATATATACACTACTACAAACTACTACTACATTTACTACAAATGTAAAATAGATAGCTAGTGGGAAGCAGCCACATAGCACAGGGAGATCAGCTTGGTGCTTTGTGCCCACCTAGAGGGGTGGGATAGGGAGGGTGGGAGGGAGACGCAAGAGGGAGGAGATATGGGGATATATGTATATGTATAGCTGATTCACTTTGTTACAAAGCAGAAACTAACACACCATTGTAATGCAATTATACTCCAATAAAGATGTTTTAAAAAAAAGACTAAATATTCAATAAATGGCATGGGGTCAACTGGCTAATCATTTGGGGGTGTTAAGTTTGGTAGTGGAGGGACTAGGGCCAGGCATACATATCAGATCTGTGTTTTGGCAAAGCCACTCTACACAGAGTCCAGTGAGGAAGACACTGTGAAGTTTGTCTGCAGACCCTTGGGGTTGACCCTGTGCTGAGTTGCACATATATTCTAACAATTCTTGCAACCACCCTCTGAAGAGGGCATTATTTTTTCTGTTTTACAGCTGAGAACCTGAAGCTTTCAGAGGCCAAGCAATTGCTCAAAGTCTCCCAGCTAGGATATAACAGAGCTTTTACAATAACTGCTATTTCGAACATCTTAAGTGTTTTAAAATCTGCCAACAACCCCAACTGTTCCACTTAATGACACCCCCATCAGTGTGAGTGTTACTGTCATTGTTAGCACTTCCCTACTTTCTGGCACTAAGAGATGATCAAGATTCATCTTGCTTATTTCCAGCCCCAGTCCTAGAATTAGCCAATTCTCCAAGAAGCCCTGGTGCTTTTTATTAGAGAATGGTATTAGGAACTAAGATCTGAGCATCCGTCTGCTTATTGCTGTCGGAGTGTCTTTGAGACCTTCTCAGGTGACAGGACAAAGAAATATATGTGCGGGCTTCCCTGGTGGCGCAGTGGTTGAGAGTCCGCCTGCCGATGCAGGGGACACAGGTTCGTGCCCCGGTCTGGGAAGATGCCACATGCCGCAGAGCGGCTGGGCCCGTGAGCCATGGCCGCTGAGCCTGTGCGTCCGGAGCCTGTGCTCCACAACGGGAGAGGCCACAACAGTGAGAGGTCCGCGTACCGCAAAAAAAAAAAAAGAAAGAAAAAAAAAAAGAAATATATGTGCAAATATGAACTTGTGTAATTATACATAGCTTTATATATTTCTATATGAAACCATCTGTATCTATATTAAGGTAAACACCACTCGGATCATTCTAGCCTCCTTCCCTTGTTTATCTGTAAATCCCCACTCCAACAGTGAGAAATCTGGCTTCCACCACCCAAAATCCATTTACTTCAGTGCTAGTATACAAGTATCAGAAGTGTTAAACTGTATGCCCATGGGAAACAACTTTATCATCTAGAGTAGAGTGCTTATGTGTGGTTCCTTTTGCATTGAGTCTTACACTTTCCTCATTTCCAAAGTTACTTAAGTCAGCACCTTTTCCCCCACTCCCTTTAGTGAGGTTGTTTCATACATTTGTAATACAGTTAGATTCTCTTGTCACAGTATACATTTCTTCCTGTGATATCCCATCTTCTAAATGATTTTTTAAAAATTCATATTATAGTAATGCTATAGACTGAAGGTTTTGTGTCTGCCCCTCAACCCCCCAATTCATATCTTGAAACCTAATCCCCAATGTGATGATATTTGGAGGTGGGGCCTTTGGAAGGTGATTATGTCATAAGGATGAAGCCCTCATGAATGGAATTAGTGCTTTTACAAAAGAGAACCCCTCCCAAAAAAAAGAGACCCCAGAGAACTCACTCACTCATTCCATCACGTGAGGTCACAACGAGAAGACAACCATCTCTGAACCAGGAAGCAAGCATCTGCCAACACCTTGATCTTGGACTTCTCAGCCTCCAGAACTGTGAGAAATAAATGTTGTTTAAGCCACCCACTCTATAGTACATTGCTACAGCAGCCTGAATAGACTAAGACAACTAATATTTACTCATTGTGCTTTAAATTTCTATAGATTTTGACAAATGCATAATATTATGTACCCACCATTACGGTAGCACACAATACTTTTACTACCCTAAAAATTTCCTGTGCTGTACCTATTCAACACTCCTTCCCATCCCATTAGCAACCAGCCACTGATCTTTTTAATGTCTCCAGTTTTGCCTTTTCCAGAATGTCATATAATTGTAACCATACAGTAGTCTCTTCAGACTGATTCCTTTCACTTAGCAATATGCATTTAATGTTCCTCCATGTCTTTTCATGGCTTGACAGCTCATTTCTTTTTATTGCTGAATATTCCTTTGTATGGATGTACTACAGCTTGTTTATCCAGTCACATATTAAAGGACATTTTTGTGACTTCCAATTTGGAGCAATTATGAATAAAGCTGTTATAACACCACTCATGTGCAGGTTTTTGTGTGGACCTAAGTTTCAAATCATTTGGGTAAAGACCTAGGAGCACAATTACTAGCTTATATAGTGAGATTATGTTTAGCTTTGTAAGAAACTGTCAAAAGGTCTTCCAAAGTGAATGTACCATTTTGCATTTCTACCAGCAATGAATGAGTTCCTGTTGCTCCACATACTTGGCAATATTTGATATTTTCAGTTTCTTGGATTTTAGCCATTCCAATAGGTGTATAGTGGTATCTTGTAATTAGAAATTCTCCAGTGACAAATGATGTTGAGCACCTTGTCATATATTTATTTGCCATCTTCTTTGGTGAAGCATATATTTACATCTTTCACCTATTTTTTTTTTTTTTTGCGGTACACGGGCCTCTCACTGTTGTGGCCTCTCCCGTTGCGGAGCACAGGCTCCGGACGCACAGGCTCAGCGGCCATGGCTCACGGGCCCAGCCACTCCGCAGCATGTGGGATCTTCCTCGACCGGGGCATGAACCGTGTCCCCTGCATCGGCAGGCGGACTCTCAACCACTGCGCCACCAGGGAAGCCCCACCCATTTTTTAAGTTGTATTGTTTTCTTATGGTTGACTTTTAAGAATTCTTTTATATTTTGGATACAAGTCATTTATCAGATGGGTGTTTAGCAAATATTTTCTCCCATTCTGTGGGTTGTCATTTCACTTTGTTGATGGTGTCCTTTGAAGCACAAGTTTTTAATTTTGGTGAAGTCCAGTGTATCTATTTTTCCTCTTGTTGCTTGTGCTTCTCATATCGTATCTAAGTACTCACTGCCTAATCCAGGGTCACATTTAATCCTGTGTTTTTCCAAGAATTTTTATCATTTTAGCTTTTACATTTAGGTCTCTAAAGTTAATTTTTTATATGGTGTGAGGTAGGGGGTCCAACTTCATTTTTACATGTGGATATCCAGTTATCTGAGCACCATTTGTTGAAAATGCTGTTCTTCCCCCATCAAATTGTCCTGGCTTTTTTGTCAAAAATCAGTTGACCATTGTGATAGGCAGAAGAATGTCCCCTGACCAAAGACATTGCAACCTAATTCCTGGGATATATGAAAATGAGATATTAAAAGGAGAATTAAGCTTGCAGACAAAATTAAAGTTGGCAAAATCTGGTCTTATAATAGGAAAACAATCCTGCATTATCTGGGTGGGCCCAATGTGATCATCTTTGTTTGAAGATGGAGGATGAAGACCATGAGCTGAGAAATGCAGGCAGCCTCTAGAAACTGGAAAAGGAAAGAAGTGGATCCTACTCTACAAGAAAGGCTTTTAAATATATAATTCTGTAGGTCTGTATTACATAATAATCATAATCATAAAAATAAGCTTTTAAAATGCATGAAACCACTGTGGAATCCAGATGCTGAAAGTCTTTCAGTTCTTATTCCCTTAGTAGACTGTATTCTCCTTACTCAGAGGAAGACACTTTGAACTTGCTACTTTTACTAAAAAGGATCACATAACACACTCAATTGTAGTAAATTACACTGTAATAAGGTCTGAATTAGTGAAGTTTTCCTATGTCTTAACCAGTTTGTGTAAGATTGATGCTATAAAAAAGCAATCTAATAAGTATCATATATAATCATGCTTTCCTATATGGTACAATTTCAGGAGAGAGGTATTACCTCTCTATTTCTAGTATAGGAAAGAACATGGACTTTGGAGCCTGTCATTCCTGGTTCAAATCCAATGCACTTAAAAGTTTTACAACCTGGAGAGAGTTATTACTTTCTTACTATCTTTCTGAGCCTCAGCATTCTCCCCTGTAAAAAGGATACCACCTCCCTTGCAGAGTTAGTGTAAAGAGAAATGAGTTAATGTGTGTATGTTATGATGATTTGAAAACATAGATCTAAATCAGGGGTCAGCAAACTTCTTTCAATACTTTATGATAGTAAGTACTTTCTGTTTTGCCAGTCATACATTGTCAAGACTACTCAACCCTGCCATTGAAGCACAAAAATAGACATTATGAGCTATTTGATATTGGCTGTGCTCCCATAAAACTTTACCAGAAAAGGCTGCAGGGTGGCCCACAAGCCATGGTTTGTTGACCCCTGATACAAATCATCCAGCACAGTATCTGGCACACAGTGGGCACTCAATACCTGACAGCTACTATGATCACTGCTTTATTTCTCCCTATCACAGCTAACAAACACAATCTTTTATTGCTCCTGTGATTCATTCACCATTCTATCATTCCCAACTTCCAAAATATTCATAACTACCTACATTGCTGCTGCAAAAGCTTCTGGGGTCACTCTACTCCTATCATCCAAACAACTGATCGTCTTCCACGATGTTACTGGACCTCAGATGCTAAAGCAGACAGGAGCTTCATGACTATTGGTTCAGCTCAGTACTTAAATCCCTTCTATGACCTATCCCACAAATGGTTGTCCAACATGTCTAAACACGTCCAGTGACAGGGAAACCACTCTATGTCTAAGTGTCCTTTCTCTTGTCATGTAGCTTGGAGTTTTTCTGAAAGCTCTTTATTGTGAGCTTAAGTTCAATATGGTTCAAGGACTTCCCTGGCGGTCCAGTGGTTAAGACTCCACACTTCCATTGCAGGGGGCATGGGTTCAATCCTTGGTCAGGGAACTAAGATCCTGCATGTCACACGGTGTGGTCAAAAAATTAAAAAAAAAAAAAAGTCCAATATGGTTCGACTTGATAAGTATATACTGAGTCCCTACTATGTTCCAGACACTACTACATGCTGGCGACACAAAGATGAATAAGATAAGACCTCTATCTCCAACTCTTCACTGGACTTTCTTTGCCTGCTATTCTCACCAAAACAAGACCCGTACTCTCCCTTTGGGAGTCCTCCAGGTTCCAAACTCCCAATTCCTTCAACAATTCTTTACAAATTCCCTCATCATTCTTTCAGACTGCCTTCCTCCGGACATAAGATTCACATATGGCCTATAAAGAAGCCCAGGTGTGGCTGGACAATGGAGAATGGAGCTGACTTACAACTATGCAGATTTAGTTTAGTGTCAACAATCTAAACCATATTTGCCTCTTAAGAACAAACCCAGCCTCATTTAATTAACTCACATCCCTTTAATTTTCCAAATGGTTCTATAGAATTAGAGCTAAGTGACAGATTTTTAGATGATATGGCAACCATTAACATTTTCCTTAAAGAAAAGCAAGATTTACCCTAAATAGCAGTCAGGGAACCTATTTTTACTTGATCCAGTCTATGGGTGGTAGAATTAATAACAGCATTTCTAGACTGAATTGATCCCCAAAAAAGATCTTAAATTTGAAAAAAATTTTAAAGTAAATAATAAAAACTCCAATTTAAGGATTGCAATTGTCAGACTGCATGTTTAAAAGAGAAAATAGAATAGAAAATAGTATCTCTTATATTAAGGTTAAGCAGTGTTTTATAAATATGTTTATGTGATGGATCCCGAAGTAAAGTGTGCTTCTTCCTATGGTTCATGGTCAAAAGTTTTTAAGAATCATTGTTCCAGACCATGCCATCTGCTGAAGGAATAGAAGAGTGATTTTCTCTTATTATATCTTATAAAAACAGATAAATTGGACTTTAGAAAATTTTAAACTTTTGTTCTTCAAAAGACACCATCAAGAAAGTAAAAAGAAAAAAAAAAAAGAAAGTCAAAAGACAACATACACAATGAGAAAATTACAAATAATGTATTTGATAAGGGACTTATATCTAGAACTATATAATTCTTACAACTCAACAATAAAAAGACAACCCAATTAAAAATGGGCAAAGGCTCAAAATAGATATTTCTCCAAAAAAGATGTACAAATGACCAACAGGCACACGAAAAGATGTTCAACATCATTATTCATCAGGGAAAAGAAAATCAAAACCACAATGAGATACCACTTCATACCACTTCACAGGACTAAACTAAAAATAACAGACAAAAACAAAAGTTAGAGAGAATGTGGAAAAATCAGAACCCTCACACATTGCTGGTGGGATCATAAAATGGTAAGCAGTTTGTCAGTTTCTCAAAATGTTAGATGACTCAGAAATTCCACCCCTAGGTATACACACTAGAGAACTGAACACCTACATCCACACAAAAATTTGTACACAAATATCCATAGCAGCATTATTCATAATAGCCAAGAAGTAGAAACAACCCAAATATCCATAAACTGATAAATGGATAAATACAATGTGATATATCCATACAATGGAATATCATTCAGCAGTAAAACAGAATGAAGTACTAAAATATGCTACAACATGATCAATCTTGAAAATATTATGCCAAGCTGAAAGAAGCCAGACTCAAAAGGCCAAATATCATATGATTCCATTTATACGAAATGTCCAGAGCAGTCAATCCATAAAGGCAGAAAGTAGATTAGTGGTTGCTAGGGGCTGGTGTCGGGGGAGGAATTGGGAGTGACCACTGATGGGTATAGGGTTTCTCTTTCAGCTGGTGAAAATGTTCTAAAATTAGATTGTGGTGATGCTTGCACAAATGTGAATATACTAAAAACCACTGAATTGTACACTTTAAAGGGGTAATTTTATAGTATGTGAATTATATTTCAGTAAAGCTGTTATAAAAAAATTTAAACCCCTTGACAGTTCTCCTTTACACAAACAGTTTAGTGGAGCCTTCAAGTTCCTTCAAGTTTTGCATCACTTGCTTCCAGCTAAATTTTCAACTCTCATCTCCTGCTATTTTCCCCTGCACCACCTTCTGCCTCCACCCTGAACACACAAAGCCATTTTATAATTCCATGTCTTTGCACATACCATTCGTGCTGCCAAGAATGTCACACTCTGTCTTCTCTTTCTCTTACATATCCTTCAAGACCAAATACTGTTTCCTTCAAGAAATCACCCCTTACGCCTCCAAAGCTGATCATGCCCTCTCTGCTATAAATACTGGTTGATGTATCTGCCTTGTGAATAGACTCTGAACTCCTTGAGTTTACTAGACAGTATCACCTTCAGCCCTAGAACCCAACGCTTGTAAAAACTTAGTAAACGTTTACTGAATAAATGAATGACACTACTGACTAGAAACAGTGCTATTTTTTCTCCAACTAGTTTAATTGGTAAAATCCATACAAATGTAACTTGAGCGCCGGCCTTTAGAGACCAATAAAGTGAAATAAAAATACAAATTTGAGGCCAATGCTGAGACTTAATGGAAAATTACTATAAAGTAACATTTCATGGGGGTTCGTAGTCCAGATAGTTATCATTGTTGACCGAACATACATACTGAAGTCAATACTCTTTTATTCAACATATTAAATGTGTTGTTTAACTCCGGTAACCACAGCTGTGACTTAGTTAACGATCTCAATAAATCCTACTTAAATCAGAGACAGGAAAAAATTATGCAAATGAATTCTTATCTGTTTTCTACCCAAGGCATATTTGGTAACAGATAAAACATACTCCAAATAGTCTCTACTTAATAGTCAAGAAGCCATTTGAGGTTTTATTTGGATCAAAATCAAATACAAAGAAGAGGAGAAGCCTGCTATATTCACAAACGGTTTTATTTCAGAAAGAAATTACACATTAAAAGGAGACATAGTTAAGAGCTTACATTCATGTATGGAAGTGAATCTAAGAAAGTCAACAGTTATTAATATACAAAGAACATGATTAAAAAAGACAGTAAGAGATAATGACAGAGAGGCTTGCCTTAGATTCATCCACGAAATAATATCTTTTGTTTAAAAACAAAAAGATATTGGTCTTTAAGATAGCTAGCTCTTTGGAAACGAGTTCGCAGTTCCAAAGGACTTTAAAAACCAAACCCATCACACCAGGCTCCATGTAGGCTGTATCACACCCATACTCATCAGGCAGGATGGAAACCATTCATCAATTAAACCTTGCAGCTAGACAGGATGTCTTCCACTAATCTCTTGTAAACCCAGGCATCACCCTTAAGCCGCTGCCTCCTGATACCCACCACGTCGGGTTTTTGAAGCTGGCACACTTCTAGCTCAAACTGCATTGTCACTTTGCCAAAATCTGACTGTGTTTGACACTTCAGTGTATAGCTGTGAAAAACAAGATAAGAAGCCAGTTAGCAGGAGAACCATGAATATTCTGTATAATACAAGAGATTTCTATAAGCCTCTAGGAGGCCAGTGGGGAAAATGAACCATTATTTCGTATTAAGCAATATAGTCCTGCTTACAGTTTCCAGATGACCTAGATATGCTTTAGTGATGGAGTATGACTGGTGTTTTCCCAAAAGCTAACCAGGATCTCAAAAAAGAATACAGATGAAAAGGCTTTACCAGAATTCTCCCTTGCTCCAAAGAAAAGCCCTTTTTTCATAGCTATACATGCCATTCATGCTCAAGAAATCTGCTGGCATCCTTTATGCAAGTCTTTCAATGGTGTAATCTGTGAACATTAGGCCATTTCCACAATGTTCACAACAAAGGAAAGCAGAGGGAAGATTAAGAATATTTTATTTTGTGCACTTCATCAGAAACTTCTGTCTTTCATGTAAATAAAGCTGAAGCCAGCAACCTGTCAGTAGGACACATGTTTCTGAGGTTTTTCTAACAGTAATAAGAGGTTATGATCATTACAACACTTTAGGGCAGAGTTATAAAAGAAAGTCTAATGAGACAGTACATTCCCATGGTTGAAACATATGGCATATATAATTAGAACTGCCACATGAACTACTCTGATAATGGAAAGGCCCTGTCTATATGAAGCCTTCCACACATCATAAGAAATAGGTATGGTTCCTGCAAAGTTGCATAAATTGAATTCATGTAAATCAACTTTTAATTTGTTTACATTATATTTTAGTTTTATTTAATTGTCTTACTGATCTTCAACAGATAAATACAAACAGTAAACAATAGGATCAATTCTAAATTTCAGTGCCCTAAATATTTAGGGGCACACGATTAGGCACTGTTCCACGTAAATGGGGAGAAATTACTTCTGTTACGTATTACAAGGTGTATTAAAATATCATTCTTTTTCTTACTAACTTAGTTATGTCCTTTGGGGCTTGATCTATTAAAAATAAGCAGTTGCTATCAGAAATGCCGTTAAGGTAAACCCTGTAGTTAAGGTTCCTGATGGGAAGACGAAGCATAGAGCAATTTAGTCATATCAAAGATAAAAAGTGAATTTTCCTCATTGGAAAAAGATAGTAATGGAATATAACCTAGATTAGTGACACCACACCACTGAAAAATTTAGCTTTTGTTATTCTGCTTTGTCACAAAGAAGGTAAAAACAAACAGAGAAGGTAAAAAGAAAAAAGAAGGATAAAGGCAGATCTTCGGGTGGATCAGGAAGTTCGATGAACAGATTACTGGTGAATAGCCAGTTACCGATCTGATAGATCATATGCTGAAGGAAAAATAATCAAAAGCTTTCTAACACAGATTTGGCAAGAGGTTCTAACGCTGTGGATAAACCCCAAGCATGAAGAACATGTCAGAGTTAGATGTGATATAATGATACCTAAACAAGAAAGCCAGGGTTAACATAAGAGTGCTTGCCAACATTTAGAGATAATGAAAACTAAAATTACTTTTGCAAAAGATTGTTTCTTGAAATCTTACTCTATACTGACTCTTCCAATTAAATGTTTTTGTTAATCCATCAGTGGCTCTTCTTGTTAGTGCTTTAATAATGAAATTTTAAAGAGACATAACTAAGTGGAAATGTTTAGAAATATGAACATCTTAAGCAACCAGAAGAGGTCTGGCTGTCCAGACCATGAGATTGTGACCAAGGAGGCTTTGATGGCATTTCACTCAACAGTGGGAAACAGTGAAGGTGAAATAATTTTCTAAAGTACTGAAAACCAGTTCTGTCACATAAAACGTCATAAAGAGAAGGAGTCTATATATATCCTTGATTTGTTTGCGGTGTCTCATAAATTTAGACTACAACTTATAAATATTATTGTAAAGCAGAACATCAAAGAAAAATAGAAGATGCAAAAGAAACTGGAAGAAGTTCAGATTTTCCTATTTTGAAAAGTCTAACTTTGAAAGTGGTGATAATATGGGCACTTAAAAAACTTCTATAGCTGGGCTTCCCTGGTGGCACAGTGGTTGAGAGTCCGCCTGCTGATGCAGGGGACACGGGTTCGTGCCCCGGTCCGGGAAGATCCCACATGCCGCAGAGCAGCTGGGCCCGTGAGCCATGGCCGCTGAGCCTGTGCATCTGGAGCCTGTGCTCCGC
>NW_006783413.1:1659946-1668303 GCF_000442215.2 Lipotes vexillifer | reverse complement strand
ATGCAGAGGACGCGGGTTCGTGCCCCGGTCCGTGAAGATCCCACATGCCGCAGAGCGGCTAGGCCCGGAGCCATGGCCGCTGAGCCCGTGCGTCCGGAACCTGTGCTCCGAAACGGGAGAGGCCACAACAGTAAGAGGCCCGCGTACCAAAAAAAAAAAAAAAAAAATTCTACAGCTCATATAAAACAAAAGAGAATAAATTATGAACACAGACACTAACATAAAAGCTTTTTGGAAAAGTGAGGCAAGAGAAATATATTTTTTAATTATGTTAAACAATTTATAATTTTTTAATTCTATTAAAAACATAGGTTGAGAGGGGAATCAACCTCTGTTTTCTCAAAGTTCAAAAGACGTCAAGTAATAGATTCAAGTGTGCTTCTTACCCCTTTTGTACAAAGTCAACGTGCTTCTTTGGAAGAATAGACATTATTTCATTCAAGAGTTGATCTGGATTCACTAATCTGGTTGTAGTCACGTTATAGTGAGGCTTAAAAAAGAAAAAGAAGGGGTTAAGAAGTAAATCTTTACATCAACACAAAGACCATACTACCTCATTTAGAGATCCCAAACTCCTCAACATAGTACCATTTCAAGTGGAAATATTTCAAGAAAAACACTGAAAGAATTTACAACCAACACTTGGTAAGTTGGATTGAGATGGCACTGGGAAAGCTTGGAGAAATCACGTTTATTAGTAACTGCATCCATATCACCCTTTTTATATTTGCATTTTCCTATCCTACCAATTTTTTAATAAGTAAATAAATATTAAATAATGCCTACCTCTTTGAGCTCTACCTATTTCCCCCTTCCTACACGGTGATAAAGACTCCTGAAATGTAAACTGTGAGAAAACAAATGCCCTAGAAAATTTCACTTGTATATAGTTGCATGTGTTTCCTTAATTCTTTCTTGATCATTTAAGTAATTTTACAGGATCCCAGGAGGTGATTCTATGACAAGTCTATGAAGGAATGAATATAACAAGTATCCCTTTAAAAAAGTAATGTCAAGTTATTTTTTTCTCATTCACTAACAGCATAATTCTAAGAAATAATTTCTTTTTTTAATTAATTAATTAATTTTTGGATGAGTTGGGTCTTCGCTGCTGCCTGCGGGCTTTCTCTAGTTGCAGCAAGCGGGGGCTACTCTTTGTTGCAGTGTGCAGACTGCTCATTGCAGTGGCTTCTCTTTGTTGCAGAGCACGGACCCTAGGCATGTGGGCTTCACTAGTTGTGGCACGCGGGCTCATTAGTTGTGGCTCACAGGCTCTAGAGCGCAGGCTCAGTAGCTGTGGTGCACGGGCTTAGTTGCTCCACAGCATGTGGGATCTTCCCGGACCAGGGCTTGAACCCATGTCCCCTGCATTGGCAGGCAGATTCTTAACCATTGCCACCAGGGAAGTCCAGAAATAACTTCATTCTTAATTAGTATCTATCCATCCATTCATTCAACAACTATTTATTGACGGCTTACTAGGTGCCAGGCACTGTTTTATTTTTTAATTTTAATTTTTTTAATTATTATTATTTTTTGGCCACACCATGCGGCTTACGGGGGATCTCAGTTCCCCCACCAGGGACTGAATCCGGGCCACAGTGAAAGCCCAGAATCCTAACCACTAGACCACCAGGGAACTTCCCCAGGTACTGTTTTAATAGGTTTTGGAGACAGAAAAAAATCCCTACCTTTCTAGCAGTACCTTCACTGTCAAACAAAATTATACTTTCTATGTCTTTCAGATTTCAGTTCTTTTTATAAACAACAAAATGCTGAGGTGAGAAAAGACCCAACTACCTTACTTTTCACATTAAGAACCTATGACCCAAAGAAGAGCTATAAGTTTCTTAAGATGGGGTTTTCCAAAATGTGATAAAAATAACAACTGGAGTTATACAATATAACTCTACGTGGTACATGGATAAATACTTTTATTTTAATTTTATATATTTGTTCCAAACAGATTTAGCAAAATATGATTAGAGAAACTAATGACATATGGTTTCCTTTTAAATAAATACAAGTTTTTAAAGTTAGTCATCTTGGGGCTTCCCTGGTGGGGCAGTGGTTAAGAATCCGCCTGCCAATGCAGAGTACATGGGTTCAAGCCCTGGTCCGGGAAGATCCCACACGCCGCAGAGCAACTAAACCCGCGCGCCACAACTACTGGAAAAAGAAGGGGTTAAGAAGTAAATCTTTACATCAACACAAAGACCATACTACCTCATTTAGAGATCCCAAACTCCTCAACATAGTACCATTTCAAGTGGAAATATTTCAAGAAAAACACTGAAAGAATTTACAACCAACACTTGGTAAGTTGGATTGAGATGGCACTGGGAAAGCTTGGAGAAATCACGTTTATTAGTAACTGCATCCATATCACCCTTTTTATATTTGCATTTTCCTATCCTACCAATTTTTTAATAAGTAAATAAATATTAAATAATGCCTACCTCTTTGAGCTCTACCTATTTCCCCCTTCCTACACGGTGATAAAGACTCCTGAAATGTAAACTGTGAGAAAACAAATGCCCTAGAAAATTTCACTTGTATATAGTTGCATGTGTTTCCTTAATTCTTTCTTGATCATTTAAGTAATTTTACAGGATCCCAGGAGGTGATTCTATGACAAGTCTATGAAGGAATGAATATAACAAGTATCCCTTTAAAAAAGTAATGTCAAGTTATTTTTTTCTCATTCACTAACAGCATAATTCTAAGAAATAATTTCTTTTTTTAATTAATTAATTAATTTTTGGATGAGTTGGGTCTTCGCTGCTGCCTGCGGGCTTTCTCTAGTTGCAGCAAGCGGGGGCTACTCTTTGTTGCAGTGTGCAGACTGCTCATTGCAGTGGCTTCTCTTTGTTGCAGAGCACGGACCCTAGGCATGTGGGCTTCACTAGTTGTGGCACGCGGGCTCATTAGTTGTGGCTCACAGGCTCTAGAGCGCAGGCTCAGTAGCTGTGGTGCACGGGCTTAGTTGCTCCACAGCATGTGGGATCTTCCCGGACCAGGGCTTGAACCCATGTCCCCTGCATTGGCAGGCAGATTCTTAACCATTGCCACCAGGGAAGTCCAGAAATAACTTCATTCTTAATTAGTATCTATCCATCCATTCATTCAACAACTATTTATTGACGGCTTACTAGGTGCCAGGCACTGTTTTATTTTTTAATTTTAATTTTTTTAATTATTATTATTTTTTGGCCACACCATGCGGCTTACGGGGGATCTCAGTTCCCCCACCAGGGACTGAATCCGGGCCACAGTGAAAGCCCAGAATCCTAACCACTAGACCACCAGGGAACTTCCCCAGGTACTGTTTTAATAGGTTTTGGAGACAGAAAAAAATCCCTACCTTTCTAGCAGTACCTTCACTGTCAAACAAAATTATACTTTCTATGTCTTTCAGATTTCAGTTCTTTTTATAAACAACAAAATGCTGAGGTGAGAAAAGACCCAACTACCTTACTTTTCACATTAAGAACCTATGACCCAAAGAAGAGCTATAAGTTTCTTAAGATGGGGTTTTCCAAAATGTGATAAAAATAACAACTGGAGTTATACAATATAACTCTACGTGGTACATGGATAAATACTTTTATTTTAATTTTATATATTTGTTCCAAACAGATTTAGCAAAATATGATTAGAGAAACTAATGACATATGGTTTCCTTTTAAATAAATACAAGTTTTTAAAGTTAGTCATCTTGGGGCTTCCCTGGTGGGGCAGTGGTTAAGAATCCGCCTGCCAATGCAGAGTACATGGGTTCAAGCCCTGGTCCGGGAAGATCCCACACGCCGCAGAGCAACTAAACCCGCGCGCCACAACTACTGAGCCTGTGCTCTAGAGCCCAGGAGCCACAACTACTGAGCCCATGTGCCACAACTACTGAAGCCTGCGCACCTAGAGCCCGTGCTCCGCAACAAGAGAAGCCACCGCAATGAGAAGCCCGTGCACCGCAACAAAGAGTAGCCCCCGCTCACCGCAACTAGAGAAAGCCCGCACGCAATGAAGACCCAACACAACCAAAAATAAATAAATAGATAGATAAATAAATAAATAGTCATCTTGATTGTGGTGGTGGTTTCACAGGTACATATATAATGCCAAAGTATATTAATTGTACATTTTTAATATATGCAGATTATTGCATGTCAATTATACCTCTATAAATCTGCTTTTAAAATGCATCATATAAAGAAAGTACCAGATAAATAACAGTGCAGATGATATGCTGATATGCCAACATGAAGGTGACTGTCAAATGACTAGAGTTCAGGAACCTCAGCTTCAAGTTATAAAAGGAACAAGTGGCACAGCTATGACAGGCCCCTCTGTCTCTTGGCTTCCAATCCAGGACTTTTTCACCAAATTAGATTGACTTTTTCAAGAAAATAACAAACTGAACACTTTCAAATCACAATTCAAGTGATTCCTTTGTAAAATAAAGAAATAATCCTATTTTATCTATTTAAATTTCAGATTTTTATAGATTGCTTCCTCAAAGACGGCTTAACTACAAATGATTTGCTATCTTAAAAAATTAGGTGTTCTTTGTACCATCTTCTTTTCTTTTTGGCCGCACCGTGTAGCATGCGAAATCTTAGTTCCCTAACCAGGGATCAAACCTGTGCTCCCTGCAGTGGAAGTGCAGAGTCTTAACCACTGAACAGCCAAGGAAGTCCCTTTGTACCATCCTTTTAACTTTTCCGTAAATTTATAATTTTTTAATTTAAGAATTAGGTGTGGGGGTTTCCCTGGTGGCACAGTGGTTGAGAGTCTGCCTGCCGATGCAGGGGGCATGGGTTCGTGCCCCAGTCTGGGAAGATCCCACATGCTGCAGAGCAGCTGGGCCCGTGAGCCATGGCCGCTGAGCCTGTGTGTCTGGAGCCTGTGCTCCGCAACGGGAGAGGCCACAACAGTGAGAGGCCCGTGTACCGCAAAAAAAAAAAAAAAAAAGAACTAGGTGTGGACTTCTCTGGTGGCTCAGTGGTTAAGAATCCACCTGCGAATGCAGGGGACACAGGTTTGAGCCCTGGTCCAGAAAGATACCACATGCTGCAGAGCAACTAAGCCTGTGCGCCAAAACTACTGAGCCTACGCTCTAGAGCCCGCGAGCCACAACTACTGAGCCCGCGTGCTGCAACTACTGCCGAGAGCCTGTGCTCCGCAACAAAGAGAAGCCACCGCAATGAGAAGCCCACGCACCACAATGAAGAGTAGCCCCCGCTCTCCACAACTGGAGAAAAAGCCCGCACGCAGCAACAAAGACCCAATGCAGCCCAAAATAAATAAATAAAGAAAGAAAAGAAAAGAAAAGAAAAGAAAAGAAAAGAAAAGAAAAGAACTAGGTGGAAAATGAGGATAATCTCCTAAAGTAAGTCCTTTTGTTCTGAACAACTTAAAACATTAGAAAGGGTTAAAGATCCAAAGTTAGATAAATCTTCATCTCTTAGGTGTGTGCTAATTACAACTGTGGTTCTGCTACATTGGGGTTAAAATGCTCAACAATGACAATAATAATGATACTTGACACTGGAACATCTTATATTTAGAAAGCATTTCATATGCAATATAGCATCTCATACAGTCTCATTTATATATCCCAGCTCTGTGAAGCTGCCAGGATAGACATTGTCTCCAGTTTTTACAAAGAAAAAAATTGAGACAGTCAGAGATAAAATGACTTATCCAAGCTACACTGTATGAAGCTGAGGCTACAACCCAGGCTTCTCATTCCCAATCTTGTGATTTTTCTCCTACATCCTGGAAGTACTGGGAAATATCTAGAAAGCCAACTAATATCACAGCAGTTCCTACTGAAAAATGCACTCAAGTTCCAAATAATTTACATTGGTGAACATTTTTAGAATATCATCTATTAGCATTTGATAACCACCGAGCTTCTCAATAATGTATATAATTGGACAAGTTTCTTTAATTTTCTTTATTTAATATTTTCAGAGAAATGACACCATGATTTTCATAATCCCAACATCAGGGTTTGAAATACCTCACAACTGTCTCCAACTAGAGAACTCTTAGAATAAAAAGATAAAATATGCCTAATAAACAGCCATATGCAACATAAAACTCCAGTGCATTATGTAAGTTCAACAAGGCAACAAATACTAATGGAGAAGTCCTATCTTCTGTCACTTTAAGACAGGACATAAATGGGATTTCAGAACATTCTCCCCTGAAGCACCCTTCTACCCAGCAGCTCAGCATTTTTCTTCCCCCAAGCCTGCCCAGATTTGCTCAAAATGAGACTCTCAGTGCAAAATCTAAACACAGACCCAGTCCCCAAATCATGGGGAACACCACCAACTGCTCTTCCCTCCTTTGGGCCTCACACCTCTTGGAACATGTTTTTATTACAGCAATAAGCCCCGTGGATCAGAGCAATATCCCCGCCTGTTTTCACTGCCACTCTATGAGTTCCTCAAAGACATGAGCTGTGTCTTATTCTTCCCTTTACCTCTTACTTCCCTCAAACAAAAATATCATTCATTAGATGTTTGAATGAATGCTCAGAGAGAATCCAAGAGAGTAAGAAGTACTTTATATCTACTAATCACTTCTTTTTCTTTTCCTATCCCCACCAAACATACTGTCCACACCACTGACACATTAAACATGCTCTAAAAACATAATAGGTCTGTCAAGTAAGGTCCAAACGTCTTAGCCAGCCTATTTTCCTGACCTGTTGCTATTTTCCTCACACACACCACACTCAAAGTTCAAATTAACTTGCCATGCATTCAGATATTTCATGAGGGCCTACAAAGGTACCCATGTGTCAGGGACTCTCCTATGTACCAGAGATAGGACAACTGACCTCATGCCCCCATCCTTAAGGCAGTTCCTTATATATGCCCCATGCTTCCCCACCTCCTCTTTTGCCTCTGTGATTAATTCCCCACGTGAATTTTAATATTTGAATTTTAGTTATTTGTTCCTCCAAAGGAGCAACTGTATCTAATTTGCCTCTGCATTCTCAAAGCCCACTGCACAGTAAAATGTATATTTTAGGTGCTCAAAAAATATGTATTAGCTAAATGGATGAATAAATAAATTAAAAATACTAATCAATTCATTCATTCAGTACTTTCCTTTAAAAAAAAAAAAAAGCAGTCCAGTTAGCAGTCAGCTTCTAAAATCCATATTAAAGAATTCCAGTCCACTTACCTTTAGTCTTCTTGGCCCATCTTTGGCCGAGCCCTTCCTTTTGCTCCTGGTAAGCACAGTGATAACCTTATCCAGCCCCTTCTCAAGGCTCCCAAACACTTTGGTTCCTTTTCTTTTTGGAGTATCCTCTACATGTACTTGGTTAAGGTTGAGTTCTACTGAGCGACACCTTAAAAAAAAAAAAAACCAATGAACCCACGAGTAAGAGTTGGACTTCCTGCCTTTTGGGTCCCTCACAGAGGTGCATTTGTCCTGGCTGTTAGGTGCATCTCATTCAGGTATGCCTGGCCAAGCCATCTTACTCTTCCTCAGGGAGCACAAAAGCCATCTTCCACTGAAATGTAGCCATCACCGCTCCCCCAAGTCAACTGCCAAAACTATTTTTCCCCTACCATTTTTTTAGTGTCAAATATATAGAAAAGTTGAACAAAAAGTATAATAACCATCAACATATCCTTCTAGAGTCAACAATTGTTAATATTTTGCCACATTTGCTTTCTCTACATATATATAATAAATACATTAAAAATATGTACATCAAAATAATCCATCTGAAGATATCACAACCCTTGGGACTTCCCTGGTGATCCAGTGGGCAAGACTTCCACTGCAGTATGCGCTCCCAATGCAGGGGGCCTGGGTTCAATCCTTGGTCGGGGAACTAGATCCCACATGCATGCAGCAACTAAGAGTTTGCCTGCTGCAACTAAGAGTCTGCATGACACAGCTAAGAGTCCACACACCGCAACTAAGAGTCTGCACGCTGCAACTAAGACCTGGCGCAGAATGAATGAATGAATGAATATTAAAAAAAAAAAGATATCACAACCTTTTACTCTGAAACACTTCAGCATACATCGTCAGTGAATAAAGACATCTTCCTACATAACCACAATATCATCATGATATCAAGAAAATTAATAATAATGCCATAGCATCTAATACCTAGTTCACATTCTAATTCTCCCAATTATCCTCAAAACGGAGCCTGCTCAAAAAAATAGCTATAAAAGATAATGAAAGGTCACCTATGCTGCAGACCTGTTTGTACAAGAGGAATGGGCTTTATCTGAAGCGCCCTTTAGGATCTTTAATATTTTAGTGACTGCTGTTTGTTAGTGGATGTCTATACTCCACTGGCAGAAGTGTAGGGA
>NW_006783413.1:1659638-1659935 GCF_000442215.2 Lipotes vexillifer | reverse complement strand
AGGGAAAGATGGGCCTCAGCACAGGAACTGCATTTTAAGTTAAGGTGCCAGTTGTACTGCTGATGAGTCTCACAATTCCACCCTGAG
This sequence comes from Lipotes vexillifer, assembly GCF_000442215.2. Taxonomy (NCBI): domain Eukaryota; kingdom Metazoa; phylum Chordata; class Mammalia; order Artiodactyla; family Lipotidae; genus Lipotes; species Lipotes vexillifer. Next base: position 1,659,848 of record NW_006783413.1, on the reverse strand, counting down.
AAAGGCAGTGGCAACAGACTCAGTAATAGCCACAGACCACGTTCATACAGACATTTCTACAGTCCCTGACAGAATCTACATGATGGTTTACCTTAATTGGGTTTATCATATATGAAAAAAGGAAATCTGGTTACATATACTAAAGAAACTATACAAAACTGAACACTTACCGCCTCTCAGGGCTAATGACACCTGTTATTAACTTCTCTG
>NW_006783413.1:1639123-1659628 GCF_000442215.2 Lipotes vexillifer | reverse complement strand
CTGCTGAATTTACCGGCATTTTAACTGGGGTCTCTTTCAGGCACTGGTTTCTAGCTATTAGAAAAACAACAAACACAAACCATATGTAGCTGACATGCTATAGTTTCAAATTTTCCATCAATAATGCATATATCACCTCACTCATTGGCTCAGAAATATTGTAATCACTTGCCCAGTGATGTTAAGGCTCTAATTCTTTAAAGAAATGTTTCCAGATGATTTATAATAAAAACAAAATCATTTGGCTTTACATGTGTGGCTCTTCTTTCTCTTCACTGTAAAACTGAGGCCATGCTTATGATTTTATCAAAAATATATGAAAAATCTAAATAGATCACATAAATAATATTTCATGATTACTGATCCTCCTTTCTATAAATAAAAGTCAATCTGTATTTATGCCTTTAATGAATATATTACTGAGAGGTGTTAATTCAATTCATAGCCCTTTCAACTCTTATCAGGCAAAGAGAATAGTCCCCTGTGAAAGCTGACAAAAGTTATTAAAGAGGTTGTAAGCTTTGGTTATTTTTATATTCCCTATTCCAAAATTTGGTGTTTTATTCTAGTAGGGTATTTGTATCCCAGATAGTTTGTGACAAACCTGCATTAACAAATCTGGTTACTAATCATTAGTTAACTTTTTGTTCATGATCTAAAAGTACACCAATTAGAGATAATAATATTCACTTCATAATACATATAAGATTCCAAGCTTTTAAAAACAGATCGGGGGTTTTGTTTTGCTTGACCATACAGCATTACTCTCTATGACCATACAGCATTACTCTCACTGGTCCCATAAGAACAAGAAAATAAAATTAATCAACGATATCTATCAAAACAGTTTTCATCTTTGTATACTGAGAGCATACAAAAAATTCGAAGGTGATTAATATGCTTTCATTTCAACTAATGCAAATAACATATGCTTAAAAAGCAGCTTGGCTTCTCCTAGCAATTCCTGAGAGTATTGCTAGCCATTTCTGACCTGCTATATGTTTATTTAGCATGATAAGAAGAAGGAATTTCAAGATGTTTTACCACTGCTTAATCTACACAGCAAATACCTTTTGAGGGTGTACTGTAATGATTTGGTGTGGTGAGTATTTCTCTTTTATGCTGGTTCTTATTAACTGGAGTCTTTGGCTCAGGAAATGAAAAGCACTCGTCATTCTTTACAGCAGACTTAGGAGTATATACATTCTCTTTGTTCTTTAATTTATTGACAGATGCTGTGCATAATACTGGAGTTAATGATTTAGATTCCAGACCATTTGACTCTGTCCAATGCTTGGCAAACTGGAAAATAAAAGTTACTGGATAAAGCACACTGAAGAAGAAAAGTCAATTTCTTTACAACATGCCTTAATCATTTGCAAATTACCTTGCACCATTTTTATTAAAATGAAATACTATCAAAAGGATATTATGGGGCTTCCCTGGTGGCGCAGTGCTTGAGGGTCCGCCTGCCGATGCAGGAGACGCGGGTTCGTGCCCCGTTTCGGGAGGATCCCGCGTGCCGCGGAGCGGCTGGGCCCGTGAGCCATGGCCGCTGAGCCTGCGCGTCCGGAGCCTGTGCTCCGCAACGGGAGAGGCTGCAGCAGTGAGAGGCCCGCATAACGCAAGAAAAAAAAAAAAAAAAAGAAAAGGATATTATGGGCAATACCAGGAAATTTGAAAATGTATATTCAGTTCTCTTTAGTACATGTAGATCACTTTAGGCTGTTCTATTGACGGGTAATTTTCAACATGTTTCAGGCCGTATTTAATCAAACATACCCAGATTCTAGGCAATTGAGGATGGGCACATATAAATCCCTAAGAATTGCTTCCCATACCTAGACTGCCAGTTTGTCTCTAATATGTAACAAGAAATAAAAGTTTAGTCAATGACAGGCTCAGAAAAACTATGTTAAAATACTGTAACAGAAATGTTGGATAGAAAATATATTTTAATCCTTTCAAATTTATGGTCGAGCTTGCAAAAAAGATAGGAAAATCCTCAGAGGCCAAACTAAAAATAGGAGCAGGAATTCAGAGATGTAATCAAGGCTGAAACTGTCCGCTGCCCTAAGGGCATCTACCTACTCTCTCGTATAATCTACAGTAGGAGTAGATTAGACCCACACACGGTGCTAAATTAGAGCCAAAGCTCCCATGTAAAGCCAGGAGGAGGTATAACTAAAATGAAAGGGTGAATTAAATATAAACCTGCCCTGCAAAGAACTCGGCAAGAAAACGTATCTGTCCTGGCCATGACTCTGGAGGAGAAAAGAGAGTTTCCTTTAATAATTTTCAAGTAGCCACAGGACAGTCTTCACACAGGTTTGGAACCAAAATTCATACTACCTGCATGATCCCCAGAAATTTCAATCCTAGAATTTGATTTAAAGTAGTCCCAGTCCTAAACTGGTTGTGTTCCAGGAATGTGACGTGACAGAAGCAAACACAATTCCTAGCTGAAAGAAAAGCTTCAATCCAACACAACCCAAGACCTCAACCCTTAATCCAAGCTTCGAAGCATTCACACAGAGTTCCAAGAAAAATGAGCCTATTAAAAAAAAAAAAAAAAAAGCCAAAAGATACAAACACCATGAGCAAAAGTCAGCAGAAAAAAACAAACAAAAGGATCAGACCCATAAAGATGTCATATTGAAATTACCAAGTAGAGAATATAAATATGTTCATATGTTTAAAATAATAAAAGAAATTGAAAACATGAAAAGAGGAATGTTAAAGCAGTTTTGAAAAAGAATAAAAATCTCTAGAAATAAAAAACGTAATGATAAAAATGAAAATTTCAATAGACAGGTCAAATAACAGATTACATAGAAGTGAAACAAAGAATGTGAATGTGAAATAAATCTGAAATGATCTAGAATGCAGTCCAGAGAGAAAGATATGGGATATATGAAAGAGAGTTTAAAATAAATGGAAAACGAAATTTAATGGTCTAACATATGCCTATTCTGAGTTCCAGAGATAGATAATAAAGATGATGAAAAAGCAGCAATTATTCAAGGAATTTTCCAAAACTGATTGAAGATACAAATCCTCAAATACAGGAAACACATGAATCATAAACAAGATAAAAAGAAATCCATATCTGTATTTACTAGGCTGTACTACTCTAGAGGACACTACCCACAGAGACAGTAACCCTAACAATGAGACTGCAGAACACCAAAATCAAAGAGAAAATCCCAAAAAGAGCCAGGGAGAAGACTAACTAGAAAGGAACCTGACTGACAGAGATTTCTCAATGGTAACAACAGAAGCAAGAAGAGAGTGGAATAATATCTTCAAACTACAGAGCGTAAAATAACTGATAAACTAGAAATCAATACAGAAGGAAACTACATTCCAAAAATGAAAGTGAAATAAAGACAATTTTAGCCAATTTACAAAGAGTGTTTGCCATCAACTGTGACTTCCACTAAAGGAATTTTTAAAGGATGTACTCCAGGAAGAAGAAAAATAATTTTAGAATGAACGTTTGAGAGATAAGAAGGGTAAGTAGGGCTTCCCCGGTGGCACAGTGGTTGAGAGTCCGCCTACTGATGCACAGGACACGGGTTTGTGCCCCGGTCTGGGAAGATCCCACATGCCGCAGAGCAGCTGAGCCCGTGAGCCATGGCCACTGAGCCTGCATGTCCAGAGCCTGTGCCCCACAACTGGAGAGGCTACAACAGTGAGAGGCCCACGTACAGCAAAAAAAAAAAAAAAAAAGAAGGGTAAGTGAACAAAAGAAAATGTGAGTCTATCAAATAAATACTAATAGTATACATTCTAAAAATAATATGTAATTTATGAAGTTAAAAATGTATAGAGCTAAAAACAAATTGTACCACAGTTATGCAAGATGTAACTACTGGGGCTTCCCTGGTGGCTCAGTGGTTAAGAATCCACCTGCCAACGCAGGGCACACGGGTTTGAGCCCTGGTCCAGGAAGATCCCACATGCTGCGGAGCAACTAAGCCCATGTGCCACAACTACTGAGCCTGTGCTCTAGAACCCACGAGCCACAACTACTGAGCCCACGTGCCACAACTACTGAAGCCCATGTGCCTAGAGCCTGTGCTCTGCAACAAGAGAAGCCACCGCAATGAGAAGCCCGCGCACTGCAACAAAGAGTAGCCCCCACTCACCTCAATTAGAGAAAGCCAATGCGCAGCAACGAAGACCCAACGCAGCCAAAAAATAAATAAATAAAATAAATACATTTTTCAAACAAAAAAAGATGTAACTAGTGGAGAAAAATGAGTGAAAGGTCCAAGAGACCTCCGTTTACTACTTTTGTAACTTTCTGTGAATACATAAAGATTTCAAAACAAAAAGCTAAAAAAAATAGATAGCTAAAATACTTACATATCAATAGTGTTTAGTAATCTAAGAGAGGGTGATCAGAGATTAGTGTTCTAAGGATTTCATATGTTTAGAAGAAAAGTAAAGATACAGATTAACTTTTTATTTGGTTAAGTTAAATAGCATGTTAAAAGATTAGAGTAAATATTAAAATAAAATAGAAACCAATGGAATGAAGGGAAAAACTGACATAAGAAACAAGAAATATAGGAAAAAAATACAGAAAAAGTGGGACAAATAGAAAGCACAAAATAAGACGGCAGATACACGGTAAGAACATTAGTAACCAAAATAAATGTAAATTTGGTAAGCTCTCACTTGAAAGACAAAGATTTTCAGTTTGCATACCAAATCTAGCTATATGCTGTTTTTTAAGAGATATACCTAGGGGGAGTGGAGGAGGGATGGATTGGGAGTTTGGGATTAGCAGATGTAAACTACCATATATAGAATGGATAAACAACAAGGTCCTACTGTATAAACACAGGGAACTATATTCAATATCCTGTGATAAACCATAATGGAAAAGAATCTGAAAAAGAATGTGTGCATGTATAACTGAAACACTTTGCTGTACAGCAGAAATTAACACAACATTGTAAATCAACTATACTTCAAAAAAGTCATTTAAAATCTTTAAAAAAAGAGAGAGATACCTAAAATATAAGGGCATGAAAGGTTGAAAATAAAAAGATAAAAAAATATAAACCAAGCAAATAACAACCAAAAAAATCAATATAGCTATCTTAATATCAGAGAAACAAATAGACTTCAAGGAGAAACATATAACTAGTAATAAAGAGGATCACTATAAATGATAAAAGGTTCAATTCCCCAGAATAAAAATTCTAAACTTGTATGCTAATTATATACCTTCGTACATATATATATATATATATATATATATATATGAAGCAAAAATAGAACTACAAGAAGAAAATGACAAACTACCATCCCATTAGAAGATTTTTAACATATCCCACTCTCAAGCAGATAAATTTATGGGTCAAGCAGACAAAATATTAGTATGGATGTAGAAGATTTAACAACAGAATTTAATAAGATTGGTCTAATAGAAAAATAAAGGCAGAAAATAACAAAATGGAAACTAAAATATAATAGAATCAGTAAGGCCAGAAGTTGGTTCTTTGAAAAGACTAATAAAATTGACAAAACTCTGGTAAGACGGATCCAAAATATGAAAGAGCTGCAATAAACAAATACACTTCAGCAATGAAAAGGGGGACATAAACACAGATACTACAGATATTAACAAGATCATAATATCCTCCTGTTGATTTTATGCCAAAACATTTTAAAACTTGTATGAAATGGACACTAGAAAAACAAAATTCACCAAACTGACGAAAAGAAATTGAAATACTGTGTAGTCCTATAAATACAAAAGAAACTGAATCAGTAGTTGACCAGCTTCTCACAGAAACATTCCAGGCCCAGACAGTTACATAATAAGTTCTATCATACATTCAAGGAAAATATAATTAATAGCTCTTAAAAACCATTCCAGAGAATAAAAAAGAAAGAATATGTCCCAAGTCATTTTCAAAGACTAGTTATAATCTTAATGTCAATCAGATACGATTAATATAAGATGGGATGGGCAATCTTAATGCCAATCAGATAGAACAGGAGAAGAAAGGCTTTCACTCTTTATTCAGCTGTTCCATATTGTTTGAATTTTTTTACAAGATGAATGTATCTATGTATTACTTATGTATCAATAATAATAAAATTAAAGTTTTCAAAAGAAAAAAAATCATATAAGAAAGAAGATAATAGGCCAATCTTATTTAAGAACATCGAAGGAAAAAACCTAAACAAAATGTTAGTAAACTAAACCCAGCAATGTATAAAAAAGATAGTAATACATCATGACAAACTGGGCTTATCTAAAGAATGCAAGATTGGTTTAACATCAAATCTATTAATATAACATATACTACATTAACAAATGGAAAGAACAAAACCAGATGATTATCTCAACAGATGAATTCTATCTAACCTTTTTTCTGCAACAGAGATTCATAATTTTTAAACAAATCTTAGCAAACCAGGACTAGATGAAAAAAAGGTCTTAATCTGAAAAATATGGGGTCGGGGGGCACAGAGGGGAGAGAGGGAAAAGAAGGATAAGGGAAAGGAGAACAGGGAGAGGGAAGGGGAAAGAGGAGGGAAAAAGAGAGAAGAAACATCATATTGAATGATAAAATATTAGAAGCATCATTCTACAATTGGGAAGAACAGAAGAATGCTTACTATACTGCTAGGACTACTAAGTGCAGTAATAAAAAGATATTAAAGGCATGAGAACTGGAAAGGAAGTAACAAAACTGTCATCCATAGACAATATAATTTTCTACAACACTCAAAAGAATATACAAACTATAAGAATTTAAAAGAGTTTAGGAAAGTTGTTGAATATAACATCAATACACAAAAATCAGTTTCATATCTTTACACCAGTATCAGACAGTTTAAAAATGTGATTTAAAAAAACCTACCAAATGGGCTTCCCTGGTGGCGCAGTGGTTGAGAGTCCGCCTGCCGATGCAGGGGACACGGGGTCATGCCCCAGTCCGGGAAGATCCCACATGCGGGAAGATCCCACATGCTGCAGAGCGGCTGGGCCCGGGAGCCATGGCCGCTGAGCCTGAGCGTCAGGAGCCTGTGCTCCGCAACGAGAGAGGCCACAACAGTGAGAGGCCTGCGTACAGCCAAAAACAACAAAAAAACAACCTACCATTCCCAATAGCAATAAAAAACAAAAGTACTCAGGAATAAATCTAGTAAAAGATATGTAAGATCATTTTAGAGAAATTTATAAAATTTTATTGAAAGTAATTAACTAAAACCTAATAGAGAGGTATACTGTGTTCACAGATGGGGGATTTGAGGATATAGACTTCAATATTTCCCAAGTTGAATCTTAGAGTCAATGTAACTTCAATTTTTAAGTGTATGTAAAATTTATCAAAATGATTCTAAAATGTATATGGAAATGCAAAGGAGCAAGAATAGACATTCTTAAAGAAGATGGGAGCAAATTGGCCAACCAGATAAAAGAAATATTATAAAACTAAAGAAATAAGATATATGGTATTCATACAAATAAACCAATAAAACAAAATATTTCTCAGAAGCAGACACACTTATATAACAACTTGATATGTGATAGAAGTGCCATTGTAGATCAGTGCAGAAAGACTGGACTTGTCAATGGTGCTCGCACAACTGATTTTAAGAGGGAAAAATTGATTCCCTACCTCATACCATACAAGAGAATTAATTCTCCACAGACTAAAGACTTAATGTGAAAGGAAAAGCTTTAAAACCTTTAGAAGCAATATATGTGAATGCATTTATGACTTCTGTAGAATGATTTCTTTTAAAATACACAAAAATTATAAACCATAAAGGAAAATACTGGCAACCTGTAACATCAAAATTAATGACTTCTGCCATCAAAGTAAAAAGATAAGTGACAAACTCAGACAATATACCTGCAACACACAACCAACAAAGGATTAGAATTAAAATTAAATTAAGAATTTCCTCAATACCACCAAGAAAAAAGAAACGATCCAACAAAAAAATAGGCAAAGGACACAGAAAAAGCCATTTCATAAAACAGGAAAAACCATTGGCTGATTAATATATGAAAAGATACATAAATAACCAGAAAAGTACAAATTAAAACCACAGTGAGATATCACTTTACACTCACCAGATTAGAAGATATTAAATAACAAAAAATATCAAGTATTGATAAGTTTGTGGAGCAACAAGGACATGTAAATTATACCTCAGTTTTTAAAGAGATGGGGAGGGAAGGGAAGGAAAAAAGAGCAGTGAAGTGCTCCAAAATGGAATCTTGGCTTTCTTCAACTTGGAAATAATTGGCTTCCCTTTCATTTATATTCCAACAATCTCCCATTAATGTTTTCACTGGCTTAGGAATTCATTAAATTTGCAAGCACAAACTAGATCTTATGTTAGAACCTAGATATTTTTTATAATTGAGGTAACATATTCTACTTTAAACAGTAATAAAAATAACCAACCTGTGGTGTTTGTGGAGTAGCCACACCTGTTGATGAAATGTCTTCACACCATTCATAGTCTATTAATCCAGCCACATAATTTTCATCACTGGCGATCACATCTTCTAGACTCAGATTCTTTGACTATTCAAAAATAGAAGAACTCAGAAACAACACCACCATGATTCAATTTTAAAAGAGTATATTGCAGGCACAGGGCAAGGGCCTCAAAGCAGAAACAAATGAGAGAGAGTAGACTGAAGATCACCACCCAAAACAGGAAGTCAAAAATTTTTAATTCAAATCATTAGAGGGGCTTCCCTGGTGGCACAGTGGTTGAGACTCCGCCTGCTGATGTAGGGGACGCAGGTTTGGGCCCTGGTCTGGGAAGATCCCACATGCCATGGAGCAGTGGGCCCATGAGCCATGGTCGCTGAGCCTGCGCATCCGGAGCCTGTGCTCCGCAACGGGAGAGGCCACAAGAGTTAGAGGCCCGCGTACCGCAAAAAAAAAACAAAAATTATTAGATAGGAGAATCTCTGACTCTCAAATAAGATGCCTTGGAACATTCTTATGTTATATGGCAATCTACTTAGCATATCATTATCAGATAATCACTATAACACCAGACAAATAACTGTTTTGCAAATCTATAAATAAGAAGCTCTCTGACAAAGCAGAAGATGGAAGGGACTCTGAAATACAGGTTTCTTGGTTGCAAGAATATACTGAGTAGCTCGCAATTTCTACTAGGAATAAATTAGACTTATGAAAGATCTCCTGGAGACAGGCTATTTGGGGTCCTATGCTAATAATACCACCAGTCATTTATTTTCCTTCACTCTTCCCCCTCAAAAAACTAGGAGTACACTAGATATACCCTAAATTCTAAGACTATGGAGTATAGTTGGATTTTTTATTTTTCACTCCTTTCCTTTCCTTCAATATCTAGTTAGCCTGGCCAAGCAACTGTACTTGAATTTCTTACATTCCATCCTTTCTTTTCTAATTTTCTGATTCAAGGACAAATCTTCTCATACCTGAACTATTCAAATGGACAACATGGTCCCTGCCACCAATCTTCCCACCCTCTCAACCAGGGGTGACAGAGTTCTCCAGGGTTGTCAATTACCATCAACTAGAACTAGCTACGTGGAGTGCTAGGCTGAGAAAAATACTAAAGCTAAGTCTATGCCCAGTGGGGAAAAGCACAGTGTCATATGAATGAAGGCTGTCAGGGTACTGCAGTAGAGAATAAAAGCACATAAACATCCCTGACTGAACAATCCTATATACAACTGGATGAACTCTGAAAATCAGTCATGTTGGTGACATGTCATGTCTTGCTCAAAAACCCAGTTTCCCATTACTTACAGAATAAAGTGTAACCCTCTGACCTGGCATTTCAAGGTTCCCTACAATCTAGCTCTCAGCTACCCTTCCAGATCACCCATTCACTCTCTTCCTCTTTTACTTTTCCCCCTTGAACTCTTTATTTTAACCAAACAAGTCTAGTCACTGTCAAAGGATACATCGAGCACATTTAGGTGCCTGAGTTTTTGCTAATTCCATTTATCTTGCCCTGAATTCTGTGCTCCTTCTTTTGTATTTTTCTAAACTTAAATATGGATCCAGTTCAGATCACCCATGGTGACCACTCTCACCCTCTAAAGCCCCTACCGCACATCTCTAGCACTTAGCTGGCACCCGCCACCTACTACGATGTAGTATTATCTACACGTATATCTTGCCTCAACTTAACTGTTAGACAGCAAGCACTACCCTTTATACAGATTTGTTTCCCAAGAGCTAGCACGGGGCCTGAAAATGCTAATGATGTTGATGATACGTGGTCTTTTGTGATTTTCAGATCAGATTGTATTATTGTTTCACTGAAAGTGGCATCTATTGATTAACTGTTCAGAATTACTTACTTTCTTATAAACAACACTCCAGAGAAAAAAGAGTGATTCTATCAAGGAGGAGAATAGCATAAAGAGACTATATAGTTTGCTTCAAGCCTTAGTGAGTTGCATAGAGACCAGAAAAAAAAACCCAAAATTTGATTTCTACTTCATTGCTTGTCATTAAAAGATCTCTTTATTGGCTATAAAAATTGGCCCAATAATATAAATGCCCAAATGATTAAATTATTAGGTAAATAAATGCTCATTAGATGGAAGATAAGAGTAAATATCTTCCCAGATCCTTTCTACTTGGATACTCTATGACTCACATATGCAGATGAATTGAGACCACACCAATCCAGATATAAGAAAATCTAAAGGCTTAGGGAAATGTCTGAGACCTTTTAAACTAGGGTCTTAAACCTTAACTGGGGTGTCATAAACCTTAAAATTTAGCTGAGGTTTATTCTAAGTATGGAGGTATCTAATATCTTTCTGAAATTACCTTGATCAGAAGCAAAGTTTATGTTTTTGTGTCCTCTTAGACCCAAAGGTATTGACTTGGGTGTGAGACTTTAAAGGGTTTGCCCTGTGAGCAGGATGAGGGATAGGATGATTCATGGAGTCCATGGGTAAAAGATCTGCCTGGGCATGGGATATTCACCAGCCCAGTACAACTCTCGAAGAACAGATTAGAAAAACAACCCAGCAATAAGATTATCTCACTTCAGAGATTTCTTTACACAACAGTCCCTTACACTAACACTTTTGGTTCTTAATTTGGTCAAAAGACCAACTACGGAGAGAAGGGAGACAAGTTAGGTCTGACAGAGACAAAAGACCCACTATACCTGCAGCACATGATTGAAGAGAGGTCTAAACTGAGTTGTTAAAGGAAATGCCGGTGGGGGGGGGGGCATTCAGCGTTCAAAAAAAGATTATGAAAGAGGTGGCATTTGAACATTTTTTAAAAATAGAGTTTTGAGATCTAAAGAAAAAAATATCACCGCACACACAAAATCATTTCTGCTATACTGGATTCCATGAAGAGGGACAACTCTTTCTCTCTGAGAATGACAAAAGTACAGTTTCCTAATGTTAAAACCATTTAAACTGCAACTTGAATTAATGGAGGGAAGATTATATTACAAAGCTCCACACCTATCTGGCAAAGTATTTGGAAGGTGGAATTTTAAGGCATGGGAGATACAAAGAATCACACAGAAAACAGACACTAATCTGAGCACTTAGGAATGACATGGTGCTTCCAAATATGTAAGGCTTCTCCACCATTCTAAATGTTCATGACAAAGGAAAATAACACAAAGACAACAGAATAGAAAAGAATAATTCGGTTATAACTCATACAAGGAATTTGAGTTGCATGAGCTACAGCTGCTGCTCAAAACAAACAACCTAAACCCTTAATATAAGTGAGTATCAAAATATTCACTGAAATACTTCATGTTATATAAAGTATAATATGTCCTATAATTTACATAAATTATATAAACAAGCATACTAAAAAAAGACTGGAAAGATACAATAAAATATAAACTATTTTATCTATAGGTGGTAGTAGCTTTATAGGTAAATTCTATTTTCCTTTAGCTTATCTGTGGCTTAAAATTATTCTACATCAGGAGTTACTTTTGTGGAAAAAAGGGGAGGGAGAAATTTTTTTTTTTTAATGCCATGTAGACATTCAAAGTTCTAGTGTTCACATTCAGAATTTCCCATTTTCCTCATCAAAAATATTTAAATCATAAAAATGCCTTGCTTGTGGGCCCCCAGCAAAGTTAACTTCCCTGGCATGTATCCACTTATGAACAAGATGGGCACATGGCAAGAGCAGAAGGCACTCACACAAAAGCTTCTGACATTCACCTTGATGTTTGCGACTGCAGTCGAGTTGGCTTGTCCACAGGAAGAAAGAAGCCTTAAACGAACTGGTTTTCCCCGTGCCTTCTTGGCTAGGAGTAGAAGATAAGTAGCTGTGAGGTGATCATACTGCCACTGGAGGAAAAGAAAATCAAATTGTTTAGAAGACTAAACTTGCTTTTTGAAATAATGTTTTATTTTAAATTAATTTTTTCCTCAATGTAACAAACATTCAGAATTTAGATATTTTTTTGGGCTTTAAAGCATATAATGAAAGACAGCAATCCCCTATGCCACTCCCACACACACACAATTTCCACTCCCTAAAAGGCACCTTCGGCTGTTTTTTCTATATTTCTAAATTAATTGCATATACAGCTTTAATTTTTTTCAGCTTCGGATATTATCTCTAGATTTCTTACTATAGAAAATAAGAATTTAGCTCTACTACAACTCCTTCCTTCCCCCGAACATATTTCCCTGCATCCTCCTACTATAGTTTTATAATTTTTAGTTAAATCAACATTTACATTATTATGATTATATAAATAGTATTTGCAACTAAGTAAAGGCAATATTCAAAATATTTCATTGGTACCCTGACCCCAGTGAATCAAAACAGAGGCCAAAATATGAGTAGGTTCCTGGGAAACCCCTGCCATGCCAATTATTAACCTTTTAATTGCTGGATATGAGGCAGGAACGGAGGGAGGTACCAGGCCTAAGGGAGATTACAGGGCAACAGGGAGGGCACTCAGTGTAGTAGTTATTTACCAATCAGTATACAAATATTCTAGTATCTTAATAATCTGTATGGCCATACTGGTTGAATATCAGCCCTGCAACCAAACCACACAGGGTGCTATCCTTGCATTTTCTTCTTTTGAAACTTTTTCTTGAAGTTAAAAATAAAAAAGAAGCAGTTAGTCATCTTACTAACTCAACTCCACACTCTCCAACACTCTTCACCTCCTCCCAACATGTTCACAACACATCAGCTAATCTGTCTCCTCCTCTGTCTCATTTTGGAGACATTCCACCTGATGTCTGCATTCTGTGCTCCACTCTGGGCTGGCTTCTTTCTCAGCCTGCAACTCAACTGTCAGTTGAGGGGTTCCCTTCACTTCTATCCTACAGTATACCCCTTGGTTTCCTAGATCCTACCTGTTCCTTTCTCTTCGTTTACTTTCTTGTTTTGGTGAAACATTTCCTCCAGCAACTTCCTGAGTGTGGATGAAGAGGAGGTAAATTTTTTGAGATCTTGCATGTCTGATAAATGACTGTATGCTATCCACATGCTTGACTCTGGTTTGCCTGAGTATGGAATTCCAGGCTGACAATAATTTCCACAGCTTTGAAGGCACCGTCTCATGGTCTTCTAGCTCTAGTACAGTTATCGAAAAATCTAGTCTTTCTGATTCCCAAGCCTTTGTGTATGACCTTTTGTTTCTTGTCTCTAGAAACTTTTTGGATCTCCTTTTTCCCCCTAGTTTTCTGAAATTTCACTAAAACAGGCCTTTGTGTGAATCTATTTTCATCCATTTTGCCAAACCCTAGTTAAGTCCCTTCATTCTTAGAAACTCATACCTTTCAGTTCTGGAATATTTCTTCTTGTACTATTTCTGTGATGGTTTCTTTCCCCTTCTTCTCTGTTTTATCTTCCTGCAACTTCTATTATGTCTATGTTGGACCTTTCTTACCCCTTCTCTTTTCTTTGTGCATCTCTTTGTCTTTAGGTTCTACTCTTGAAAGATTTCACATTGCCTTCATTTTCAAACATTTCTACTGAGCTTTTCATTTCTGTAGTCATATTTTAAATCTTCAAGAGTATCTCTTAAAATGTTACTTTTTAGTCATCTTATTCCTATTTCAAAAAAGAAATAGCTTCTCTTATCTCAGAGAATATTAATCATTGTTTCTTAGCTATTTTCTTCCACTCCCTGCATTATCTGTTTTTTCTGAGCTTCTTTGCTTTTTCTTCCTTCTCTCCCACCACCCCATTTGTTTTGATCTTTGACTTTCATGTTAGAGGCCGTCCTCAAAGGTCTGGTGATCTTTGGCTGTCTGTCTCTATTTGAAAGCAAAGAGTATACTACGCAGCTACTTAAGACTCTTGTGTAGTTTTGGCCTCCTCATTACCTTATGGGCTTCTCTCTAAGGTGAAGAGACAGGAACCTGGCTCTCTTGGCTTTTCCCTAGAGATGAGTCTCCCAATATTTTCCCCAACCCCACTGCAATTAGGATAAAATCCTGATCCCAGTATTCTCAGAGTTGAATAGGGAAGAGAGTTAGAGGCAGTGGTTCACTGTTCAGTAAGAGGAATGTGTGTGTCAATGCATCCATTTCAGAATGGCTCATCACCCTCACCTGAGCTGCATCTGGTACAAGAGTGCCTCTTGTTCAATGTCCCCAATCTTCTGCTGGAGTGGAGAAGAGGTCACTATCATACAGCACAAGGTAAACAGAGGGACCTAGCAATCTAACTGCTCCTAATACAGTCTTTCAACCAATCTTCCTGTTTCCACCCTGCTCACTTCCCTGACTCCAGAGGTTCCTAGGACCTCTGATTCCTGAGCCTTTCTGGAGCTCCAGGGCTCTAATCAATTTGCTTACTGCCTTTTCCCACTGCAGGCACTTTGCTTTCAGCTTTCTCTAAAATGCTAGGTCAGCTGCCACTTAGCCATTTTGTAACTTCTAAAATTTTACTGACATTTTTTTGTCTCCTCTTTTATTCTCTTCATTGTGAATTGTTTGTCTTTTTATTCCTTTATTGTTATTTTAGTGAGGTTTTAGGAAGTGTTGGATGTAAACATGTCTGTTCAATCTACGTGAATAACTGAAAGTTTCTAAATAATGTACTCAAGACTTTGAGACTCTCTGCCCTACAAAAGTGTTAAATTTTAATGCTAAATAATATTTTGTGCTATGTACCTCACAAAGCACACGATCCAAAGAGGTCTACTATCACCTCTGATTTTATTAATAAATTTTATCTGTTAACATTTTAGATGGCCACAATCATAGTATATGCTTTGAAATTTACATAATGGACCTATCAATATAGTGGAAGAAGTATAACACTGTGATAAATTATCATGGAATGTTGCCTTTAATCCAGAAAGGCTGGGGGAAAGGAAGGACGGAAAAGGTTTCATGGAGAAGGTACTTGGAAACTAGGTGAAAACTACATAGTTATAATCACTCTCTACTTTCCAGAAGCTATGTTAAAGGTTTTTTCTGGGGGCTTCCCTGGTGGTGCAGTGGTTGAGAGTCCGCCTGCCGATGCAGGGGACACGGGTTTGTGCCCCGGTCCAGGAAGATCTCACATGCCGCAGAGTGGCTGGGCCTGTGCACCATGGCCTCTGAGCCTGTGCGTCCGGAGCCTGTGCTCTGCAACGGGAGAGGCCACAACAATGAAAAAAAAAAGGTTTTTTCTGTACCTCCCACATCCATGGTCTCATGTGTGATAGCTGCCTTTTTGAAAGAGATGCCATAAACTGATTAGAGACAACTGCTCAGAAACAAGTTGCCACTTGCTTATCAACAATGGCATAACCCAGGCATTGTAAACAATACCTAGAAGGCGCTAAGAGTTTTAGGTGGAGTTTTCTAAACAGGCCTCAGAGTTTTATAATCCCGGAAACTCTACTTCCCTAGGCAAAAAAGCATCCTTTTAATAACTTTTTTGCCATAGCCACTTCATACTACTTATTACAATAAGATGCACAGGGGAGTTCTATGTTTAATAACAGATAAATCAACACATTAGTTATGCTTTTCAGGTGATGTCGATCCCCAAGTCTAATGCAACCAATGTCTCCCTTATCTTTTAGGCAGCTCCCTCTTTTGAAAGTCAAATGTCTGAAAGTAAAGCAATAGGTTTACCTGTTATGAAGAAGGTTCCATTTCTAGAAAACAAAAAACATTTTAAAATCCCCAGTTACTGTTCAGGCAAGCCAAATGTTAAAGGACTGCCCGGGCGCCTGGGCTGAGGAGAGGCAGCTACTGGAACAGAGGGTTTGAGAAATTGAGAAGTGGCCCACCATCCTTCTCCTGACCTTGCTCCCGAGGCCCTCAATCTTTAAACTTCCGCCACCAGAACACATGGGTGTTTGCACTGCAGGGGTGAGAGGAAAGGATCTGTCTTGGTCTGTAGGTTCTCGTGTGCACATGTGACCCTCAGTGAAGCCAGATACATAACTGGCTGCTCCACAATCCAGAGCCACTCAAGGCTGGAAGATCGGGGGAAAGTAAGGAAAGCTATGAAGTGGAAGCTCTAGCACCACAGGAGGAAATCTCAACAGGACTATGAGATGGCTCAAAATCATGACACATGAGAGACTCTCACTTCCACGTACAAATAGCAGTTTAAGAATGCTCATGTATATAATATAAAAGTGGTAGTTCCATGAGTTGAATGTTTGGGAATAATATTGTTTCTCTCTTACACAAAGATCAGCAGCACCATACCCAGCATGGATCACATTAAACCGATCTCTGTCTTGTCTAGCCAGCCCCTAGAGCTCCCAAGATGCCAGAAAAAAAAATATGACAGACCACGGCTGATCTCAAACCTGGTTTTCCCAAGGCTCTTTAAACTGGAAAGTACCTAGAACCAATGTGAACTCTCTGAGACCACCCAGACCAGGATTTTTCAACTTCAACACTATTTTATAGTTGACCTGGATAATTCTTTGTGGTGAGTGGCTATTTTCTAGGATATTTAGCAGCATCCCTGGCCTCTACCCACTAGATGCCATTAGCATATACACACATCCCCGCTGTGACAACCAAAAATGTCCCCTGAGGGGCAAAATCACTCCCAGTTGAGAACCACTGACTTAGACCAATGCTTCACAAGCTTTAATGTATAGATGAAGCACTTAGGGTTTATTAAGATGCAGATTCTGATTCAGCAGGTCTGAGGTGGGACGGAGATTCTGCATTTTTAACAAGCACAAAGTGATACTGATGCTGCTTCTAGATCACACTTTGAAGAGCAAGAATCTAGAGTAATACTTCTCAACTCCTGGCTACACACTGCAATCATTTGGAAAGCTTTTAAAAATTGTGTTGCTTATGCCCTACCCCAGACCAATAAAATAATAATTTCGGGGGGTGGGATTTAGGCATCAGGATTAAAGTTCCTAGGTGATTACAATGTTCAGCCAAGGTTAAGAAGGTGTTGTTTACTCATCCCTAGGACTGGAAAGTAAGTATAAACAGGCATTTAAGAATGAGGGAAAAGTACACAAGAAGAAAAACTATTACTTTCCTCACACATTCTTGATGTTGGTCATGCCTAGCTTTCAGGATAACTGAGATCTTTAAAGAGATGTAACACCAGAAAACAATCTCTATCATGCCTCATTATTTTGTTTTCTTTATCAGAAGTAAGAAAACAATTCCCATTTCCATTTCACTTTTAAGTTTGAAAATTATATGTAGACACCACATAAAGGATACTATTTTAAAGACTTTTTTTTTTCCTAATGATTCTTGAAATTCTGAGTATGTTAGTTTTAAGATTCAGATTTTAAAAGTTTGTGAATCTCATACTAAATTTTTTCTGGATAAAATGACATGATACATGGGACTTGCTTTGAAATACCCTAGCTAAAAAGGGCAGATGGAGGGTAGTGTTGGAATATAGATAAAATTGGCAAAATGTTAATAACTGTTAAAACTGGATGATGAGTACATGGAAAACCATTGTTATTATACTAGTCTCTCTACTTTTGTAGGTGTTTGAAAATTTCTATAATAAAAATTTTAAAAGAAATTTTTTGAATCCAAAATATAGTTTTCTATTAAAGAGCATTCCAAAGAAAAGGTCATGTAATTTTTTTTAACTTGTTTACAGGAAAACTTTGAATTTTCATTGTAAAATACTAAGGACCTGACATATCTGGCAGCAGTTCCCAATTCTTACCATCCCCTTTCATTCCATGAAAAAGTAAATTATCATTCTGTTTTCCAGACATGTTCCATTTGTCTGGAATTGTCATTCAAAAGACGTATTATGTTATTCAAAAGAATTCCTTCATGTCTCCTCCTCACTGAAAAAAATTGTGGCTTAGTAAAGTTTGGTTAGTTTAAAAAAAAATTTGCTTAAGGCCTTTACCTTTCAAGTTAGAAAAGAGAAAAAAACAAATACAATTCATAGGTGATGAGAGGCATAGTACTGAACCAGGAGCCATGTTGGCTGCGATCCCTGCCCATCGTGTTAGATTGTACTCAGAGACAGCTGTGAGTGCCTCTATCTCTAGAAAAAAACCACATGTGTGATCTAGAGATTAAGTATCTGAAAGAGCTAAAATGATCCAATACCAGAAATCATGATGATGATTTCATGGTATTTGGTTCATAAGGTTGGGGGTGATGTGATGCTACAAGGTTGCTTTCAGGTAAAATGAAAACTGCTTTGTGTTTACCTCATTTCTACAACAGAATCACAGTTCCATGTTAGAGAATTTAAAGTAGTCAAAATTGAAACTCTGTCAATTCTCTGGACTCATTTGTTCTGTTTCTTAAGTTTTTTTTCCATTGTCTCTTTGATCAATCTCATTTTTAACGAGTATATCCACCAGACATCAGAAAAAAGAGTTGAGTGGAAAACATACATAAACATAAAATAAGTGCAATATTTACACCCATGATAAAATCATAGGCCTGGGGGCTTCCCTGGTGGTGCAGTGGTTGAGAGTCCGCCTGCCGATGCAGGGGACACGGGTTCATGCCCCAGTCCAGGAAGATCCCACATGGCACGGAGCGGCTAGGCCCGTGAGCCATGGCCGCTGAGCCTGCGCATCCGGAGCCTGTGCTCCGCAATGGGAGAGGCCACAACAGTGAGAGGCCCGCGTACCGAAAAAAAAAAAAAAAAAAAATCATAGGTCTGAAAAATGCTATACTATTTTTAATGTACTGATAAAATAAAAAACAATGATGAAACAAAAGATATTACTCTCAAATTCATGCTGTATTTCTTACCAGTGAAATTAAATCCTCCATTGTTTGCCTGTTGTTTCTGTGATATACAGAAAGTTCCGTTACACAATCTTCATCAAGGTGAATAAGCTACAAAACAAATTTTATCAACTTTATTAACAAAAAATTACAAAATATTTATGGTTTTGAAATTTTAAAATTACCATAATTACCTGGCAAAATCAAACACCAACATGTAAAAACAACATGAGTTTGTCAAACTCTTGAGTAAGAATAAACATTCTCGGGCTTCCCTGGTGGCTCAGTGGTTAAGAATCCACCTGCCAATGCAGGGGACATGGGTTCGAGCCCTGGTCCGGGAAGATCCCACATGCCACGGAGCAACTAAGCCTGTGCACCACAACTACGGAGCCTGCACTCTAGAGCCCACGAGCCACAACTACTGAAGCCCACATGCCTAGAGCCCGTGCTCCGCAACAAGAAAAACCACCACAATGAGAAGCCCACGCACTGCAACGAAGAGTAGCCCCCGCTCGCCGCAACTAGAGAAAGGCTGCGCCCCGCAACAAAGAGCCAACGCAGCCAAAAATAAATAAATAAATTTATTTATTTAAAAAAAAACACGAATAAACATTCTCCGCAATTTTTAAAGATATAAGCAGATAACAATAAGAAGTTCAAGAAGATGATGAGCTCTCTTTCCCAGCCCTTCACATCTCCCTCATCATCTGATCAACTGTTACAATTCTGCTGTGCAGCCAAGGGACTATATTCTCCTCCCCTACCGCAAGACAGGGACCGGTATTCACATCAAAGAGCAGTCAACTAGGCATCCGAAATCACTGGCAGGACAACAGACTGGGTAAAAGAGTGGCTCAGACTTGTAGCATATTGTCCCTCAGGTTATGTTTGGGTTTAGAGCAATCCAAGGAGCCCTTATGATGGTCCCATAGATGCTGCACAATCATCATTATGCTGAAGGTACCAGTAAAGCACAATTTTTAAAAGGAAGAAGTGACACAGCCGCTACACAAACTTTATTTTGCTTAAGGACAGAAATTATCCAAGTATTGTGAGCCCTGCATGATGAGACCTCACCAGAGATGGGGCCAGAAATGAGTTCTCAGAACCAAACAAGGATCACTGAGAATGAAAAGGCAGGAAGGGTCTGGCCTGGACCTGGAACAGGAGTTCATAAAATCATATGGGAAAAGAATCATAAGGAATGTAATTTTAAAGTCATGTTTCCAGGGGCTTCCCTGGTGGCGCAGTGGTTGGGAGTCCGCCTGCCGATGCAGGGGACACGGGTTCGTGCCCCGGTCTGGGAAGATCCCAAGTGC
>NW_006783413.1:1630876-1638911 GCF_000442215.2 Lipotes vexillifer | reverse complement strand
ACCCAAAAAAAAAAAAAAAAAAAAAAAAAAAAAGTCATCTTTCCAATGTAAGAATTCGCTTCACAACAGCCCCAATATGGGATGTTTCGCTTTCTGCTTTAAGTCTTCCTCTCCAGAAGAGCTGAGATGGTTAGCTTCTTCCTCCTCCCCTAAGGTCTGTCTCCCTGTGATCCCTACCCACTGTGAATTGGTACAATCTGACAGCTGACAGGCTTTGGAAGTAGAGAGACCTTGGTTTTAATCATTACATCACAAAATAACTGTGTGACCTTGAGCATATTACTACACTGCTCTGAACCTCAGTTTCATCATCTGTAAAACAGAGATGGCACCTGCCTTGCAATATATGTAACCTATGGGGTATACCTAGTACATCACTTTAAATGAGTAGGCCCTCAAAAAACTGTTAACTATTTTTACTAACAGTCATAATTCTATTTCCTCTTTGGTATAAGAACTTTCAGAAATTTGAATATTCCTATTATCAACAATCTTTCCTCTCCAAGTTTTCTCTTTTCCAGTTCCTTTAACCACTGTTTTAATGATTAACCCCCCTTACCATTCTGGCCCTTTCTTTAGATCACATAGTTCAGGTTTTCACTGACCTTCAAGGTACCAGCATGCGGCAGAGCAATATCATGACCTTCCTTGTTCTGGACACCACACTTGTAACATCGGACTCAAGAGAAAGTCATGTTGCCATCATGAAACTAGAGGAACAGTACAGACAATGACTGGCATGACTGGCTGGTACAAGCTCAACCTCAAGGGCTATGGAGAATGGGGAGACCACAAAGGTTTATACTGATGGTTTTATGAAAGTCAAAAATGCCACAAGTAAGTTTTCAT
The DNA here is from genome assembly GCF_000442215.2 of Lipotes vexillifer. Classification (NCBI taxonomy): domain Eukaryota; kingdom Metazoa; phylum Chordata; class Mammalia; order Artiodactyla; family Lipotidae; genus Lipotes; species Lipotes vexillifer. The sequence continues at coordinate 1,638,062 of NW_006783413.1, read as the reverse complement.
TGTGTTGCTTTGACCTTAGCAGCTCCCCAAATGTAGATTCCTACTTCAGGAAGGGCTCAACCTCAGAAGCCTGGACACTTTACCACACAGTTGGGTATCTTCTTGTTGATACCACTGCTCAAGCATGAAGGAAATGATTTCTGGGGTTCCCTCCATGATCTTAAGTTACTTTCTTAGAAACCAAAATCTCTCCCCCATAGCTTCTTGCTCTGTAACTTTACCACAAGGTGTGTGGAGGAAAGGAAGGAAGGGTAGCAAGGAGATGCTATCTTCTTTGCTGGGCTCCTGAACTGGAAAGAATGAAAAGAGTGGGACAAGACACCAAAGTCTGAAAAATATGGTTTATCTCAAGTTTTCCAAAGGGGCTCAACACTTTAAGTACTCTGAATTCTCAGCCACACGTGCTCCAGTTAAATTAAGTACAAAAATGCATATCCAAAGCTAGCCAATTATTTTGGATTATCCGTGCTTACTACATTGCCTGTTCAGTAGGGCAGAAAATAGAACCGAATATAACTTCTATTTGATACAATATTTGGGTACTAGAGCTATGTGTGAAAATGATAGAAGATCATACAAAGAGTTACGGAATAGCATCTATACCTTAAATATCCAAGTAAATCTGAATTACTTTTTATAGTTCACTCTTGATAAAACACAATACTGAGGCAGAAAAGCAAATACTTCGAAAAGCAATAATCCCTTATAGCTCTTCTGTATACAACTCATTTGATCCCTGCGACAGCTCTGTAAGGCAGACATGACAGATTAATGACATAACATTTAAAGGCACTCTATAGATGACAAAACAGGATCCAAACATACAGAAGAGACTGGCATTAGAATACCCATAGTAGAGGTGAGAAAATGAAGACTCAGAAAAATTTATGCAATTTGCCTGAAACTGGCATTTTTCATCCTAGCCCAGGGTTTTTCCTACCACACCATAATGCCACCTCTCCATGACTCTATTCCAGTAGCTATTCCAACAGAGACCAGACAACTAATGCTCATCACAAAGGCTACAGCTACACAGAATACAGGCCCTGAGTTTGAATTAGCTGGCCTGTCAGATCCATTATATTTTGGAGCCCTTATGTCTGGGTTAAAATCCTGGTTCTACACTTACTAGTTGTTTGACCTTGGGCAAGTTATTTCATGATTCTGTGTCCAGTTGCTTCATCTGTAAATGGGGACAATAACAGTACCTACTTCAGAGGGTTTGTATGAGGATTGAATGAGTTAATAAGAGTTAAAAACACAAAGCCTTTAAAGGTACTATCCTAAGAGCTCTGTCTATATTATATTATAGTACTACAGTAGCACACTTTTCTATTATAGTAAGCATTCAATAAATATTAGTAATTATTACACTAAGATATAAGGAAAATCATATACTTTTTTGGAACACTCAAAACTATGTATCTTACCTTATACTGTGCCCCAATTTAAAATAATCTTTGCGTTGTTGAAACCAGAGACTTTCTTCGTTTGGGCATCTGTTCCACTGCAAACAGTAGCATATCCTACCCTATTAAGGATCACAGCTGAGAAGACATGCAAAGCCCTCCCACACGTGGAGAAATGATGACCCCCAATGGCTGAACACAGGCATGTGCACCACCCACGTTCTCCACCTCACAAGGGCACGTCACAGCTCCCCTGGCCCTGCTGCTGCGCTGCTCAGACACCGTATACTCTGCTGTCTTAGGCTCTCAGTGTTGATGGTTGTTAGCATTAAGTTGCAGCTCCAATTGTGTTTGCTCAATAGATACTCAAGATGTCTTAGAAGGTTAAAGAAAATATGGAGAAGAGAGATTTTAGGGGTTGACAGTCACAGGAGAATCAGGAGGAATTTCAGATCAGGCTGCATGGTCATAACAGTGGGCAGACTAGTGAGAAGGGGTTAAAAACAAACATAGTCTATTTTTCCAAGTATTTATATTTATTGGTGTAATTCTTCCAGAAAGCAAATACCCCACAGCTGTATCAGGTCTACAATGTGGCACGTATCCAAGCTATTCTGTTGACCCATGCACATACCCCTCTCCATTGCAGACGTTGTAGTAGATTGTCAAAAAACCATCCCCGATTAACTGAAAAGGCTATTAAAACACTTCTCCTTTAAAGCATTAAAATGCTTTTCTAACTATGTATCTGTGTAAGGCTGCATTTTCTCCATATGCTTTAATCAAAACAACACATATCAAAACAGACTGAACGCAGAAACAGATGAGTACCCAAGTGTCTTCTATGAAGCTAGACTTTAAAGAAATCAGCAAAGATGTAAAGCAGTGCCACTCTTCTCACTAGATTTATTTCTGAAGTAGTTATGTTTAATTTCTTGATTTCCTTATCTATGAAAAGAGGATAAGAACTGTACCAACTTTGATGGCTATACTTTCCATACTAGCTCTGGGTTTTGCCTTGTGGCTTGCTTTGGCCAGACATTAGTAAGCACAATGCAAGCAGAGGCTTGAAAAATGCTTGAGTGTGGGACTTCCCTGGCAGTCCAGTGGTTAAGACTCTGCACTTACAATGCAGGGGGCACGTGTCCGATCCCTGGTTAGGGAACTAGGATCCCACGTGCCACATGGTGCAGCCACAAAAAAAAAAAAAAAAAAAAAAAAAGCTTGAGTGTTAGGGTTTGCCCACTTTCTGGCTTATTCTGGAATCTAGCTGCCATATCAAGAAGCCCAGACTAGCCTGCTGGACAGTGTGGCCCAACAAATAACCAGCACAAACAGTTGGTCTTCTGAGTGAGGCTTAGACCATCCAGCCACAGTCAGGTCACCAGTTAACTGCAGACACATGAGTGACCCCAGGTAAGACTCACACAGGAAATGTCTGGCTGAGACTCAAACTGCTGATCCACAGAACTGTAAATTATTATTGTTTCAAGTCACTAAATTTTGGGGTGGATTTTTATGCAGCAATAGTTCGCTAATATACAAAGTATACATACCCCTTACATAAAATAGATAAGCAACAGAGATTTACTGTATAACACAGGAAACTATATTCAATATCTTATAATAACCTATAGTGGAAAATAATCTGAAAAAATATACATATGCATAACTGAATCACTATGCTGTACACCTGAAACTAACACAATATTGTAAATCAACTATACTTCAATTAAAAAATATTATACATACCCTTTAATAATGCTCACATTTTTACCAAGTTCAAATTGCCACTTGTTAAAAACTATTTTTTAAAACATTAATGTAGGCATACTTATTAATATAACTGCTTAAACTTGCATAGCACTTTGTGTTATTTAAAGTTCTTTCACACAGACCTACTAGAGAATGGACTTGAGGATATGGGGGGGGGGGTAAGCTGTGACAAAGTGAAAGAGTGGCATGGACATATATACACTAACAAACGTAAAACAGATAGCTAGTGGGAAGCAGCCGCATAACACAGGGAGATCAGCTCAGTGCTTTGTGACCACCTAGAGGGGTGGGATAGGGAGGGTGGGAGGGAGGGAGACACAAGAGAGAAGAGATATGGGAACATATGTATATGTATAACTGATTCACTTTGTTATAAAGCAGAAACTAACACACCATTGTAAAGCAATTATACTTCAATAAAGATGTTAAAAATAAATAAATAAATAAAGTTCTTTCATATATATATTAGACCAGTTCTCACGGTATGGTCTGTAGACCCCTGAGGATCTCCAATCAAAACATCATAGCAAAACAATGCAGAAGCAGGTAAGATCCAAGTGTCTTCTATTAAGCTAGACTTTAAAGAAATTTGCAAAGATGTAAAACAATGCTAGTCTTCCCATTAATTTTTTAAACAGTCATTTTTTCATTAAAATATTTGTGATAAACTGTAATAGGTTTAGTACTGTTACTTTTAAATGAATCGATCAATAAATATTTTAATAAGTGAATAATAAGAGCATAAAGGGGCCCTCAGACTTAAAAGTTTGAGAACCTCTATAACTTTATAACTACTCTGGGAAATAGAAAGAACAGGTTTAACCTACTTTTTACAGATAGAAAGAACAGGTTTAACCTACTTTTTACAGACGAATATATAGGTTTGGAAAAGTTAAGTAACTTGCCTAAGATTCCCAGAGCACTGTTCACAATCCTGACTACGTGAGAAACACCAGGGAGCTTTTAAAAAATATCCATTAATTGCTGTGGGAAGGAGCACAGGCATTTTTTTTTAAGGTCCTTGTGATTCTCATGTGCAGGCCCGGTTAGGAGCCACTGTCCTAGAGATTAACGGGCAAATATACAATTCAGTTACAATCTCCCAAACACCAATCTGACAGATAAGTCTACAAAATATTTTTTCTTTTGTATTTAGACCACATCATTGTACATCCTGAATCCACACAAAGTTTTTGTTTTTGTTTTTTAATTTTACTGGATTTCATTTTACTTACAGGAGTCTTGCTTTGCCACTCAACAGGACAGTTGTAATCTTGCATGATCCAGGGATGGTTCAATAGATTTTTCACAGAAATCCGTTTCTTTGGGTCCACCTAGTGGCCATTGAGAGGTAGCTGGAGATTAACATTTTAAATCGAGAGCACAGAACACCTTTCCTCCTGAGAACTCAAAATTCATCAGAACAGATGTAAACTTTATCATGACAAAAATGCTGTCAAAGACCTTAAAATGGCCTTGGAATAAATTCTTTTAAAAAGGGAATAGAGGCAAGAAAACTATAGCTACCGACACGGGCTTAGAAGATAAATGTTTAACAAACATGAACTTCATTGGTATGGACATTATTCATGAAGTTAAGTCAATCTATTGTATGATGTAATAGTCTTTTGCTGGAAAACCTGTTCACAGGAAATATTCACCAATTTAATATTCAAGCAGGCACAATGCAGGGCATTCACACTGAATATGCAATCTCTACCTCCAATGAGCTTACAATCACATATAACAAGTTGAAAAGCACACCTTTCTTTTCTGTTTGTAATTTTCAAATGTGAGGAGAGAAAAATTAATCAACAAAGATTAAGTTTGGGGGAGTTTAGAAGAAAGGATGAGGTGTTTTCAATCTCATTATGGAGATGTGGTGGTCTTGCCCTACTCAAGGTAGGTGAGCTTAAGGTAAATTTTGAATAAAAAGTAGAGATGGCTTCATATATGGAAAAACTGAATACATAATAATGAAAAAAATACTGCTAATAAGGTACTCATATTTTTCAAAGTGTTTCCCATTAATCTCATTTTATCCACGTAATACTATGTAGCAAGCACTGAGACCAAGCTCAGAATCCCCATTTTATAGGTCAGAACCTGGTTAGGTGGCATGCCTATTGCTTGGTAGGGTGGATAACTAGACTTCAGCACTCCTGTCTTGCACCCTTAGAGATCATAACACCAAATCAGTGGCTCTTAACGTGTGGTTCCCAGACCAGCGGTATCAGTGTCATCTGGGAGCTTATTAGAAATGCAAATTCTTAGCCCTGCCCCAGCTCTACTGAATCAGAGACACTCTCAGGGTGGTGCCCAGCAATCTGTGTTTCAATAAGCCCATTTGGCAATTCTGATTCATGCTAAAGTTTGAGAACCACTGCACTAGATCATGGGGCCCACTCAATTGTACATCAGCTCATTTAAGCATTTATTCCGTATCTACTATATATCTAACGGAAAAAGAGTGGGAGCAAGAAAACAGAAAACAGTGGAGCAAGAGCTGGTTAGAGAAAACAGACAATGCTCAGGAAAAAGGAAGAAAAACCAAATCAGCAAAGATATATGGTAGCAGTCTTTTTTAAAAAATGCATTTGCAAAGAAAGCACCTAGTAGAGAATATCTGCAGAGCAGATATAATGAATGGAATTTTTTACAGCTGATAGATAAATGTAGTAGCACTACAGACATCTTAAAATCAAATAATAACAAAAGACTTCTATTATTTTAAAATAAATAACAAAGATTACCTGTAGCATTTGTTGAAGAAGCAGAATACTACTGGGGGAGAGCCACTTAGGAACCTCATATTTCCCTCTCTACAAAAAACAAAGAAAGCATTTAAGAGATTTAGGTTCAATCTGCCTTGACACAAATTTCTAAGGTTAACAACATGCTGGAGGTTTACTTCCAAGCTTGAAGACTTCATCCAAGTTTAAGATTTGGTAAACATTATTAATAACATAAGAAACCCATTTCTTGCCTTAAAGAAGAAAATCCAGTTAGTTAAACACTATTGTCACCTCTAAAGTATCCACATATCGGGTAAGGGCTAGAGCACAGATAATGTAACAGTGGCAAACGTAAATGTTACAGGGCTTTGGAATCTATAGTATGATTAAATGGACAGGAAGTATACACTGTAGTCAGTGCTTTTATTGCTGAAGCAAATTTTAGTTTATAATCCCAGAGGAATTGTCAGTTGACAAAAGTGGGTCACAGAAAAGCATATTTGGTAGGAGGACACAGGCTGTGGTTAAAAACAGGTCACATATCATCCGCAAGGCAGAATTCACAATCATTGAGCGAACTGATGAAAGCCACCTTCTAAGGCAAGTACCTCTTTTGGGAATGAAAGAGACTCAGGAGATAAATGTTTATAACCTGTTATACTCAGACATTACAGTCACCAAGTCATCAACCAAAACAAGACTAGGGACTTGCTAAACACAAATACGTGATATAATACCGCTTCACACAACCTGTCACACACCCCTCTTTCCCAATTCAAAGGAAATGATAGAATCATTTTTCTCAGCAGAGAACAAACTGTTTAATGATGCTAGGATAACAGGTTAATTATATGAGAAAAATTAAGATTGAACTGCAATTCACAGTCTATATCAAAATTAATTCTACCCAGATTAAAGAGTTAAATGCAAACACTAAACCATGAGAATACTTAAAGAAAGCATCAGTGATTATTTTTTAGAACCTGTCTAGACATGATAGCAATACCAAACAACTATAAAGATTAACAGATGACAAGATTTAAAAGCTGACATTTCTGTACAGCAAAACACAACTAACAAAGTTAATTAACAACAAATTGAGGGAAAAAAACCTTTCCGCCTAAATGGCAAAAGATTAATACACTTCATCACATAAAAAGCTCTCGCAGATCACCACCAATCCTCTCCTTCCCACATTTCCCCTTCTCAGCAAATGGCAACTGCCTTACCAGCTCCTCAGGTCAGAAACCCTGGATCTTCTTTAGC
>NW_006783413.1:1581915-1630866 GCF_000442215.2 Lipotes vexillifer | reverse complement strand
TCCCTCACACTTCACATCCGATCCATCAACAGATCTATTGGTTCTATGTTATATATCCAGAATCACCTGTTACTACCTGTACCACACCTGCAGGGTCTCTCATCTGATATATTGCAAGAGGCTCCTAACTGGTCTTCCAGAGCCCATCACTGTCCCTCACAGTCTAGTCTCTACTTACCAACACCAATGTTCTTTCAAAACGTTGGGTCAGGTCATATCACTTCACTATTCAAAACGCTCTAATGGCTCCCCATCTCACTCAGAATGAAATCCAAATTCCTCACTCTGGCTCCAAGGCCCTACGTGGTCTGTAACCCCACATCTACCCCACTCCTTGCTACCTCTTAAACTCACCTCCTAACTCTCTCCCACACTCATCAAACTATGATCACATGACAAGTCAAACACAATCCTGCCTTAGGCCCTTTGCACTCTTTGTTCCCGCCGCTATAATGCTTTCCCCAATATCAGCAGAGTTTGTGCCTTTATCTTCTTCAGGTCTCCCCTTAAATACCAGTGGTATCATGAGGCCTCCCCAAACCACCTTTATAAATAGCATCCCTGCCCACCATCATCTCTACCTGCCTTTCATGGCACCTTCTTTACAGTCCTTATCCCTACTTGTCATACTACATATTTATTTGTTTATTTTCTGCCTCACTATATTAGAATATAAACTCTTTAATAAAAGAGTTTATATAAAAGGTGCTCAATTAATATTTGTTCCATAAAAGAAGAAATGGGATCAAAGCATACACTTCAAAAGAAAATGGGCAAAGAATATTCACAGGTAATTCCCAAAACAAGAACTTTTAAATGGTTAATAAACATGAAAATATGTTCAACTAATCTAGCAATAAAAAAGCAATTAGGGACTTCCTGGTGGCACAGTGGTTAAGAATCTGCCTGCCAATGCAGGGCACATGGGTTCGAGCCCTGGTCTGGGAAGATCCCACATGCCGTGGAGCAACTAAGCCCGTGCGCCACAACTACTGAGCCTGTGCTCTAGAATCCGCGAGCCACAACTACTGAGCCCACACGTCACAACTACTGAAGCCTGCACGCCTAGAGCCCGTGCTCCATAACAAGAGAAGCCTCCACAATGAGAAGCCCACACACTGCAACAGAGAGCAGCCCCGGCTTGCTGCAACTAGAGAAAGCCCGCGCGCAGCAATGAAGACCCAACGCAGCCAAAAAAAAAAGCAATTAATTTAAACAAAAATATGATCTACCAAATTGATAAACTTCAAAAAAAGTATCCAGTGTTAGAGTTCGGGGATAAGAGCGCTTATATATACAACGAGAGAGCATAAACTTTTCTGAAGAGTAATTTGGAAATATGTATAAAAAGCATTCAAGATCACATATCCTTGATCCAGCAATTTCACTTCTAGCAATTTATCCTAAGCAAATAATTTGGCATACAAAAATGTATTAGTGTTATGAACAGTAACATTCACCACAGAATTGTTTGTGATAACTTTGGGAACTAAGGAACATGGTCTGATGGAATCCAGAGGGCTCCCCAAAATAATCAATGACAAAATAACCTGAATGAGGATCCTGGGTTAGAAATATATCATAGGTCCAGGGAGACAAGGGCAAGCACGCGCGCACATGCACACACACGCACGCACACACACCCAACAGTAATTGAACGAGGCTAGAACGGTGGAGACAGGTAGGTGAAGAAGGCTTCAACTAGCACCAGCATTGGGGTTCTCTGTTCTTACGAATGAATTGTCTAGGACATAATTCTCACAGAAATCAGTCCAGCTTAATGGTGAGGGGAGAAACAGACAGTATAGATCACTCAGAATCCTAGAACTACATGGCAGGCTGGATTTTGAATATGTTAAAGAAATAGTCAAAGTTCCAAGGAAGTGTTATCAAGCAATTTATTTAAAAAGAAAAGGTGTTAACGTTAAAACAACTCAACCTCTGATTCAGCCTCTCTGATGAGAGCAGACAGGCTGACCTACAAAGTGTTTCCTAGGAAGGGCAAGAGCTTTCATTTTACAAACGACATTTAATGTTATTAAATTTTTCATTCTCCTTTATCTAAAGCACTCACTAGTACCCAGAGATACCACTCTTATTTATATCTTGCCAGGGCACCTTAACACTGGCCAATGTCAGATGCTGACAGTTTGTTTGTGAATTATAATAATGAAGCCTCTAATTCATTTCTCCTTACTATCTGTCATCCACAAAGCACTGAAGGCTCAGTGCTGCCTGGGCTCCAGGCCTATCCCTGGGAAGGGGGGATTTCTGGATGCTTCAGCCACCTTGCTGGGACTTAGAAGCGAGTCACAGTTGCTGCATGGCTGGCCTTGATCTAGTTGGCCCCACTCTCTTAGCTGAGTTTTTCCTTATTCCTGAGACCAAATGCCACTCATGATTCAAATCCTGGGTACCTGACATGTTCTCTTTCTTGGCAAACTGATCAGTTGCCTGGTACCTCAAATATTGTAGCCTGCTTTTGCCAGGGTCCCATAGAAAGTAGAGACCAGCCTATTACCTGCTTACACTGATCAAAGGGTCATGATCTACCTGAATTTCTGATCACAACCTGCACAACCTCTAGAGTGTCCTGTCTTGCTTTACTCACTGGTCAGAACCTGCACCTACTCCAGTGGGTCTCTCCTCATGCTGACTGCACACAAAGCCATTTGCTGCTTACTCTCTGGATACCATCTGCACTGGGTTGAATAGTGACCCCCCAATATTCCTGTCCACCTGGAACCTGTGAATGCATCCTTATTTGGAAATTGGGGCTTCTGCAGAAGTAATCAAGTTAAGATGAGATCATATTGGGTTAGGCTGGGCCCTAAATTCAATATGACTGGTGTTCTTATAAGAAGGGGGAAATTTAGACACAGAGACACAAACACACAGGAGAGAACACCACATGAAAACAGAGGCAGAGACTGGAGTGATGCATCTATAATCCAAGGAATGCCAAGGATTGCAGGCAAACACAAGAAGCTAGAAAGAGGTAAAGAAGGAGTCTCCCTTAGAGCCTTCAGAGACCATGGCCCTGCTAACACCTTGATTTTAGACTAGCCTCCACAACTGTGAGAGAATAAATATCTGTTGTTTTAAGCCACCATCTTGTAGTACTTTGTGACCACAACCCTAGGAAACTAATATACCATCTATAAGGGTTTAACTTACTTGCATTACCTCTCTCCTATCATCAGCTGCCCACCCCAAGGATAAATCTGGTTCCAGGTTCTAGACCTTTCTGGTCTGCTCCAACACACAGATAACAGGTCCATAACCAGAACTATGTAATAAAATAAATGTTATGCCTTTAAATTCAAAAACTACCATCCAAAACAAAAGCATTCTTAACTAAAAGTAGCAGAATTCTATAGAAATCAGATGTAAAAATGAATTTTCAGACCAAAGCACTGAATAACAAGAGCTCCACGAGGCTGATTCCAAGTTCCTCTTTGTCTCTTATTTATCACCCCTTTTATCATCCCAACTTGAATTCACGAAGTATCTTTTAATAGATCCCCTGTGTTGTGCTGTAAGTTAGCATCATAGAAGCAATCCTATCCAGAGAGAGGCAGGGAGGCTAAGTAAATGAGAAGTGTGGTGCTTGGCACACTGGAAACAGGCAGAGACTGGAGTCATACATTATGTTTGAATCCTAGTCTGCCTTTCATTCACTCCCTAAGCTTGTACAAGTTATGCCATCTTTCTGACCCTGTTTCCTAAGAGTAGGCTCTGGAGACAAATTGCCTAGATCCAAATCCAGGGTCTACCACTTACTAGCTGTGTGGATGAGCTATTTAACCTTGCCGTGCCTCAGTTTCCTCGTCTGTAAAAAGTATAATAACACTATCAACTCCATAAATTGTTGTTAGCATTCAATGATTTAATACATATAAAGCACTTAGCACACGCACAGAGTAAGAACTCAATACCGTCTAGTTTCTACTATTGCTGCTGCCTCCACTACTATTACTATTACTACTACTACTATTACTATTGTTACTGTGAAACAAGTATAGTAATGCCACTTAAGGGTTACAAAAGGAATGGAAGAGAATGTATGTGAAAGCACTTGGCACAATGCCTTGCACATAAGAGACAATAAATGTTTGTTCAATTTGAAATAAATAGGAGGGGAAGATAGGGCTACTCAAAAAAGTAGCAGAGCAAAGATGGCATGTTGGCAAAGCCATGCATGCCAGGGTGCTAAATATTCAGTATAGTAAGAAAGGCTAGAGTCATTCGGAGGATGCACATGCCCTCTCAATAGAGCTTTGCCCCACTGCAGCTGCCTCAGGATCTCAGCATTGCCTGGTAAGAACACATCAACTAGTCATGTCCTGCTCACATCACCTCCTGAAACATACCCACCCACTTTCTCCATTTGAACAGAACAACTCTATAGAGTACTATCGACAAACAAACATGAGGCCTGTGCCCCATCACCAAGACCTGACATTCTCAGCTTCATTCTCTACACTGAAGTACTAGCAGAAATAAAGTCCAGAGCTGAGTTCTGCTGCCAGGCTTACCCCAACCTCTCATTTGTACACAGTACTTAAAAACACACAAAGCACTTGTACATATATTTTACCCTGTGCAGTAGGCAGGGATTACTAACTACATTACACAGATGAGGAAACTGTCTCAGCCAGGGAAATCAAATACCTGTTCAATGTTGTAAGGCACTGGTTCTCAACTGGAGGTGATTTTTGTCCCCCAGGGGACATCTGGCAGTGTCTGGAGACATTTCTGATTGTCATAATTTGGGGGCTGCTACTGGCATCTAGTGGGTAGAGGCCAGGGATGCTGCTAAACATCCCACAATACACGGTCCCCCACAACAAAGAATTATCTAGTCCAAAATGTCAATGGCGCCAAAGTTGAGAAACATTGTTATAGAGCAATAAAGGGGTAGAGACAGGACTAGAAAAGAGATACAATACTTTTTCTATTGTACCACACTGGAAGTTCTATAAGGATACCTAGAAATAGACAGGTAGAAAGGCTCCTTATTTAAATACTGAAAGTATATATCTAAGGATCAAATTGAAAAGGCCTTGAGAGGAACAATTCTGCTGGGGAAGAGCATCTTCACAAAAGGCCCTGTGTTAACCAGGCCTGTGCCCCTTAACCCTGGTTTCTGCTCAATCTTTGGAGAATTCTTGTTTATTTAAGGGCTGATTACCTTGCAAATGAGATTAAGAAACAGGTAATAGAGGGAGAAACCAAGTGGGAGGAGGAAAAAAGATCTGTGTGCTAATAAGTGAGATAATCCTGGGAATACTAATGGGCTTGAAATTGTTTGTTTTTTCATACAGTACTAAGAAAGGCAGGTGATCAACCTCTCCAACACATAATAATAGTACTGCAGTCAACCCTATAATTGTAAAGTATTATCTCATAAAGAGATAACTTGCTCATTTTCTTTAAAATTATAAATTATACTTGTTGGAAAGCAATATTACTTTCAAGCTACTCAACTTTCATTTACTAAATTAGTTATATTTCCTTAATATTTGTGTACCCAGAACTGGAATACAGTCACGCTTGTCTTTGAATGCAATGACAGCAGATGAATATGCGACATTAGTATGATTAATACTCAGTCTATTAGTAACCATGCTGGAAACTGCAGTTTAGCATTTTGCTTAAAATAGTCAACAAACACAAAAGATAAACAAAGTCTGCCTCTTAAACAAGAGTTACATACAGTGTGTCAAATATTGCTGGGTTTTTCAATCAAACCAAGAACTGAGGGAAGTGTTATTCCCAAGTGAGGAATTTTAGAACATTCTAGGCAAAGATACATACTGCATGCAAGTGATACGACACCTTAATTAGATTCAACCAGCAGACTGTATTACACTGTGACTCGGAACAATAGTTCTGAGCCAAGATTACAATAAATTTCAAAATCTATAATGTGTGAAATTAAATTCCATAATAATGCATAAAAGTCCTAATCTGAATCAATTTTCAACTTGCAAATACATGAAAAACTAAAAAAAAATGAAATCCAGAGTAGGAGAAACAAAGAATATACAGTAATAGTAAATAATATTAATTAGGAAGGCTAAATCTCTATTGAACAAGAATTAGACATTTTCTACCATACTCATTGTACCAAAGAAATATTTGATTTACCAAAAATATCAAAACTTGGATCTAATATCTACTATTAGGATGTAACAATTTTGTATTATCTTGAGATAAGTCCCCTCCCCCAAAGGATTCATCCAGGATCCACTAGTGTACTCAAATAAATAAATAAAAGTAGAGAACACTGAAGTTTGTATGTTGGTACATTCACCTCGTATTGGTGAAACAGCACATTAATAATTAAGAGCATCAGGAATTCCCTGGAGGTCCAGTGGTTAGGACTCAGCACTTTCACTGCCATGGGCCCAGGTCTGATCCCTGGTTGGGGACCTAAGATCCCACAAGCCACGCAGCGTGGCCACCCCCAAAAAGTATATACATATATACTTATATATATTTATAATATATATTATATATTTTATATATATTAGGAGCATTAATTAGGAGCATTAATTCCATGGCTGCCATATGAATGTGAACTCGCAGTAATAGCAAATGAAGGCAAATAAATAGCATAGAAGTTTGGGTCTAGATAGGTTAAAAAAAAAAAAAAGCAAGCTTAGAGTTAAGTCAGTAAATGAGGAACACCACAGATATAGTGTAGCTTAATTTCAATAAGGCATTAAGAGTCACTTATTTTATCTTTGTGGATAAAACCACAAAATCTTGGTTAAGCGTATCTGATACAGGCTAAAAACCGAGAACACTTAGGGGTGGTCTAGATCTATTCAGTTGTTTTTCTTTTAATTTTTAAAAAATATCTATCTATCTATCTGTCTGTCTATCTATCTTTGGCTGCATTGGGTCTTCGTTGCTGCGCATGGGCTTTCTCTAGTTGCAGCAAGCAGGTGCTACTCTTCATTGCGGTGTGCGGGCTTCTCATTGCAGTGGCTTCTCCTGTTCCAGAGCACAGGCTCTAGGCGCATGGGCTTCAGTAGTTGTGGCACATGGGCTCAGGAGTTGTGGCTCGTGGGCTCTAGAGCGCAGGCTCAGTAGTTGTGGCGCACAGGCTTTGTTGCTCCGCAGCATGTGGGATCTTCCTGGCCCAGGGCTCAAACCCATGTTGCCTGCATTGGCAGGCAGATGCTTAACCACTGTGCCACCAGGGAAGCCCTCTATTCAGTTTTTTAATCAACTTGGATTAAGATATTTAAGAAATGTACAAAATGTCACAATCCTGGCAAGGACAGCTGATATTACATGAGATCAGAATCAAGATGCAAAATATCAACAGAGGAGAATACTAGGCTGAAACAAACAAGGAAAACTGAATGTGAATAAATAGAAGTCAGAGAACTTATAGCTATTCAGAGATGGACTGGACCTTGGAAATAAATGACTATGGCAATGCTTTAACACTACTGATAAAGAAAATGAGGACAAGTTGCTCTACCAGTGGTGACACCTAATTTGAGTAGAAAAACTGATGCACAATACCTAATATGAATTAGGAGAACTGGTAAATATAGTCCTGGTAAATCTGAAAAGTTGGGATGTCTGGGAACATTCCCAAGTTAATGGACACAAAAAGAAGCTTGGGATGGGGATCACTTTCTGCTCTGGGAGTCTACGATTCTCTTGAGACTAGCAACTACAGAGATGAGAAACAATATCTCATGGTGGTATGAGAACGGGCTCTGAGCTTGACCAGCTGAGTTCAAATCCCAGCTCTGCCACTTACTAGCTCTAAGACCCTGAGTAAGTTATGTAAGGTCTCCCCTTAGTTTCCTCATCCATAAGAGGGGGACAATAATAGCAACTACCTCACTCAGAGCAGAGTCTGGCAAATAAGAAAAACTCAGGAATGTTTAGTATTACTTTTGTAATAGAATAAGAATAAGCAACCATGTGCAAGGTCACAAAAATATGAAAAACACATACTTCAAAATGCTCTATCTCCCCGGAGGCAAAAAAAAAGGAACTGGGGGAGAAAAGCAAAAAATTTCAACAACAAAAAAGACTGATGTAGATGCTCTAGGCAGAGGAGACTTCAGCACAACCCAAATAAGCATAGAACTCTACTTCTGTATATCTAGAGATAGAGACTCAGACCTGGCCTGCTGAAGGCACCTCCCCCACTTTCCACATCAGCTTTAGAGATTCAAGACTCACACAAAAACTTTATTCTTTTACTTTTTAAAAAAGTATTACTAGCAAACCAAATTCAAAAGCATATTAAAAGATTTATACACCATGACCAAGTAGGATTTATTCTTAAAATGCAAGTTTGGCTCAACATACACAAATCAATATATGTGATAGACCACATTTACAGAATGAAGGTGAAAAACATGATCATGTCAGTTAATGCAGAAAAAACATTTGACAAAGTTCAACACCCTTTCATGATAAAAATACTCAACAAACTAGGAATTGGAGGAAACTACCTCAACATAGTAAAAGCCATATATGAAAAATCCATAGCTAACATCATACTCAGTGGTGGAAGACTGAAGCTTTTTCTAAGATCAAGAACAAGACAAGAATGCCCACTTTTCACCACTTCTATTCAACACAGTAATGAAGTCCTAGGCAGAGCAATTAGGCAAGAAGTAGAACCTTTACATGATTCAAAACTTAAAAGGTACAAAAGACCACAGAATAAAAATTCTCCCTTCCCTCGCCCAATTCTCCTCCCCAGAAGGAGCAGGAACTAGCAACTTCTTATATCTCCTTCCATATTACTTCAAATAATATAAACATACCTCCCTCTCTTTTATTTTTTACAAAAATGACAGTATACTATACATACTGTTCTACACCTTGCTTATCCCCTTAACAATATATCTTCGATATCATTCCATATAAGAATTTAAAGAGGTTCCTCATTCACTTTTATGGGTATAGAATATCTGTTATAAAGATGTACTATAATTTAACAACAATGTTTTCCAAAAGAAACAGGAAGCACTGTCAAAGACTCACAGGGACTTCCCTGGTGGTCCAGTAGTTAAGACTTTGCGCTTCCACTGCAGGGGTCTTGGGTTTGATCCCTGGTCGGGGAACTAAGGGGTACTAAGATCCCGTGTGCTGCGTGGCATGGCCATAAATTTTTTAATTTTTTAAAAATTTAAAAAATAAAAAAGTACACCAGGGGAAAACAATTTATAGCAGAATAGCCAGGAAAATTCTAGGGGAACAGTAGAATAAGAGGGAGCTAATTCTACCAGACATTAAATAAATGGTATTATAAAAAATCCAGTAATTAAAACAATTACAATATAAAACAAACATAGACAAAAAGTTAAATACAATGAAATAAACAGCCCAGAAAAAGAAATATGTAAATGTAGGAATTTAATATATAATAAGACCATCATTTCAAGTCAATGGGAAAATGATGGATTATTGAATAAACAGTTCTAGGACAACCAAATTTCTATTTTTAAATATATAACTGGATTTGTTTTTTGTTTTTTGTTTCTTGCAGTACGCGGTCCTCTCACTGCTGCAGCCTCTCCCGTTGCGGAGCACAGGCTCCAGACGCGCAGGCTCAGCGGCCAAGGCTCACGGGCCTAGCTGCTCGCAGCATGTGGGATCTTCCTGGACCGGGACACGAACCTGTGTCCCCTGCATCGGCAGGCGGACTCTCAACCACTGCGCCACCAGGGAAGCCCTAACTGGTTATTTTTCAAAACTGGATCCCCAGAAACTATCACAGATATTATATTTGTCATGTCAACTAAATATAATATGGTATCCTGAAACAATATAGAATAAGAAAAGGACATTAGAGAAAAATTAATGAAATCTGAATAAGTACAGCATTTAGTTAAACAGTAATGTACCAGTGTTGGTTCCTTAGTGGTGACAGACATACCATAGTAACATAAGATGTAAACAATAGTGAGAACTGGGCAAGGGTAAATGGGAACCCTCTGTACCACCTTTGCAACTTTCTGTAAATCTAAAACTATTTTAAAATAAAAATTTTATAAAAAAAGAAAGAAGGTGAGTATCACTTCTTATACCAATATTAATTCCTGGCAGATCAAAAAACTAGTATTTTTATTTTTATGTTTTTAAATTATTTGTGTGTGTGTGTGGGACACGGGCCTCTCACTGCTGTGGCCTCTCCCATTGTGGAGCACAGGCTCCGGACGCGCAGGCTCAGCGGCCATGGCTCACGGGCCTAGCCGCTCCGTGGCATGTGGGATCCTCCCGGACCAGGGCACGAACCCGTGTCCCCTGCATCGGCAGGCGGACTCTCAACCACTGTGCCACCAGGGAAGCCCGAACTAGTATTTTTAAAATGTAAAAGTACTAGAAAAAAAACAAGGGGAAAAAATTTTAAATATATAGACTATAACACACAGGACAAAGTATTAAATCCTTGGGATGATCCATAGCACGGTAGTTAAAAATACAGGCTTGGGGGCTTCCCTGGTGGCACAGTGGTTGAGAGTCCACCTGCCGATGCAGGGGACACGGGTTCATGCCCCGGTCTGGGAAGATCCCACATGCCACGGAGCGGCTGGACCCGTGAGCCATGGCTGCTGAGCCTGCGCGTCCGGAGCCTGTGCTCCGCAACGGGAGAGGCCACAACAGTGAGAGGCCCAAGTACTGCAAAAAAAAAACAAAAAAACAAAAAACAGGCTCTGGTGACTTCCCTGGTGGCACAGAGGTTAAGAATCTGCCTGCCAATGCAGGGACACGGGTTCGAGCCCTGGTCTGGGAAGATCCCACATGCCGCAGAGCAACTAAGCCCATGCGCCACAATTACTGAGCCCACGTGCCACAACTACTGAAGCCTGGGCGCCTAGAGCCTGTGCTCTTCAACAAGAGAAGCCACTGCAATATGAAGCCCACGCACCACAACAAAGAGTAGCTCCCGCTTGCTGCAACTAGAGAAAGCCCTCGTGCAGCAACTAAGACCCAACACAGCCAAAAATTAATCAATTAATTAAAATTGTATAAAAACTACAGGCTCTGGATCCAGACCACATGAGTTCTTACCCCAATTCTGCCAATAATTAGTTGGATAACTTAAGACAAATTATTTTCCCTCTCTCTGCTTCACTTTCTTCATCTTTCAAAAGGGTATAACAACAGTACCTACACCTCACTGGACAATCGTGAGGATTAAATGAGCTAATCTATGTAAAATGCATATAGTCACATGTCATATAATAAACTCTCAATAAATGGTAGCAATTACTACTATTCCTTATTGTAGAAGCGTTCTTATAATTTAATAAGAAAAAGATTAACAACCTTAAAGAGAAAGAGAAAATGCTATGGACAGGCATTCACAGAAATATATATACATACACACACACACACACACACACACACACACACACACACACACACAAACATTTAAGTAATTACTAAGGACACATGAATAAAGCATCAGATGCCAGTTCCACCCATTCAATTAATCAAGATCCAAAATTTTGATAAATAACAATATTGGGGAGAGTATGGGGAAGCAGGCACTCTCATATACTGCTGGTGGGAGTATAAATTGGAAAAAAATGATGGAGCAATTCTACTACTCACTACTTAAGTCCAAAGAGGTATGCACAGGGTATCTTACTAAGCATCACTTACAATAGTGAAAAAACTAGAAAATAACTGAAAATGTTCACAAGAGAATGGCTAGACATACTATTTATAAGAATGAGTTAGTACTATATGTGTATCAAGGCACATACTGTTGAGTAAAGAAAGACACAGAATAATATTAGTATGACACCATTTATGTTAAGAAAAAAATACAAAATACTACAAATACAAATAAAAGATCTGGAAGAACCAAAGTAGTAACAGTAGTTACCTATGTAAAGATTGCAGGATTGGGGACAGATATTGGAGAAGAGGTCATGAGAATGTTAGTTATCTGTAATGTTTTAATTCTTTATACAGAGAATGTTTTTATGCAATAATTGGGTAATTAAAACTTAATTTTTTAATGATGTATACAAACTTAGAATAAAGGAAATTTTATGATACCATGCAGCCATTAAAAGATAATGAAAACCTAGGGGCTTCCCTGGTGGCACAGTGGTAAAGAATCCGCCTGCTAATGCGGGGGACATGGGTTTGAGCCCTGGTCCAGGAAGATCCCACATGCCACGGGGCATCTTAGCCAGTGCGCCACAACTACTGAACCCACACGCCACAACTACTGAAGCCCATGTACCTAGAGCCCATGCTCCGCAGCAAGAGAAGCCACCGCAGTGAGAAGACTGCACTGCAACAAAGAGTAGCCTCCTGCTCGCCACAACTAGAGAAAGCCCGCGCACAGCAACAAAGACCCAATGCAGCCATAAATAAATAAATAAATAAACCCTTAAAAAAAGAAAAATGAAAACCTATACATGCTGCTATGTACCAATATGAAACAATCTTCAAAGTAAAGCATTAAGTTTAAAAAGGAGGGGGCAAGGGCTTCCCTGGTGGCGCAGTGGTTGAGAGTCTGCCTGCCGATGCAGGGGACACAGGTTCGTGCCCCGGGCTGGGAAGATCCCGCATGCCGCGGAGCAGCTGGGCCCGTGAGCCATGGCCGCTAAGCCTGCGTGTCCGGAGCCTGTGCTCCGCAACAGGAGAGGCCACAACAGTGAGAGGCCCGCGGACCCCCAAAAAAAAAAAAAAAAAAAAAAAAGGAGGGGGCAAGGTCCACTAACTGTGTGAATTATATAATACCAAAGGATATAGACACATAAAGGTTTGTATAAGTACAAATAATTTATGCAAATGTACAGAAGAAATTTATAAATAGTTGCCTCTGTGGAAGAAAAAAGAAAGGAAGCAGGAAGTTTTGTGTGTTTTTTAAATTATACTCCTTAGTACTGTTTTAACTTTTTACTGTACATACTTTGTTTTTCATCATAAAAACAGTTAACTGAATGTCGCTTCATTGACAAATGACAAGCCTAGGCATTTCAGGCCAATGTTCTAGGAAAGGAGCAGACAGGCTTGAGGGAGTATCATTCTTCTACAGATCAATAACTCTATACCAGGAGCCAGCAAACTTTTTCTGTAAAGGGACAGATAGTAAACATTTTTGGTTTTATGAGCCATATATAATCTCTGTCACAACTACTCAACCCTACCATTGTTGTGCAAAAGCAGCCAGAGACAATATATAAACAAATAGTCTTGGCTGTGTTCCAATAAAACTTTATTTAAACAAACAGGTGGTGGGTCAGATTTGGCTGGCAAGCCATTGTTTGCCAACCTCTGCTTTATACTCCTAGCCAAGAAGACTGATTAAGATTTTAACCAAACTTTCCTTGCATTTAGCACTCTAGAAAGGAGTAAAGTAAGCTCCAACACAGACTCTTAGCTATTCACACATCTATAGAATTGTACATTATGCTACTTACTCAAGAGTGACGTTTGGGAGGAATGATTTCTTGACAGAACAGCTAGTACTTTTCAATATGATAAAACAAAGATATGTCCCCACCCCCCAAACCCCCCCTCCCTGCCTACCTACCCTTCTGTTTAACTTGCCCCTAATGCTTGGGTATGACTTGAAAGAACTGAATGCATGCCTTCCTGCCAAGTGTTCTTCTTACATGTGGATTACATCATTTTAACATCACAAATCAAGAATTATAGCCCTGTATAATCATTGCTATAAAGGAGGTAGAATTATTCTACAATCAAAGTTTATAGTTAGTAAATCCATACCTCATTTTGTTTTACTAGGTATATATCCACAGGGTATATGGAAGGTAGACTGCTCAAAGTCAGACATCTTTATTGAGACTTTTGCATGATCAAGACAAGTATTCAAAATTTTTCTTGGATAAAATTATTATAGTCATCGTTACAGCTTATGAGATCTCAGTTCCCAGGTCCCTGACCACCGGGGAACTCCCTATTACAGTCATCCTTTACGGCATAATGTTTTACTGCAATTCCCAAATACTCATCACCAAGAAATCAAGTATCCTTGGAAGACTCAATGTTCACAGAAGGATGTCAATTCCTGCACCAGTTATACTGACATTTGCTTTTGCTCTTATTCAGCTCAGACATAACTTCAGTAAATTTCCAGGGAGAATAATCCCTAATTTACTGATATTCAATAACTTGGCTGAGAGGGGTTATATTAATTGAGAGACCATCTAAAGAATATGTAGAGTTGACCACTCATTATTCTTTTTTTTTTTTTTCCACTCATTATTCTTGATTGGTGGTCTTCAAAGGCATGTAAGAAGACACACTAGGGCATGGAAAGAATATATTAGGACTTTCATTTCTATCTAAAAAATAAGATAAAAATTAAGATTTATTAAAATTTAGTATATGGATTGGCAATGGCACCCTCACCAGTCCCTACCTAAACTACAGAATGAAGTCATTCTTCCTTGACTGTGACAGTGACACATGACAGGTGACAGTGGCTCTACCTTGCACCACTCTGTGCCTATTGTGAACTACTGTGCCCAGTTAAATGGATTTACAGATCATAGTATCTGGTTTAACTAAACTAAATCTTCACAAAATAGCCAACTGGTTTTAAAAGATTCTTGCAAAGAAACCACAGATTAAAGGTTGTTTGTTTGCCAGAAGCACAAGCAAACAACAAACAGAGCTGACACCTCTACTCTTAGTGTGAGGCCATCAGCCAAAACACAAGGTTAAAAAAAGACCTAGGGGCTTCCCTGGTGGCACAGTGGTTAAGAATCTGCCTACCAGTGCAGGGGACACAGGTTCGAGCCCTGGCCTGGGAAGATCCCACATGCCGTGGAGCAACTAAGCCCGTGCTCCACAACTACTGAGCCTGCGCTCTAGAGCCTGCGAGCCACACCTACTGAGCCCGTGTGCCACAGCTACTGAAGCCTGTGTGCCGAGAGCCCACGCTCTGCAAAAAGAGAAGCAACCGCAACTAGAGAAAGCCCACGCACAGCAACAAAGACCCAACACAGCCAAAAATAAATAAATTTATTAAAAAAAAAAAGACCTAATCAGATCTAACAAGTGGTCTTAAAACCTGAAATTATCAAGACTATTTGAAATACACTTATGCACATTACTGCTAACAGTGAACCTCAAATCCAAGTACATATGGCTACACTGTCATCACAATTACAAGATTTTTAGAAACAAGGATCCAGAATATGGAAACAAATCTCTACAATTTTTTGAGTGATGTTTAAAGGCAAGAAACAACAGCAAAGCAAATTCCAAGTGAATCAAATATTTAAACGTAAAAAAAAATAAAATAAAAATGCTAGAAGGAAACATGGGAATTTTTTAAAATAATCTATGTAGGAAAGCCTTTCCAAATATGACAATGAAAAACTGATAAATTTGGCCAAACAAAAATAAAACAATTCCTGTACAGCCAAAAAAAATCTTAAACATAGAAAAAGGTGACATACTATATTGATGGGATTATGGAGAAATAGGCATTTTCATGCTACTGCTGGTAGTTGTATAAATCGATAGAACTTTGCTGGGAAGCAATGTGGCAATATCTAATAAAATTACTAATTTACATACCCTTTGACCCAGTAACTCTTCCAGGAATTTTCTTACAGATATATTCACAATGTACAAAATGACCACTTAGAAACTACTTAAATACCCATTAACCTAGGACTGGTTAAATAAATTAAGGTACATATATACACTGCAATTCTGTGAAGTGAATTCTATGAAAAGGTTCTGAGCTGGGTATGAAATGGTGTGATTTCCAAGACACACTGTTAGGAGAAGACAAGATACAGAACAGTGTTCGTGGTATGCTACCATCTGTATGAAAAATCTGGGAAGGGGGTAGTAGCATAGAGAGATAAAATATAAGATTCCTTATATATTATAAACTAATCTGAAAAAAAATACATAAAAATCTGATATACACTTGTCTCTGGGTAAATGAACAAACTTATGCCAAGAAATTTGAAAAATTCGACAAAATAGACACATTCTTTATGTCCAAAACTGATCTCCTTGTCAGCCCTGCCCTACCAGGAGCCTTCTCCATCTCAGTTGATGGCAGCTCCAACTTTCCGGTTGCTCAGGTTACTCCCCTCATCCCATCCATCAGCAAATTACGTTAGCTATACCTTCAAAACACAACAGATTAGTCTAAACATATATCCCTGACTATGTGGTGGTTACATGAATCTATATGTGTGTTAAAATTCGTAGACCTGTTACACACAAAAAAATTATTTTACTCTACGTTAATTTTAAAATATATTTTTTTAAAAAAGACACCCCGAGGGACTTCCCTGGTGGTCCAGTGGTTAAGACTCCGTGCTTCTACTGCAAGGGGCAAGGGTTTGATCCCTGGCTGGGGAACTAAGATCCTACATGCCACGCAGCACAGCCAAAATAAAAAAAAGATACCCAGAATCCAACCACTTCTCACTACCTCAATGACCACCATCTCTTACCTGAAAATTACTACAATGTACAATATCCTCCTCACCAGTCTCCATGGTTCTCCTCCTGGCTCCTTGTAGCCTATTTCCTTCCACACAGTAGCCACTGTGGTCCTGATGAAATCTAAATCAGACCATGTCTCTCTTCTGCTCAAAACCCTCTAGTGGGGGCTCTTCCCTGGTGGCGCAGTAGTTAAGAATCCACCTGCCAATGCAGGGGACATGGTTTCGAGCCTTGGTCCGGGAAGATCCCACATGCCACAGAGCAACTAAGCCTGTGCACCACAGCTACTGAGCCTGCACTCTAGAGCCCGCGAGCCACAGCTACTGAAGCCCGGGTGCCACAACTACTGAAGCCTGCGCACCTAGAGCCCGTGCTCCACAGCAAGAAAAACCACTGCAATGAGAAGCCCGTGCACTGCAATGAAGAGTAGCCCCCGCTCGCCGCAACCAGAGAAAGCCCGTGCACAGCAACAAAAGACCCAATGAAGCCAAAAATAAATAAATTAAATAAATAAATTTATTAAAAAAAAAAAAAAAACCCTCTAGTGGCTCCCCATTTCACTTGGAGAAAAAGCCAAAATCCTTATGACAGCTACAGAGCCCAAGGCAGTTGGAGCTCCCGTGCCCTGAGACTTCATTTCCTACGGCTCTCCTCATTTACTCCACTCCAGTGGCACTAGCCCTCTGCCCTCCCTTGACTACACCAGGCATGCTTCTACCTACTAGCCTTTGCTCTGCTTCCTCTGCCTGAAACATTCTTTCCCTTGACAGCCTCTTGACTAACACTCTCACCTCCTTCAAGTCTTGCACAAATCTCACCTCTGACCACCTTATTTAATATTTAATAATGCAACCAGCCCTTCTCTTCCCTCCACACCCCTCCCCATCTGTTCTCCTGATTCCTCTTTACCCTGCCCAATTTTTTCTTTTTTCTAAAGCAAGTATCATCTTTTAATATAATTTATTTATTATGCTTATTATCTTTTTCTACAACCACCACTATTTTTTCCCTACCACAATATAAACTCCATGAGGGCAGGGACCTTCCATCTGTTTTATTCACTGATATATCCCAAGCATCTAGAAAAGTGCCTGGCACAGATTAGGTGTTCAGTAACTAGACTGAACTTAAGACTTAAGATTTAAGAATTTCATCCTAAGACGAGTAAGCAATGAGGGCACTGAGATAATGGGAGGCCAGTTCACCTAGGATAACACCTACAGCCCACAGGGTGAACTCTGGCTTGTAGTACTTGAGTGAAACGGGAAAGAAGCCACTGGAGAGCTTCCAATAAAGGGATGTGACCTGACTTACTATTTTTAAATCTTCCCATAAAGAAGTCACTGATGGAGATGGACTTTCAAGCACATTCCATAACACCCCAAAATTCCAACCTTATACTGCTCCCCCCCACACACATAAGAAAAGAAACAGTAAAAGGAAGAATACTCCCAATCAACTTTATGTGGCTAGTAAAATCCTGAAACAAACAACAAAATAGTTCTAGAAAGGAAAACTACATATTAATCTCTGAACAAATTTTAAGTCCTGAACAAAATACTGGCAAATCAAATTTAGAAACGTATGTCAATAATAATAGCTGGACTTCCCAGGTGGTCCAGCGGTTAAGACTCCACCCTCCCAATGCAGGGGGCCCGGGTTCGATCCCTGGTCAGGGAACTAGATCCCGCATGCCGCAACTAAAAGAGCCCGCATGCCGCAACTAAAAGAGCCCACATGCTGCAACTAAAGATCCTACATGCTGCAAAGAGGATCCTGCACGCTGCAAAGAAGCTTTCGCACGCAGCAACAAAGATCCTGCGTGCTGCAGCTAAGACCCAGCACAGCCAAATAAATAAATAAATATTTTTTTAAAAAAAGATTGTTGGGCCTTTCATTAAAAATTGGGCCTCCCTGGTGGCGCAGTGGTTGAGAGTCCGCCTGCCGATGCAGGGGACGCGGGTTCGTGCCCCGGTCTGGGAGGATCCCACATGCCGCGGAGCAGCTGGGCCCGTGAGCCGTGGCCGCTGAGCTTGCGCGTCCGGCAACGGGAAAGGCCACGACAGTGAGAGGCCCACATATCGCAAAAAAAAAAAAAAATAATAATAATAATAATAGCTAACATTTATTGAGCACTATGATAAATGAACTAACTCATTTAATCCTAACACTATGTTATGACTACTATCACCCATTTTACAGATAATGAAGCTGACACAGAGAAGCTAAGTAATTTGCCAAAGTCCACAGATAGAAAGTAGAGATCCTGGATTTTAAAAATACCAAAGAGATTCTGATTTAACTGCTCCAGGAGTTGGACCCTATATTTTTTAAAGCACCCCAAGAGATGCTGGTATGCTGCCGGGGTTGTGAACCTCTATGCTAAGTCCATCAGCTAAGGCTTTTCCCCGCCCTGAGAGAGATTACCTGGACATAGCCAGGGCAAGACACGTTTTAGTGAGGATTTAAATATGAAACAAGAAGCAGAGAGGAGAAAACATGATTGGTAAGATCCTTTCCAACAAGGAAATTCTATGATCATGTGTCCCCACACCGTCTTTCTAGAATTCTAGAAGGTATAAGATTTCATGCTATAACACCAAACAGATCCAATTCTACTTCATCTTTGGAGAAACCTGTCGGTCAGTTTCTCCTCTGGCATGCAGTACCCCCAGCAAAAAAAGAATATGGGAAAACATACTAGTAGCTTGTAATACTAAAGTTATTTTCAGAACAAAAAACAGAGCTCTACTTTATAGAAAGAGTAGCAAAAAGAGGGAGTAACTCAAGAGGTCAACCTAATGTTTTTCGAAAGTGTAACTGGAAAATTGTTACTGAGCTGCCCAAAGACCAAGCCTCCTTCCCACTCCACATCTGTTAACTAAAGCTGAAACTACAAAGCAATCCTAACACTACCCTCCCTGTATCCTGTTGTTGACACAGGGAATGTGCTCTGTGAGGTCAGGAACTGCTGTCACAGGCAGGAAGCAGAGCCAAGGCAACAACTGCTACCCTGCAAAGTTTAGGGGAGGCTTTGTGAGAAGAGATGGGAGGAAATACGGGCTGTCTTGGCTACCCCAGCAGGCTCCAGGAGGTTGGCCTCCAGCCCACTGCCCCATCCATCTCCCCTCCCCAAGGAGAAGCACAAGCACTCACGGTTCCCCAAAACAGTGGCAACAGCTACTGCTAACATGACTTCTCTTTGATCCTGCAGAATCAGAGCTCCTCAGCCTTCAAGAAATTGGAACTACTGCAATTCCATCA
The DNA here is from genome assembly GCF_000442215.2 of Lipotes vexillifer. NCBI lineage: Eukaryota > Metazoa > Chordata > Mammalia > Artiodactyla > Lipotidae > Lipotes > Lipotes vexillifer. The sequence continues at coordinate 1,611,141 of NW_006783413.1, read as the reverse complement.
CTTCCCAAAACTACTCTTGCAGTTTTGGCACTGATTTTAAAGCTTTTTCCAGGGTGGGATACAGGAAAAACTATTAAGTCAAATAAATAAAATAACTGCAGATTGAACTCAGTGCCCTCAGACTTGGCTGTTCAGTAGGGTAGGCAAAGAGCCAACTGGTTCTACCACTTTCAATTCTGTGTGCTACTTTCCAGAAATGAGAGCTGATTTAGGTAGTCTCCCTACCTAAAGGGCATTAGAGACCTAATGGTCCAGCCACGTAAAACTTCTGACCATTTCTTCCCACGCTTCTCCCATCTTACGCCTTGGCTGACACTGCCTACCAGGCATGCTCTCTCCCACAACCCTTTCTGAAGTGCTTCTAACCTTCTTTTAAAGCCCAGCTCAAACCTCACTTACTATAAGATGTTCTCCTAAATCCCACACCCACTCCTGTATTAACTTAATTTAACCTCTGTTATAAAATGGCACCCCTCACCCTTTCCACTTTTTAGATAGCCTTGTATCTGTCTCCAACAACAAATCTGGCAGACAATGATTAAGTTTCATAGATCTTTGTTCACATCTTTCAGTATCTCATACAAAGAAGACCTTTAGGAAATATTTGTTAAACAGAACGGAATTCAAGCCGCATTCAGAGAAGTTGCTCTGCTGGTCCGGCTTTGGTTTGCTATGGACACAATATGGTGCTCTTCCTCTTTACATGTCTTCTTTTGTTAGCTTGCTTTGAATATTAACTCTTTAAAAAGAATTTTACTATTTTCCTTCCTATATATGATTTTTGAGTTTTTTTAATTGAATATAGTTTATATAACATAAAATTCACCCTTTTAAAGTGTACAGTTAGTTCAGTGGTTCTTAGTATATTCACAAAGTTGTGTAATTATTACCACTATCTAATTCCAGAATGTTTTCATCAACCCAAAAAGAAACCCTGCACCCATTAGCAGTCACTCCCCACTGCCACTCCACTCCTCCCCCACCAGCCCCATAACCACAAATCTACTTTCTATCTCTGACATATGTGGTTTTAACAAAGCTTACAGTACTCTTAACTGTGCTTTTATTATACCGTAAAGCCAAACTTTACCTTCAAAATGAAACAGTTTCTCTTATTTTAACATAACTCTAAAGAAAAATGTGATTTAACACAGCAACTTACTAAGGCATCATTTCAGGATACAAAACAAAAACTCTTACCAGGGGCTTCCCTGGTGGCGCAGTGGTTGAGAGTCCGCCTGCTGATGCAGGGGACACAGGTTCGTGCCCCAGTCCGGGAAGATCCCACATGCCGCAAAGTGGCTGGGCCCGTGAGCCATGGCCGCTGGGCCTGCGCGTCCGGAGCCTGTGCTCCGCAACAGGAGAGGCCACAACAGTGAGAGGCCCACGTACAGCAAAAAAAAAAAAAAAAAAAAAAAAAAAAACCTCTTACCAGAAAAATCAGCTTACATGTCTACTTGCCCATTTGTTTTTGTTTTGTTAAGCTTCTTACTTAAGTATAATGTTCATATAGAAAAGTACACCTATCATAAGGTATACTTTGATAAGTTTTCAAAAACTGAATACAAGTATAACCATCATCCAGATCAAAAACCAAACAGAAGCCCCACCATGTCTCTCTTTCAGTCACTAACCACCTCCAAAGAGTAACCACTATCCTGACTTCTAGCAGCATACATTACTTCTGCTTATTCTTGTACTTTTATAAATAGAAGCATAAAGTTTGCAACATAGAAAACTTCTACAGTTAAATTCTGTGCCTTGTAATACTCACCATAATCTTCTTGTACAAAGCCATGACATTATCATCATCAAATGGTAGAAAGCCACACATAAGTACATATAAAAGTATGCCCATGCTCCAAACATCTGCCTGAGAAGGAGGAAAAAAATAATAATTAAAAAAAAATTAGAACGCATTTCAAAATGGCTCTACATAGAATCTTCACAGAGCTGGAAAAGAGCTCAGCAATCATCCAATTCAACCTGCTCCTTGTACAGTCTGAAGCCCAGAAAGGAAGGCTTGTCCAAAGTCACCCAGTCAATGGCAGGCCACCCAGGTGGGTCTCTTGACCAGTGAGCAGTTCAGTTCAGAGTGACCAGTTCAGTGCACTCCCCTCTAATGCTCAAGAGAAAATCATTTCTAGTTGGCTGGGATGGATTGGGCATGATAAGGAAGAAGATGAGATTAAGTATCTGATTCTTTTATAAATTTATTTAGGCTGCAGTGGGTCTTAGTTGCAGAATACAGGATCTTTGCTGTGGCATGGGGGATCTTTTCTTTTTCGTTTTTTTTTTTTCAATTGTGGCATGCATGTGGGATCTAGTTCCCCGACCAGGGATCAAACCTGGGCCGCCTGCATTGGGAGTGCAGAATCTTACCCACTGGACAACCAGGGAAGTCCCTAGGTCTCTGATTCTGAAAGACAAAACTATAGTGCTACTGAGGGTTTACTACATATGATGATTATGTAAACATGCATGGGGATATCAAAACAAGTCTTAAAATTTACTGCTGATAATCTGCAAATGTAACTAAGCTATACTGTAAAGTCCTCTCTATGTAGAGACACCTTAATAAAGTTCAACAATTGATTTTTCAAGGATCGAGAATAGAAATTAGCCTGCCAGCACAAATAGCCCTACAAATCTCAAAATCCCAGAAAGGATACAGTATAAACTAACACGACATTGTAAAGCAACTATACTCCAATAAAAATTTTTTTTAAAAAGGGGGGGGAGGGGCCAAGAAAAAAAAGTCCCAGAAAGGAGCTTAGCCTTTATGTAAGATATCCACGCCACCAATGACTGAGAAGTCACAGTTCCCACCCTCATCTGAGCCTTAGGAAAATTTTAAGAGGTAAAAGGGCAGCATGTAGCATGTTTAAAGAAAAAAAAAGGTGGGGGGGAAAGGAGAGAGGGGAGAAACAGAGTTAAAATAACTTCAGCAGCATCACACATCTAGGTAGTACCTATATTAAATAACACAAATTTCACACCTAGTCCTGCCTACCAAATCGCATCAAATTATTAGGACTCAACTAGGAAGCCCCGAGTGAACAATTTACTTTCAAGCAAACACCAGATTTTTCTTCCAAGTTGCAGGAGGTCAGAAATTAACCATTTATGCCTGAAAGATATCAAATGCTTCATCTATAAATTGAGTCTTGACGGCATGGCACTCCTGACCAGGGTGTTATAGTCAAGGTAAAGAGACTACACAGGGAAGAGTGGGCTAACATGGCCTCATCAAATGCCATAAGAAGAGGTCAAATGAGAGATTACATCTGAGGTTAAAGGAAAAGACGAAGAAAATAGTAGTAACGTCCCCACGGAAATCTACAAAAAAGCCTACTAGAGAGGAAAAAAAAAACAGAAAAAGTATTCTTTAGTTAACGCATCAAAACACCTTCACTTCACTGTTTTGAAATGGATATGAGAATAAATGAATCAACTAAAACCATAAACCAAAGAAAATACAAGTAAATCTATAAGCTACCAACTGCCAAATAAGAAAAAAATAACTGGGGGGAAGAGGGGTTTGAAACCACTTCCTCTGAGAAATTACAAAATGAATTAGAGATGTTTACCATAGAACATTCCTTAAAGCACGATCTGGACCATGAGCAACAGAATAACCTAAAGTACTTTTTTTAGAATGAAGATTGCTAAAGCCCCACCTTAAAAAACAAAACCACAATCTCTAAACATGCACAGCCCTGAGCTCTGCATATTTTAACAAGTGCCCCCAGACAATTCCTTGGTACACTGTCCTTAAGAAACTGTCCTAGAAGGATAGAAAGTTGAACTAAAATGGATAAGAAAACAAGATCCTATAGGAAAATCCTGATGCATTCAAACCAGCAGGGCCTCATCGCCAGACCTCTAGGAATCTTGTGAGCATCAGGCATATGATTACCACTCCTTCTGGGAGACTGAATGGAACAGTGAAAAGAGTAGAGGTGTGCAGTAAGGCCTCACTCAGTTCAAATCTTGACCCATAGTTGCCAGCTGTGACCCTGCAAAGGCACTTAATTTCTGAGCCTCAATTTCTTCATCTTCTTTATCTTACGAAACAGAGTAACAGTATTCGCTCCAAAGGATTCTTGTGAAAGGATCTATCGTGTGGAACCCTTGCACACTGTTATGGGAATGTAAAATGTTGCTGCCACTACAGAAAAGAGTGTGGCAGTTCCTCAAAAAATTAAAAATAAAATTACCATATGATCTAGCAATTCCATATTTGGGTGTATATCCAAAAGAATTGAAAGCAAGGTCTCAAAGAGATATTTGTTTCTATCAGCATTATTCACAATAACCAAAAGGTGGAAGCAATCCCAGTGTCTACCTATGGATGAATGGAAAAATAAAATGTGATATATACATGCAATGGTATGTTATTCAAGCTTAAAAAGGAACGAAATTCTGATACATGCTACACAACATGGATGAAGCTTGAAGATATTACACTATGTGAAATAAAGCAGTCACACACACAAAAAAATATTGTATGATTCCACTATACAAAGTACCTAGAATAGTCAAACTCATAGAGATAGAAAGTAAAAGGGGGCTTCCCTGGTGGCACAGTGGTTAAGAATACGCCTGCCAATGCAGGGGACACAGGTTCGAGGCCTGGTCTGGGAAAATCCCACATGCCACAGAGCAACTAAGCCCGTGAGCCACAACTACTGAGCCTGTGCTCTAGAGCCCGTGAGCCACAACTACTGAGCCCGTGTGCCACAACTACTGAAGCCCGTGCACTAGAGCCCGTGCTCCGCAACAGGAGAAGCCACTGCAATGAGAAGCCTGTGCACTGCAATGAAGAGTAGCCCCCACTCAACGCAACTAGAGAAGACCCACTTGAAGCAACAAAGACCCAATGCAACCAAAAATAAGTAAATAAATAAAACTGATTCTTTAAAAAAAAAAAATTCAAATTGAGGGACATTTTACAAAATAACTGGCTTCCTCAAAGATTTCAAGGTCATGAAGATAAAGAAAGCCTAAGGAACTCTTTCAGATTAAAGAAGACCAAAGAAACACAACAATGCGATGTATGATCCTGAATGGAATCCTGGACTGGAGAGAAAATATAGCTATAAAGGACCTTACTGGTACAATTAACACCATCTGAATGTGAATTGTGGATTAAATAATTGTATCAGGGACTTCCCTGGTGGTCCAGTGGTTAAGAATCCACCTTCCAACACAGGCGGCGCAGGTTCGATCCTTGGTTGTGGAACTAAGATCCCACATGCCACAGGGCAACTAAACCCAAGCGCTCTAGAGTCCACGCGCCGCAACTACTGAACCCGCCCACCCTGGAGCCCGCGCACTGCAACGAAGAGCCCACGCACCGCAACGAAGAGCCCACACACCGCAACCAAGACCCAATGCAGCCAAATAAATAAATAAATAAATATTTAATAAATTGTATCAATGTTAAATTCTCTGATTTCAATAACTAAAGTGTGGTTATAGAAGAGTCCTTCCTTTAGGAAATATATACATGGTATTTAATGATAAAGGGGTATGATGTCTCCAACTTACTCTCAGTTGGTTCAAAAAATAATACACACACATATAAACATAGAGAATGATAAAACAAATAGGGAAAAATGTAAACAATTATGAATTTGGCTAAATATATACAGAAGTTCCTCATTCCACATTTGTGACTATTCTGTAAGTTTGAGATTATATCCAAATAAAAGGTCACCAAAAACAAGTCAGTCCCCATCTTCTCATGTTACAAATTAAGTAAACCGGCATATCTCAAAGTTTCTCCCGCATAACACCAGTTCCAAAAGATGCTCCACGTAAAAACTGGATTCTGTAGGTGCATAAAATTAAGACCAGCTGCTGTCTGTGATGTTCTACTCTCAAAGGACACTGTACAGGGCTTCCCTGGTGGCGCAGTGGTTGAGAGTCTGCCTGCCGATGCAGAGGACGCGGGTTCGTGCCCTGGTCCGGGAAGATCCCACATGCCGCGGAGCGGCTGGGCCCGTGAGCCATGGCCGCTGGGCCTGCGCGTCCGGAGCCTGTGCTCCGCAACGGGAGAGGCCACAACAGTGAGAGGCCCGCGTACCGCAAAAAAAAAAAAAAAAGACACTGTACAGAAACATATTAAGATTTGGAGATGTCCTTAACTAAAGAAAACTGTTCAACCTAGCATTTCCAGATCTTCTGACAACTAAACCTTTTTAATTTTATGATACTAATATCAGCAAAACCAGTACTCCAGAGAGTGGAAGGGGCTGACTAGCTTGCAGTAGCCAGTGGTTAAGCAGGCAATGCCCTGGCCTTCTGAGCCTGGGGACTGCTGGTCTTGAGTAGCTGGCTGTGAACAAAGTACACATTTTCTCTGTGCTAACCAGCATCTCTGAAAACTGCGCCTATAATCCTGGCCTCATGTTCTACCTGGCTGGACTAATCAGTCTAAAACTATGGCACAGTTAAACACAAAAGCAACCACAACAAGGACACCAGAAATATATCCTTGTTTCAGAAGTATACTGTGTATTATTATATTTATTGCAAGTTGTTCATTTCACTTATTACTTTACATATCTCACTCTCTGAATAGACAGCTCTTTGATTAACAAGTTTATTTCTTACCTCATTACACCCTCAACATACAGTGCCTGACTCACTACAGGTCACCAATAAACATATATTGGTTATATATTGAATTAATCAGTGAATAATTACCTCTGATCCCAGATATGATTTGCCTTGTATTAACTCAGGTGCTGCATAAGCAAGACTCCCACAGCATGTCTGCAGGTGATAATCCTTGTTACCCTGCCAATAAGATAAAAATGAAACACTTATTAACTACAGCCCTTAAGAAAATTAAAACCCTGATAAACATTCTTCAGCACAGAGAGATGCTAGATGAAGAATTATCCCAAATAATAAAAATAAAAGACTTCTTCTGACAACTCAATACTCTGCCTATGTGCATGCACGCACATGTGGCTTCCTCTTCTCTGATTTCCAATAGCACGACAACTTGACACAAAAAAAATTCTTCTCGCCTTATCTCAGTCAAGTCAGGTTCGTACTTCCCTAGGCATCCACCCATTAGCATAATAATCAGCTTAGCATACATCCAAGCACCCATGTCTTCCCACTCCCAAGTACTCAAGGAAAAAGGGTTATTTCTCTATGGGACCCTATCTCCAATATCAAATCTTTACAAATACAGAAGCGTTTCTTTTCCCCTACAGGGAAGAGAGCAAATGCTACACAGAATAGTGCCTTGGGAGTCTGCTTTCTAGACTCGGTTATAACACAAATCACAACCTGAGCTTCCAGATTGTTCAAATGAGGAATCTGCTCAACCTCCTCTGGTCTCCCACAGAAATATGGAGACATAATGAAAATGATACCACTGCCCAACAGTTATACAGAGTTCCACAAATAGCAGATGACTTGTGAAATTGTGAGATTTCATTTACAACTGCTACACACACCCAGAAGTAAGCTCCTCAGCTTAGGAAAGCTGAGGCCACCCTCTCCCAGCCAACCCCTGCTTTTTTGAGATGGTGTCTGTGTGGGTTGAATCTGTGGCCGCCATAAATAAAGGCTAAGGGAGTCTGTCACACACATTCTCCACTGCCTCCTGTGATGAACATGACTTAAAACCAGCATATCTGCTCAAAGTATGCTTTTTCTTTATTGCCTGCTGATCAAAAAAATGCCTTCTAGCATTTGGTTCCCAGACACAAGACTCGACTGACAATCTCTGAAGAGCCAAGGGAAGGAGAGGAAAATCAGAAAGAATCAGACATTCAGCCAAAGGGGCAAAATCTGCCTCCCTTTGCATGCAGCTAATTCTGATTGGGGCAGGAAATAATCATGGGACTCCAAAGGGCTGAGACAGATCTGAAATTTCAACATCCTTAATGAGGGTAGACAGCTCATTTTAGAGACTGTGAATACCATCATTAGAGAACTCGGGAAGAAGCTTCCTACAGCAGCCACACAGGAGGAAGTTCAAAGTCACCTCAAAGAGAAGGTAGGCTGGAGAGCACCAGGACCTAACTATGGAGTGCACATTAAAGAAATATATCACGGTATAAATTTTAAAGTGCATATGGACTTTATCCTTCTTCTTTTAGAAGAAAAGGGGATTGTCTCTCAAAATGTAACTAACTGCTAGTTATATAACCATTTGGATAATAAAGAACAGATTTGCACTAAATTCCCAAAACTCATATCTAAATGAACAAAGGCATCATCTAGTGGCAACACACTCTAACTGCAAGAACATGGTCAATTCAGCATTCACACTGTGACGGCTTCCTGTCACCTAGGTGCTGTAAATTCTCTCACAGCATACCCATGGGGTCTTCAGCAGGACCAACCCTGGACCTAGAGCAGTGGTTTTCAACCTTGGCTATATATTAAAATCATCTAGAGAACTTATAAAAACCATGAAATTGAACATTTTTCTCAATGGATGCAACCAGGCTCAATAAAGACTAAGTGGAAGTCAGTGTAAGATAACATACTAAGACGTACACTGACAAAGGAAATAAATGCATTTCTATCTCTGCACTTACCTTGGGTTTTGCACAGAGACCAAAGTCGATCAGCTTTAATTTATGATCTTCATCAAACAACAAATTTTCCTGAAAAAAAGATATTTTCGTAACTATATACTGTCTTCCTTATGTCACATCCCACCTCTAGCTATTTCTAAAATCACTTTAAGGTTGTTTATATTAAACAGCGTGGGTACAAGAATGAAAATCATTAAAAAAGAATGAAATGAGAAGAAGAACATAAGGGAAGAGAAGATGAATGTTGATAACTATCCTGCTTCCCCTCAAGACACATTAGCATAAACCATTTTCTTTGGTGCTCTGAGGTTCAACTACGAGCAAACACAATGTGTGCCAAAAGCAAGTTTGAACAAAAAGAGCAAGTTTGAGCTCAAATCAAAGTGTTGGATAGAAACAGAGGGAAAAGGATAGAAACTGCCATATCTTGTTAGACCAATTCTAGGTCCCTAACCCTAGTACCAAATAACATTAAAATCCATGGTCACTATCATGCATATCAGTCAGAGCCTACAGACTTAAGAGTTATCAAATTTTTATTCTGTCCTTGAAAAGTTGAGTCTGTCCATTCCACTGAACTGTTCCTTTCTGAAGCATAATGGAATTAAAATTAAAGGAAGATGGTGTCAGGAAGAGAGTATGGAGAGGAAAATACTCAATGACAATATTCTCAAAGAAAATACTAAAACTCTTCTTTCCTAGAAATAAAACCCTGAGGTTCATATTCTGCAGCTGACTACAAAGATATTTATAATGTCACACATAATTGACAGAGAAAAAGAATGCCAATAATAAGTCCAACCTGAAGAGCCTACCCGGAGTCAAAAGTCAAGGAGGAAAAAGAAGTGATACATTAGGAATAGAACAACAACAACAACGAAAAGCAAAGTCCAGACAAATTCTAAACAGAAAGAACATTTGGAAACCTAGTAATGACAGGTAAATGATGTTCAACTCTCAGGTGACCATCTGTGAAGCAGTCACTTACTGGTTTGAGGTCCCTGTGAGCAAAGCCTTGGCTGTGCACGTAAGCAACTGCAGACACTATCTGACGGAAGACAACTCGGGTCTCCTCCTCCGACAGGCGATCCTGGGAAATTATGTAGTCAAACAGCTCTCCTCCAGGGCAATACTTAAGAGCAACAGTCACATAAATATTGTTACTACTTACAGAAATCGCTTCAGAGGAATTTAAAATAAAAAATTATACCTAACTCAGAGATATTATTAATTCAATTTACAAGCAAGGGAACAAACTAAGTAAGGCACATTCAAAAATACACTCTCAGTATTCTAAGAGAACAACAGCTCTTGGTCTTGAGCAGTTTTATTACCAGTAAGTAGAAGTAGAACCAACTACCACTGTGATTTTAAGTTCATTCAGGGTTTTTATATTTTTATAGCAAAGTATTAATACCCATTCTAATCTTAATGCACTCACATTTAGTGTAGTTACTTGAAACAAACAAAAACCCAGCAGCAATTATTGCTTCTCCATCCGGAAGATCAGTGATTTTCAGTCTATACCAGAAAGAACCAATTATACAGAAGTTCCTCAGAGGCTATGAAAGAATGGGTACCAGAGCACAAAGCTCTATCTAGGCTTTCCATCCCTTCTTCACCAGAGCAGCTCCACTATTCTGTAAATGGGGATTTCCATTTAAGATTTCATTTCATTTTAGCAATATCAATTAAAATTACAGATGGAGATAGCCTATGACCTCATAGGTTCACATTTAGGAACTGTTCCTATAGATACACTCTCACATCAAAAAACAATGCACGTTTAAGATCATTCACTGCAGCAGCATTGCTTGTTAACAGCAAAAGACTACAAACAACCCAAATGTACTCACACTACATAAAATGGCATTCCACGCAGCCATAAAAAGAAGGAAAAAAAAAAAAAAAAAGAGGAAACTCTTTATAAGCTGATATGAAACAATCTCCAATATTAAGTGAAAAAAGCAAGGTGTAAAAGAGAATATACTGATATAATGATTTGCAAAAAGCATTATGCTGAATAAAAGAAGCCAAATACAAGAGTACACACTGGGGGCTTCCCTGGTGGCGCAGTGGTTGAGAATCTGCCTGCCAATGCAGGGGACACGGGTTCGAGCCCTGGTCTGGGAATGATCCCACATGCCGCGGAGCAACTGGGCCCGTGAGCCACAACTACTGAGCCTGCGCGTCTGGAGCCTGTGCTCCGCAACAAGAGAGGCCGCGACAGTGAGAGTCCCGCGCACCGCGATGAAGAGTGGCCCCCACTTGCCACAACTAGAGAAAGCCCTCGCACAGAAACGAAGACCCAACACAGCCAAAAATAAATAAATTAATTAATTAATTAAAAAAGAGTACACACTGTATGATTCTATTTTTATCAAGCTCTAGAATAGGTAAAACTAATCTCTGGTGATAAAAATCAGGTCAGTGGTTGTTGAGAAGGGCCCTGGGATGGTGGGGTAACAGGGATTAACTTCAAGGGTCAGGAGAAAACTTTCTAGTGTAGTGGAAATGTTTTATACCCTGAGTGGGGTGGGAAATACATGGGTATGTACCTTTTTCAAAAACTATGTACCTAATGTGTTCATTTTCTTGTATATAAATTATACCTAGTCAATTTTTTAAATGCTATCCAATAAGATTTACATAAAGAAAACAGCCTACTTTGTATTTTCAAATAAAGAAATACAAAATAAAGTAAACAAAAACATCAAAAGTCTCTATGAATATGCATTGATGGTCTCCAAGCTAAAATGTTAAATAGGGGGGGAAAAAGGTACAGAATAATATTATAGTATGTGACCACTTGTGTGACAGAAACCAGTAAGCTACACATACACATAAATATATATGAAAACACATATATATATATAAAATATACATAAGTATTTCTAAGTACATGGAAAATACATAGGAAACCAAAAAAGTAAGTGATTGACATAAGGGAAAGGAAACAGGATGACTGGGACAGAGGAGAGAGAGAATTTTACTTTTCAATATATACTCTCTCTTATCTTTTTTTTTTTTAATATTTATTTTTTTTATTTATTTTCTTTCTTTCTTTTTTTTTTTGGCTGTGTCTTAGTTGTGGCACACAGGATCTTCCTCGAGGCATGCGGGATCTTTCACTGTGGTGCAGGCCTCTCTCTAGTTGTGGCAAGCAGGTTTTCTCTCTCTAGTTGTGGAGCACAGGCTCCAGAGCACAGGGCCTCTGTAGTTCGTGGCACACAGGCTCTCTAGTTAAGGCACATGGGCTCAGTAGTTGGGGCACGAAGGCTTAGTTGCCCCACAGCATGTGGGATCTTAGTTCCCCAACGAGGTATCAAACCTGCATCCCCTGCATTGGAAGGCGGACTCTCCACCACTGGACCACCAGGGAAGTCCCCTCTCTTGTATCCTTTAAATTTTGTCCCATGTTCATGGATTTTGGTTGTTTTGAAGTATTTAATTTGGACAAAAGGATCAACTTTTAAAAAGGCTTTAAATTCACCACTGTAAACCATGTGGGTGGATCTACAGTGTAATAAAGAGAAAATGGTCCTATGTCCGAAACTTTCAGCATTATGAATTTTAAAATGTGCTTTTAAAACAGTTAATCTGTCAAAATGATGTGCAGTTACAAATTATTTGGCTGAGACTAAGGAAAATGAAATGAGATGAATGATACATGTTCTAAAGACTTTACATTTCAAGCCAAAAGGGGCAGGTTAAAACTTGAAAGAGTTTGGTTCAAATAACACATACATTAAAGTCTACCTCTAGGCTGCGGGTTGAACTGTGTCATTCCAAAAAGATATGTTCAAGTCCTAACACCTGGTACCAGTGAATGTGACCTTATATGTCAATAAGGTCTTTATAGATGTAATCAAGTCAGAATGAGGTCATACTGGATTAGGGTGGAACCTAATCCAATTGTTTGTGTCCTTGTATGAAGAGATAAATTTGGACACAGACATAGACACACAGGTAAGACAACACCATTTGAAGACAGAGGAAGAGATGGTGCATCTATAAGCAAAGGAATGCCAAGGATTGCCAGCAACCATGTGAAACTAGGAAGGAGGCATAGAACAGACGATTCAGAAGGAAGCAACCATGTACACACCTTGATTTCAGACTTCTAACCTCCAGAACTATGAGACAGTAAGTTCTTGCTTTAAACCACATTTGTGGCAGCCCTAGGCCAATACATCATATAAAACTGAAATGAATCCTTCCCTCTAGGAACAAATTCTAACATATTCTGTCCACTAAAGTACACCATCCCATTAGGAGGGTATCAGAAAGGATACATTTACAATGTATCTCCAATTTATTATATATGCCTACTTGATCTAAATTGTTACAGAACTCAAACAGGTAAGCCACTTAACATTTAATCTTTCAGGTGAAATGTACTTTTCCCATAACTATTGATAAAATGAGTGAGAATGGTCTGAATGTTTGTGTCCCTCCAAAAATTCATGTGTTGAAATCCTAACCCCCCAAAGATGGTGGCATTAGAAAGTGGGGCCTTTGGGAGGTGATTAGGTCATGAGGGCAGAGCCCTCATGAATGAAATTAGTGCTCTTCTAAAAGAGGATCCAGAGAGATCCCCAGCCCTTTCTATCATATAAGGACACAGCAATAAGGTACCAGTTATGAACCAAGAAGAGCACCCTCACCCGACCATGATGGTGCCTTGATCTTGGAATTCCCAGCCTCCAGAATTGTGAGAAATGAATTTCTGTTGTTTAGAAGCTTCCCAGTCTGTGATATCTTGTTATAGCAGCCCAAACAGACTAAGACAATGACCAAATAACTTTAGGTCTCTGGAACATACTACTGACCTCAAGAACCATGAATATTTTGTTGGCTGTCTCTATCACATGGTAGAGTTGACATATATGCTGATGTCTCAGGTTCTTCAAGGCATCAATTTCTGTTTTGACCCGGGGCAAATCACTCTGTGACAAAACATTTCATTTAATGAGCAATAAACCTATTTGGGAAGTGCTCCAAGCATCAATATCACCAACTTTAATACTAAGTAGCAAAAGCAATCAACAGCCTCAAAACAATTTGCTCAACAATATAGAAATAAAAAACAAAACTTATTTGTGTGCACATTTTAAAAAGGCCTTGAGGGTTTTATGAAAGACAAGTTCAATGTGGGGCAACAGTATAACATCTAGAAAAATTAAAATAATCTCAGACTCCCTTTAGAAGGTTAGCATTCCAAACAAGGAAAATGACAGAAACACTACTCAGTGTACATGCCTTGGCTACCACTTCGGTCCCAGCAATGCCCATTAAGAAGCATGCTGAGCTAAAAATTGGTGAATGTAGATAAAAGGTATTCACTGTCTCAGTCTTCCAACTTTTCAAGGAGCTTGAAATTTTTCAAAATAAGAAGTTGGTTGGGGAGGAGGGTAAACCAAGTAGAAAAACTTTCAAAGTCCATATTAAAGATAGAAATCCAGATATCTATGAAGTAAACAAGTAAAATTTTATTATGAAAAGGGACTTGATCTAATGATCTGTGGTTTAATATCCAATTATCTAGGGCCATGCAACCAGATATTAGTTCTTAACCAAGAATCAATTGTAACTTTGACTATTTTGATATGATAATCTTTTTTTCTTCTTTTTTGGGGGATGTGAGAGTCTGATGACTAAAACCCTGAAAGTAATCAAAATATTTTTAAAGTCCCAAGAAGTAACTAAAATAAGCACAGTAACAATAAAAAATACAAAAACAAGTTTAGAAATAATGAATTAATATCATAATATTGATGCTTTAGAATAAGTTTTGAGTACTGATGTGGTAATGCATTTTGTAATAACAGTTCACATTTTGTCTGCTATTTAAGTGTTTGCTGTGTCCAAGTAAATAAGTCATACTAAAGTTATAACTGAAGTTGAAATTGCTTAAGGGAATTAATCAGTTTTGTAACCCATGTTTAAATGCTCAAGAAAAATGTTTTTTAATACCTTTTTATTAGTTTAATAAATACAGTATTGAGCACTGAAAACAAAAATATCGAAGGAGAGCCTGAATTGTCAGTTGATAGGTTATTAAAAATAATTTCTGATATAGATCATTGTGTGATTTCGGCATATATTTCAGAAGTTCAAAGAAGTGAGTGACATCATTATAACAAAACATATTCTCTTTGACTAATTTATGTATGTTAATCAGCACTTCCATCCTTAAAAATAAAGTAACAATTGATATTAAACTCTGTCTTGTCCTAACAAGAGAGACCCCAAAAAAAGTCCGTGTCTAAATATGCATTTTCAGTGAATTGATGTTTATGTTTGATAATTATCAACACATAAAATATTTGTGCTGTTTTACTCAACTGTATACTAATAATAATTATAATGCTAACTCAATCGCAAAGAATAAAAAACTTTAACACTCAGAGATTTTTGGTCAGAGGACAAAAAGAAAGATTTAAAAAAATTTTTTTTAATTTATCTCCAAAAAAAGAAACAATCACAGATGCATACTAAGAGACTAGTGAATTCTCAGCAGAAAGAGACCAGAACAAAGCATAGAAACCAAACCATACAAGGGATGGTAGAAAGAATTAGAAAAAAAAGACCACTCAGGATGACTTCAAACACTGGGAAGGGTATATAATGCCCAAAGACCATCAAAAGAGACAGATCTTACCTTAATAGAAAAACAGAAAACTTTATGCACATTATAGCCAAGATCACAAATTAAACGGACTGCTTTAGAAGGTAATGAGCAACTCAATCCTAGAAGCATTCATGTAGAGGAAAAAAAAGGCTGATTAAGAAAAGGATTTCAGGGCTTCCCTGGTGGCGCAGTGGTTGAGAGTCCGCCTGCCGATGCAGGGGACGCGGGTTCGTGCCCCGGGCCGGGAGGATCCCACATGCCGCAGAGCGGCTGGGCCCGTGAGCCATGGCCGCTAAGCCTGCGCGTCCAGAGCCTGTGCTCCGCAACGGGAGAGGCCACAACAGTGAGAGCCCCGTGTACTGCAAAAAAAAAAAAAGAAAAGGATTTCATAATTTCTAATAAAAGTTAGAATCAATTTTGAGTAAAATTTATTCTTTGAATAAAATTCTGGGACATAAGATCGATCTATACTATAAAGTAGATCAACATTTAGTAAGGGTATCATGAGAAGATAAAGAAGGGAAATATCAATACCCAGAAATACCTACAAGACTATGAAACAACTGCAGAAAAATGGACCCTGTCGACTTCAAATATGTGCCATTGCCCTGTATTAAAATTAAGAACAAAGTAACCCCTTCCCCAGATTTTTTTTTTTTTTCGATATGTGGGCCTCTCACTGTCGTGGCCTTTCCCGTTGCCAGACGCGCAAGCTCAGCGGCCATGGCTCACGGACCCAGCCGCTCCGCGGCATGTGGGATCCTCCCGGACCGGGGCACGAACCCGTATCCCCTGCATCGGCAGGCGGACTCTCAACCACTGCGCTACCAGGGAGGCCCCCCCAGATTATCTTTTTAATTAATTAATTAATTTTTTTTTTTTGGCTGCATTGGGTCTTCATTGCTACACACAGGCTTTCTCTAGTTGCGGCGAGCGGGGGCTACTCTTTGTTGCCGTGCGCAGGCTTCTTATTGTGGTGGCTTCTCTCGTTGAGGAGCACGGGCTCTAGGCACGTGGGCTTCGGTAGTTGTGGCTCGCGGGCTCTAGAGTGCAGGCTCAGTAGTTGTGGCACACAGGCTTAGCTGCTCCGCGGCATGTGGGATCTTCCCGGACCAGGGATTGAACCCATGTCGCCTGCACTGGCAGGCAGATTCTTAACCACTGCGCCACCAGGGAAGTCCCCAGATTACTTTTTAAAACCACAGACTTATACATAACTGGCTATGGAAATGTTATTCTAATAAAAGAGCAGTAATTAGAACATTAGAGCAAATTCAAGTTTTAATTCACAAAACTGATCTATAAATATTTTTTAAGTAATGTTAAACTTACCCCTAGTGCATTTTTATCCATGATTTTTATAGCTACCATTTCTCCAGTGAGGATATGGAAGGCAAGTCTGACCTTTGCAAAGCCACCTAAGTTTGGGAAAATGTATTATGAAGAGAGAAGCAAACTAACTTAAATATCAACATCAGAGCAAACTGAGAACTCAGGCACAAAAAACCTTTCCACATACTTTTATAAGGGTCTATTGATCTATATTTTCCTGAAGTTTGTGGCCCTTTCTTCTTGTTGCTTCCAAAGTGTTGGCCATGATCCTAGCCTCTCCTAATCCAATGACTAACTAAAGACTCTTCTTTGCCATGATAGGATATCTTTAATTTTGCAATGAGGAAGTAGGAAAAAAGAATTCATTCTTTAGAAATTTGCTTTATAATTAACATTGCAATTAAACCTGCTTTATAATTAACATTGCCAGAACACAATATAAAGTTGGAGAGACAAAAGACAATATGAAATTTCCATTCAGTGTTAAAACTGTAAGCAATTATGTTTCAAAACTGGCTCAAAAGCTGGATAAAGGTCTACATTTAGGTATCTAAAAGAAACCGCCAGCTTAGCGCTTCTAAAAAGAAGCTCCTGGTAGTCCCTCCCATGGTCTTCCTCATCTCAGTAAATGGCGACTCCATCTTCCCAGGTGCTCAGGCCAAAAATCCAGAAGCCATTTTTAGCCCCTCACTTTTGTCTCACACCACATATCCAACCCTCCAACAAATCACACTGGCTCTGTCTTCAAAAATATATTAATGTTTACCTTGGGAGAAAGGCGGCAGGCACTGACTAGAAATTTCTATGTCCTGATCTGAGCAGGGAACATATGGGTATATGTGTACAACAACTCCATCAAAATTAGTACACTTTGCTTATTTTACTATGTGTTATGCCTCAATATACTATACTTAAATATACATATGTGTGTGTATGTCTGTATACAGAATCTCACACCTTTCTATACACAGATTCTCACTACCTTCAATTCTATCACCATCCAAGTCACCATCATCTCCAGTATCACTCACCTAAATTATTGCAATAACCTCCTAACATCTAAGTTTTTCCATCCTTACCCTCTCCCAGCCAGTCTTTTCACAACCAAGCAGCCAGAGTGAACCTTAAAATCAGAAGGTCAGACCACTACTTGGCTCAAAACTCTCTAGTGACTTTTATTCTAAATACAATGAACCACAAGGCCCCTCCTACAATTCTCCTCTCTCTTGCCCCACTTTTTCTTACTAAAATAGGTTGAAGAATTTTAAAACTACATAAGTTAGGTTAAAAAGCTCTTGGCTGCCCAAATACACTATACTCTCAAATAGATGACCTATCCTCTCCAAGAAGAAAATAATTACCTGTCCCAACAGTTTCATATAATTCATAGTATTTGAGAAGTTCATCATAATCTTTCATAGTCCTCCTGGAAGTTTATTCAAAATTATAAAAAGAACCTGTAAGACAAAAACAAAAACAGTACATGATCAAAAAAGGAACTATTAAGAGACTATCTCCTTCATTCTTATTGAGATCCCTAAAAAATAAAAATAGAGCTACCATATTAAAAAAAAATGAGAGAGACTATCTCCTTCATTCTTGTAACTACAAATATAAATAAGTCTTAGGCATATAAATGATACTGGAAAAACTGATTAGCCATATAAAAAAAAAAATAGATTCCTATCTCACACCATACATAAGAATCAATTCCAGATCAAATAAAGACTTAAATATGAAAGGTAAGCCTTTAAAAGTTTTAATAGAGTATTGTCATCATTTCAGGATAGAAGAGGATCTTTTAAATAGACACAGAAAGTGCTAATCATAAAAAATAATAATAGAGAATTCTCTGGCAGTCCAGTGGTTAGGACTCCAGGCCCTCACTGCCGAGGGCCCAGGTTCAATCCCTGGTCAGGGAACTAAACTCCCACAAGCCGTGTGGCAAGGCCAAAAATAAAAAATAAATAAATAGATAGATAGATAGATAAATTTTTAAAAGCTAGCTTTATTTAAATAAATATTAAATAACACTGAACTTAAGAACCTCTGACATTATTTAAGAAAAAAACAACATAAATATGAGAAAATATTTGCAACACTTATAACAGTGGACTTTCATCCAGAATACATATACTCCATCACAACAATATAGAAAAAGACAACCCCACAGAAAAATAAGCAAATGAAATAAAAAGGCATTTCACAAATAAACACAAATAACCAATAAAAAGATGAAAAAAGGCTCAATTTCATTAATCAGGGATATGCAAATTAAGACTCCAGGGCTTCCTTGGTGGCGCAGTGGTTGAGAGTCTGCCTGCCGATGCAGGGGACACGGGTTCGTGCCCCAGTCTGGGAGGATCCTGCATGCCGCAGAGCAGCTGGGCCCATGAGCCATGGCCGCTGAGCCTGCGCGTGCGGAGTCTCTGCTCCGCAGCGGAAGAGGCCACAGCAGTGTGAGGCCCGCGTACCACAAAAAAAAAAAAAAAAAAAAAAATTAAGACTCCAATGATATACAATTTTAAGATACATGTAATGAGATACATATTTTATTATTATGCTTCACAACTTACATGTGTTACATATACTCTATTTGTTTGTTTGTTTGTTTATGGCCATGTTGGGTCTTTGTTGCTGTGCACAGGCTTTCTCTAGTTGTGGCGAGTGGGGGCTACTCTTTGTTGCGGTGCACAGGCTTCTCATTGCAGTGGCTTCTCTTGTTGCACAGCATGGGCTCTAGGCATGTGAGTGGGCTTCAGTAGTTGTGGCACACGGGCTCAGCTGCATGTGGGATATTCCCGGACCAGTGATCGAACCTGTGTCCCCTGCATTGGTAGGCAGATTCTTAACCACTGCGTCACCAGGGAAGTCCCTATACTCTTAAGTATATATCAAATAATTTATAAAAATAACACATACACACTATTATATATAAAAAAGATAAACAACAAGGACCTACTATATAGCACAGGGAACTCTACTCAATATTCTGTAATAACCAGTATGGAAAAAGAATCTGAAAAAGAATGGTTATATGTATATGTATAACTGAATCACTTTGCTATACACCTGAAACTAACACAACATTGTAAATCAACTATACTCCAATATAAAATAAAAATTAAATAAGTAAATGAATAAATAATTAGTTGTAAAAGTCTTAGGAGGTCTTATTTGATTTTTGTCTTCCTGAGTTTTAAAATTAACTAGAATTACAAAACACCATGGGGTGAGTACACAGGAGGTCATACTCATAGTAGCTTTGTCTTATTTGGGGAGGATAAGTTCCTAGTTGACTTTAACAAGAGATTAGCAGTGAATCTGGCAGAACTGCTAATGCAATCAGACTATTAACTCTGAACTTTCTTGTATTCATTCATGTATCCATACAGATGTGTTTACTGAGCACCAGTGATGTGTCAGACCTGCACTTGGCACCAAGGCTATAACAGAGAAGAAATATGGTTCCTGCCCTCATAGATCTTGCATTCCAGTGGAGAAGACAAAAGGAAAATTAACAGACAACGAATTAAATAATTATAATTTGTAATAAAGGGCTTCCCTGGTGGCTCAGTGGTTAAGAATCCACCTGCCAACACAGGGGGCATGGGTTCGACCCCTGGTCCGGGAAGATCCCTCATGCTGCGGAGCAACTAAGCCCATGTGCCATAACTACTGACCCCACGTGCCACAACTACTGAAGCCCGCACGCCTAGAGCCAGTGTTCCACAAGAGAAGCCAACGCAATGAGAGGCCTGTGCACCTCAACGAAGAGTAGCCCCAGCTCGACACAACTAGAGAAAGCCCACGCGCAGCAATGAAGACCCAACACAGCCATAAATAAATAAATGAATACACAACAATATGTAATAAATACTGGGTAAAATAAGCAACAGTGGTTAGAATGGGTCACTGAGAAGGTAATGCTTAAGTCAAGATCTAACTCAAAGAATGAGAAGCAAGAAAAAGCAAATCAGCCCTTCCCGTCACAACTTGAACAATGTTTCCAATAGGAACTGTGCAGGACCATGTAAACAATGTTTCTATATGAAGCAGTTAAAATGATAATGTTCCTTTATTTGACAGACTGCTGCTTTCTCACCAAGGACATCCTCAGCACTACCTCATTCCTCCCACCTCCTGCTTCCTCAGATACCCAAATGCTGAAATGCTCCTGCTCTTTGACAGTCTCCATTCCAAAACTGGTCCTTGGGACTTCCCTGGTAGTCCAGTGGGGAAGATTCCGTGCTCCCAATGCAGGGAGCCTGGGTTCAGTCCCTGGATGGGGAACTAGATCCCACATGCACGCTGCAACTAGGAGTTCACATGCCACAACTAACAGCCTGCATGCCACAACTAAGAAGTCCACATGCCGCAACTAAAAAAACAAACAAAAAACTGGTCCTTGCTTCCCCAGCACAAGCCCAAATCCTGTAAGCCCCTTTCAACTCACTCTTACTGAGATGCCCAAGATCCTAGGGTGTATGGTTTCTCTTGCTGCAGCAAGCTAAGTATACCTAATTGTTTTTTAATTACGGATGTGTCCCTAATGGTCTGTGGTTGATAGGCCTTAACAGGAATTGTTAACCCAAAAAGAATGAGAGGAAGAGCATTCCAGAAAGAGGGGATTTAGGTGCAAAGATCCCAGAGGAAGAAAAGGCTGACATGTACTGAATTGAAACTGCTTTCAGAGGTACCAGGAAAAGGAAATGCAGATTTGGAGCGGGGACAATTGGTTAGGTATATGGGAAAAAAGAAAATTGGATCTCTACCTCACCACGCACAAAATCAATTACAGTAAAGACTGTAAAGTGAAAGACAATTAAGACAGATAAGGCCTTACCTATACCAGACCTATAGCTAGGAGTGGCAAAAGGAAGAGCATGGAGATAACAATTAGAAAAGCAAGAATTCGAATACAGTTTCATGGAAGCCAAGAAGGAAGGAAAAAAGCAACACTACTAAAAAGAAAGTTTCTACGAAGTAGATTTCTAAATAAATTTGTAAGTGCTCCTATATAGGTTAAGTAGGTTAAGTCCTAGGACCTGAGTTTAGGTACTGTAAAATGGAGCTCTCTTATAGGTAGACATGGGGTGCAAGCTCTCTGAACCTATATAGATACAGTTTCTCTAAGGAGCTCTTCTTCCTAGAGGCCAGTGTGACAGGACAGGACTTGAGATTTCAACCTTGGAAAGAGATGCTTCCACACCCCTTAGAAAGCCACGCAGGAATCAGAGGGGCCCAGGGAAGTGGAGGTCACTGAGTCAGCACAGCACACCAAGGGCTCTAGAATTCACAAAGGGCTTTGAGTCCAAGACCCAGCTAGTGATAAATTCCTTTGCCTGGTCTGACTCCTGTCCACAAATCTCCTTCTGTGCCCTAGCACTGGACTAGGTATGGCACCACAGAGTTCAAGATCCCAGGACCCCACTCTCTGTAACACTTAGAAAGATAAGGTAAGTATATGCATAGCCAACTGGAACTTGGGCAAAGTTCTACCTGGAAAGGGCAAAACTCGTACATCTTAATTAATGCCTCTCAGTAGTGGAAACCTGGTGCTAGTGCTCATTTCTAGAGCAAGACAGTCTCCCTTCACCAACAGGCAGGGCTTTAGCAAGTCTGCTGAAGGCTCTGGGATTGGTTAAGTGGCCAGCACCATGTTTACTACTTTCAAGTTCTCTGTCCTTCATCCTGGCTCATCCAGAGCTGAGTGGCCAGCATGTTATTAAACCTTAATAACGGTATGACTTTGGAAGACCTAGAGTATGAGTTCAACCTCAGGACTGTGGTGAGTTTATAAAGGAAAAGAGAGCAATAGGGAAGGTCCTTGCTATAGTGAAGATGGGTAATCTTAAACTGAAGTGGAGAAAAAAAATGAATGAAATTATCAAAAGCCCAAGAGACACAGAGGATTTTTTTTTAAAGATCCCTTTAAATTTCCTTACAAAATGCCTAAAGCACTCTGATTCCAGGAATCATTTTACTTGGAGATAAAAGGTTGCTATTTAGCAAGTAAAAAGTCTTCAAAAATTTGGTCAGTGAAATGAACACTAGAGCAGAAGTTCTGGAAGGAAAAATATCAAAACCCAAGAAAAAAATCAGCTTAAAAAAAAAAAAGGTTTTAGTAGCAATGTCAAAGCTGAAATAGCAAGAAAGATAAAGATCATGGGCAAAAGACATTCTGATCCAATAAACAATATTAGTCATTTCCTAGGAAGAGGTGGCATTGGACCAACTTAATAAGCAGGTGGAACTTTTAATCTAGCTGAATCTGCATGAACAGCGAAGGCAAACAAAGGAAGCAAAGTCAAGTCCTGATAATAGTGGAAAGCTGGTGATATAAAATATTTCCGCTTCCACTGGAGTGGCAAAAGTTGTTCCAGGCAAGGAGACAGCAGAGAGGACATATTTATTCTCCCTGGGCACCTGAGACACAGGATTAGAAATATCCTTACTAATTCAGAAACCTTTTAAAGGGCATTTGTTATTGGAGCAAATTGGGAATGAAGTGGAACCACACCCCCAAAAGACAGGAATTGCAGGACTAAGAATTTTTAAAACAAGCAAAAATAGCAGTAAAGGTATAGAGGTCAACACAAGGCTAAGAAATCTTTGGGATTCTGATGATGGAGAAGAGAATGAGCAGGACTTTGGAAATGGGGGAATGTTAGGTTATAAATCTGTTTAGAAAGTGGTCTGCTATAAAAGTAGGCTATCAGGTTCCTTAGAGAGCAAAGCTCCAACTAATGCAGTATTGGGGCATTCAGAACACAGGGGTTAAAGAGGAAACACAAACAGACATTTCAAAGTTTAAAAACCATGAGATGGAGGGAGTTCCCTGGTGGCCTAATGGTTAGGATTCCCAGCTTTCACTGCCATGGCCTGGATTGAATCTCTGGTCAGGGAACTGAGATCCTGCAAGCTGCGCAGCTCAGCCAAAAAATAAAAACAAAAACAAAAAAACATGAGATGGAAATGGACAAAGGGAAAGAAGTAGGCCTTGGGAAGTATAAGTAAGACTCCAAATTGCCACCACTGCATATGCCTAAATTCCATACAAAGGACTGGGCTATTTCAAATTGCCACACTCAGAAAGAGAAAGCAATTAGTATGATGTTGGAATTCATTTTCCCAGATAGGGATATAAGAGTGTCATAACCAATTTCTTGATAGATTTTTCCCAAATGAGTTTTGAACTTCCAGGTTATGGC
This sequence comes from Lipotes vexillifer, assembly GCF_000442215.2. Classification (NCBI taxonomy): domain Eukaryota; kingdom Metazoa; phylum Chordata; class Mammalia; order Artiodactyla; family Lipotidae; genus Lipotes; species Lipotes vexillifer. Next base: position 1,587,388 of record NW_006783413.1, on the reverse strand, counting down.
CTCCAGTCAACTAGCAGAGATCAACTCACACCAGTGTAAGACTAAATCACACACCTCCTCTTTTTCTTCCTTCCATTTTCTTATCTACCCCCTTCCCTCAAATCACACCATGTCTTTAGGTGAGTAATACCAATGTGGCCCTAAATTGTATCTACTGAATCCAGGGAACATCATTTCTGCTACTGTATAAGAAAACTGGTGTTTACTTTGCAAAACTGCTATAATGATAGCAGATTTTACTTGGCTTTTAAATTTTGTGGAAGTGGAGCTGGTTCTAAATATTCTGAAGTGCTCTCCCTGTTTATTCTCTAGAGTCTGGAAATACAGAACACAGGAAAGACTTTTGACTGGAGTAACCCACTTGCTGCTAAAAGAGGTATATGATCAGTCAATGTGGAAGACAGCCTCCCAACTGTGGATAATGAAGAAGGAAACTAGACCCCAGACACCTGAATGTCCTTCTGAATGTGACTAAGTAGAAGAACTGTAGCTATATACAATTGGGGTCTTGAACTTTTCTGAGGAAAGAAGGAATTGCCTAGATAGTGGAAGAAAGTTTATCAGTAAATTTTATAAGATAGCAACAAATTGGGGGCATTTTCCTACCAACATAGTCTTATCTGGGCTATGCTATTACCTGCTGTATACATTTACATTATCTAGTGAGCTTGGTATGACACTGATGCTGAAGATATTTCAAATGAGAAGTAAAATACAGAATGGCATATAATGTGGCCTTGTAATACATTTAATTAACATACTGTCCTGCTCCCTTGCAGAGGCTTCTGGGAGCACCAGTAAAGAGGCATTCACTCCCAAAGGTAGTAAGGGACTGATCTGGCCATCTGGTTGGTCCATAGTAGAAATACTGAAAGGACAGATCCACTGGTGAGACACGCCCATGAAGGTGCAGTAAGGATGTTTCTGATTTATCCCACACAACAGAGAGATAGAAACCAAAATATGAACAAAAAAGGAACACTGGGCTCTAAGCAAAACTCCAGGCACTACCTTCCCCCTTTCCACTACCAGGAGAAATACCAATTGTGAAGCTCAAGGACAATTATTCATCCTAGGAGCCTGATCACTCTCCTGGGACGCCCTCCTGTGGAAGTCTCCCTTTTTCCCACTGGTCTCCCGGTGGGTCACTCCTTTTAGTGCTACAGCATTCGGTGCATATTCCCCTTTTAGTGTTAAGCCTCTTAAGTCACTACTTTGGGAAGGTGAAGGAAAAGGAAGGATTTGGACTCTGAAAAGGGGGTGATTAGACATAACACATTTCCTTGTTTACAGAACTGCCTAGTATATTGAGTTGTACGAACAGAAATAACTCGAAACCCTTCTTTGAACTTCTTTCCCGGAGGCCGTCAGTGTCATGGAAACATGGAATGGGAATTCACATCTATCACAGCCTTCTAGGTGGCAAGCGCTTTACCTCACCGATAACCCGGAGGCGGATACGATCCCTAATCCCACTTACAGAGCAGAAAACCAGGGGTCGGAAAGGCTACCTCATCCAAGGAACCATGCTCATAAGGTGGGACTCCGGTGAAGTTACCCAGTCTCCTGTGAGCCAGGAGCACTCTGGGCCCGAGCCGCCGTCCCCCGCGCCGCGCACGGCCGGAACCCCGGTCTTCACCCACGCGGGACACACTGACCTGAGGGCAGAGGGCCGGGAGGGACTGGGCCAGGCAGAAAGACAGACGCGCCGGCCTGCCGTCCAAAGAGAAGCGGCGAACGCAGAGAACTCCTAAAAACTTTCTGGACGGTCACGCTCTGGCCGTTTCCCCCCGCCAAGGGAATCAAACCTCGCGCGCCGGAAGGGGCGGGGACGCAGCGGCGTTTGGGCGGTCGCAGCGAGGCGGGGGCGCGGTCGCCCTAGGGCAGCGAGCGGGCCCAGGGAGTAGGATGGCTAAGAGGTCTCTGGAGCTTGCTGAGAGGTGACTTAAGGCCTTGGTCTTCGACTTGGAGTGCCCCTCCCCGGAGGGCACGTGAAGATTTTCGTGGTGTCGTGAGCATACAAAGTTTTTACATAATTCAACTTTAAGTTCCCTTTCCTAAAATTGATTTGCAGAGAAGTCGCTAGTAGTCACAGTTCTCATTTTCGTCCTCCCCTTGCCCAGTGGCCCTTCTCCCATCCAACAAAAGACAAGTATACCTCTCCCCTCTAAAAATCTTACTAAAATATGTTGCCACGAGGAATAAAACCCTCAGGGGACAAATTGTCCATTAGATAGATCAAGGTACCAGAAACACCTACCTAGCATCACAGGAGAAGTCCTTCTAATACGTTTTACTGTTTGGTCATTATTTATGTGACTTTCATGGGCTGCATGAATTACTACAATTGTAATGAAAATCCAGAAGGAAAAAAAAAATTATAGCAAGAGGAAAGAAAAAAATATTAAGTATAAATTTATATATGTATTTTTTAAATAGACTTTTTCTTAAAGAACGGTTTAGATTCACAGCAAATCTGAGGGGTACAGAGATTCCTCCTAAACTCTCTGTCCCAACCACATGCATAGCCTCCCCCATTATCAATATCCCCCACCAGAGTGGTACATCTGTTACAATTTATGAACCTACATTATCACCCAAAGACCACAATTTACATGAGGGTTCCCTCTTGGTGGTGTACATTTTATGGGTTTAGACAAATGTATAATGACATGTCTCCACCATTATAGTATCATACAGAGTAGTTTCACTGCTGTGATAGATGTGAATTCCCATTCCATGTTTCCATGACACTGACGGTCTCCGGGAAAGAAATCCAAAGAAGGGTTTCGAGTTATTTCACTGTTTCACTGCTCTGCCAACCTGTGAAGTGGAATAGTGTTATATGTGTATTTTTATTGCAATGAAGTGTGCTATTGCACTGGATAGAATATTTCCAAGCAAAAAAAAAAAAAAATTAAACTAAGATAACATTCTGTGGAACCAAAATATGAGTTAGGAGAAAAAAGAGGGAAAACAAGCAAGTTAAAAAGTAAATTGTTTATTTTGTTCGTGTAATTTTTATCGGATAATAGGGGTATCAAATCATTCTGGTATTTCCAATCCATTGCATATCTTTTAAGGACTTACAGCTTTACTTTCAGAGGTTTACAATAACCAGTTGTTTTAAAAAATATTTACAATTAATCCAAAAATTAAAACCTTTGTGACTATTTAAAGTTATAACGAGAGAATGCATGGTGGGAAGCCATTCAGTGTTTATAGCCTGGCCTCCAGCATTATGAGAATACAGCTGAAACGGAAAGGGCTGGGTTTTGAAGATGACACAGCTCTAAAAAGCTTGGAGGCAGTGCGAAGGAAGGTTTGTGCAACTCTTGGCAGAAATAAGGGTTAGCAAGGCCTCCGTGGTTCACTGCTGCTAAGAAGGCGCAGCAGTCCTGGTCGCCCCGCCATGAGGCAGAACAGCAGTCCCCAGCCTTTTTAGCACCAGAGACCGGTTTCGTGGAAGACAATTTGAACATGGGGCGGGAGGAGGGGTAATGCAAGTGATGGTTCAGGCGGTAATGCGAGTGATGCGGAGCGGCAGATGAAGCGGCAGATGAAGCTTCGCTCTCGCTAGCTGGCCACTCACCTCCTGCTGTGTGGCCGGGTACCGGTCTGCGCCCTGGGGGTTGAGGACCCCTGAGCTAGAATAGACGTCTCTATGGTCAAGTAAACATAGGGCCATTCCTCTCTTCCCCACCCGGTGGGGCTGCGCATGAGCAGTAGCCGCAGTATGGGAAAGATGGAGGAAGAGCAAAGAAGGAAGATCCCTTTGGTTATAGAAAACCTCCTGAAAAAGAGGAAGGCTTATCAGGCCCTCAAAGCCACCCAGGCAAAGCAGGCGCTTTTGCACAAGGAGGAACAGAGGAATGGAAAAGGGCTCAAGTTTAAGCAACTAGAATGGTTTCTACATGATTCCTGGCAGCAGCTATGTGACAGGGTGCGCCTCAGACCACAAGAAGAGAAACCTCATGGCTTGAAAGTGCCAGATAAATATTCTTTGGCCTTTGTTGTATTCATCCAAAGGATTAATGGAGTGAGTTCACGGGTGCACAGGACCATTGCAAGACTTCGCCTGAATAAGTTTTTCAGTGGTGTCTTTGTGAAAGTAACCCCTAAAACCATAAAAACGCTTTGAAGAGTGGAACCTTATATGACCTGGGGATTTACAAATCTGAAGTCTGTTTGGGAACTCATCTTGAAACGTGGACAAGCCAAGGTCAAGAACAAAACCATCCGACAGACGACACAGTGATTGAGGAGGACCTGGGGAAGTTTGGTTTCATTTGCTTTGGGAGACCTCATTCATGAAATTGCCTTCCTGAGGAAGAATTTTCATTCGATCTCAGGGGTTTTGTGCCCTTTCCAACTCTCAGTGGCCCATCAGGCTACCAAGAATAGAGTGGGTTTCCTCAAGGAGGTGGGCTCACCTGGCTATCGAGGAGAAAGCATCAGTCAGGTCATCCGGCAGCTGAACTAAACCCAGAATATATGAAAGCACAGTGCATTTGGAAGCATGTGTTTTTGTTTTATGGAATTGTTACCCAGTATCTTCAAAAAAGATTATTTTCTACTATATCTTCAGAAACTGGAGGGCAAGTGGCAGGGAAAAGATGGTGATAGTCATGGCAGGCACTTTTCATCCCACGCCAGGTCCAAGGAAACATTCCTGTGTATTTTCGGTGTTGGTCACCATCCACCTCTGAAACCAGCAAAAGACTCATGCCATGGAGGAGGGATGCTTTGTCACATCTTCTATGCTGGGGTTTAATGTTGGTGAATGAATACCCAAGCATGAATACAAGACAGCAGTGGACCAACCCCAGGGACGTACTTGAACCTAGGGGTTACTAGGGCCTTGTTTTAGAAAGAATTTTGAGTACAATTAGAGAGAAGAGCACAAAAGCAGTGCTTGGTTGTCTCTGCTGTGAGTCCATGTTCTAACTTCAGTGACAGCGTTGTGAGCTCCCAGACTTACACAGAGCTCTAAGTGTATATGATGGCTTCCTTATCCTTGCCTGCAGCTGGCTTAATGCTTTTCTTTAGCTCGGGATTTTAGCCTGTTCTTGGATCTATGAGAAGGGAAGGACGCTTTCCCCAGGAAAACATGCAGAAACTCCAATTCTCTCTTGGAAGTTTAGAGTATTTGTAGACCCTACTCAGGGACCCATGCACATTATGTGAAGAAGTCCTGCACTATCAGGATTGGTCACCCAGGCTCTGACCTTCCTAGTCTCTTCTGGTTCCATGTCTTATGGAAGACCAGAGCTTACCAAGGTAGGTTTTTCCCTTCAAGCCAAATGAGTGTTTCCTTTTAAGAACATGGTGGTAGATTACTGAGTCCCTGTGCCATCTATGACTCAGGGAAATGCCCACCATTTAGTTCTTCCGGGCTTCAGGATGGAATTCTCTGGTTTCCCTGATGATCTGTCCTCTCCTTAAACCCAAATCAGGAAAGAGGGAACCATTT
>NW_006783413.1:1558804-1581780 GCF_000442215.2 Lipotes vexillifer | reverse complement strand
AGAAAGAGTGAACCATTTTCTTGGTTTGGCATGGATGAAATTAGCAATATTTGGTCTTTTAGGCTGCAGGCAAGCAGCTTAATTGGACCCTTTCCTTACATATTCTAGACTCCAGAAGTATTGCCCTCTACCCTGCAAGTAATAACGTAGACCAACACTCCTGGAGATGTTAGACCTAAAAAGAGGGTCTGACCCTGCTTGTGTTTGTCGTCAGTGTCCACCCCTAAATGGGCCTTCCCTCTGCTCCTGTCACTCACTTAGTTGCCTCAACTTGCCATCTAAGCAGTTGGTGAGGGTGTGCCAGGCCCAGCTTAAGAGCTGAAAACATGCTTAACTATTGTGTCCCCTGGTCCTTTAAGATCAGCTCTGCTGGGGCTTCCCTGGTGGCGCAGTGGTTGAGAGTCCGCCTGCCGATGCAGAGGACACGGGTTCGTGCCCCAGTCCGGGAGGATCCCACGTGCCGCGGAGCGGCTGGGCCCATGAGCCATGGCCGCTGCACCTGCGCGTCCGGAGCCTGTGCTCCGCAATGGGAGAGGTCGCAGTGGTGGGAGGCCCGCGTACCGCAAAAAACAGGAAAAAAAAGACCAGCTTTGCTGCAGTTTTGGTTCATGGGGCGCTCAGACATGTTACTGAGCCCAAGCTCATACTACTCGCCGCCCAACAGGCCAATAAATGGAGAGACGAGTTGTTGGGACAAGAAATAGCCACTGTATTCAGAAAGCCAGAAAACTGAGAAGATGGCGGGCTTGCCTGAGTTAGAATTCAGGCTTTTTTTTTTTTTTTTTTCCAGGCTTCTTTTACACTGAAAGGGGAGGGCGTAAAGTCAAACACTTCCTGGTTCCCGTCAGCCTCCGGAGGGGATGTGTTATTCGTTCACAGGTGAGCCTGGCCAGCTAAACAAAGGTATTTTAGCTTAATGCTCATTACCTGGGAGGCAGGGTTCCCAGAGATTGGCCGTTATGTATAATTTAAACTTATAGGCAACATCTCTTTACTGATTAACTTGTAATAGAATACAAAATGTTCTTCCCAATTACGAACATAGCTGTGAGATTGAATTGGAGGTATTAACAGTGCCTTAAAATGTGCCAGATTATGAGGTAATTAAATTGGTTGGCTCAAGAGTTAACCTGCCAGGATTAGATGTTTCAGATGTTACTCTGATACTGTGAAACATTGTAAAATCAGATGACTTTAAAATGATGTGTCAAAAAGTAATGGGAAAAGAGCAGCTGTGAGTGTGGAAGCCCAGGGTTTATATCCTGGATCTGTCTTATACTAAATATGGGAATGTTTCCAGTCTTGCATGTAAAATGGGGCTAATATAGTCAAGCCTGTCTTCCTCACATGGTTAAGAGTACTAAGGAAAATGACAGTTTTTTTTAACTTAGAATTCTATATAAATAAAGGAGGTTATAAAAATTATTACTAAAAGTATGGTGAGAAAATTTAGATATCTACTTAAAGTTTTTCAAACTTATGTTGAGTGTACATATTCAAAAGAACTTGAGTATTACTGAATTAAGGAGAGTAATTAGGCTGCAAGACAAAACAGTCCAGTGCAAGGTGGCAGGGCTCTGAGCTGTGGAACCTGACCTGAAAGAAGTGCCTGCCCCTCTGTGAACCTGTTTCCTCAAGTGGACAATAAGGAGATTAGATATGATTCTGCTGCTCCCTGTTTCTTGAGTCACTAACTGGGTGGGTCAGGCCATTTGGAATGTAACATCTCTACCAATAATAACACCATTAGCAGCAATAATAAAACCCTCTACAATTTTTTGAATGATTAATGTGCACTTACATACATCATCTCTATAACCAAGTGTCTGCCCCTCTCACACAGGGTAATTCATGCTATTCATTCTTTTATCAGTCACCAGTGTCTACCCTATGCCTCACCCTGTTCAGGGCAATGCCAGAAAAGGGAAGAAAAGAGATGTGTCTTCTGCCCAAGGAATCTCAAAGACAGAATAGCCAGATCCATAGACAACCGACTTTAATAAAGAACCAGACAGAAGCACCAAATACAAGTGCACTCAGCCATGCTGTTTAGAGCTGGAAATGGGGAGCAATTATTTCTGATCAGGGGATTGAGGTATTTTGTACTGGAGTTAGGCCTTGGAAAAAAATGAAAAAGAAAAAGAAAAATTTGACGAGGGAAGAGCATTCCCCAGACAGGGGGAGCTCTATGTTTAGAAGCACAGAGGCAAGAAAACACAAGTCTCCTGGGAGAAAGGTATGTTGGGTGGAGCACAGGAAACAAGGGGTGTGGCAGGAAAGGAAGAGCCAGTAATCAGGGAACCCTTTGTGAAGGGCCTTGTGTGCCAGGCTAGCGTTGGGAGGGGTGCTGACCAGGAAAGGGAGATGAGCAGTTGTGCATTTCAGAGGAAGCCCACGCAGCCACTCTGCCAGCATAAGAGTATCCGAGCCTGGCAAGGCAAGGCGAGAGCTGTGCTTCTCTGGTGGTGGAATGAATGCCTGAATGTCAGCACCATTTGCGGCTGAGTCATCAGTGGGGACGGGAAGCAAAGGCTTCAGTCTGTTCATATCAATGCTGTTTCTCTTCGGAGGCCAGTCAAGTTAGCACACCTCAGGCTACAAACCGTGCCTTGATTCTTATATCCAATCCAAGAGAAAATGGGAAGCCACACAAAATTAAGTTTTGGGCCATAGTCCTACTAGAAAAGGAGATAGCTCCAAAAAACCTATTAAAAATATTTCAGGAAATTGAATTTGGAAACTACTTTGGGAATTTGTTAAATTTCCTAATTTCGATAATTAAATTATCGTTGTATAAGAGAATGTTCTTGTTCGTAGGAAAACATGACAGTGGGGGGAGAGGAGGAGGGGGAGGATGTTGATGATGATGATGATGATGATGATGATGATGATGATGATAGGACAAAATGTAGAATTAGTGAATCTGGGTAAAGAGTATGTGGGAATTCCTTGTTCTGTTCTATCCTTGCAACTTGCCAATAACTTTGAAATTATTTCAAAGTTAAAAGTAACCCAAGGGCTTCCCTGGTGGCGCAGTGGTTGAGAGTCCGCCTGCCGACGCAGGGGACACGGGTTCGTGCCCCGGTCCGGGAAGATCCCACGTGCCGCGGAGAGGCTGGGCCCGTGAGCCATGGCCACTGAGCCTGAGCGTCCGGGAGACGCCACGACAGTGAGAGGCCCACATACCTCAAAAAAAAAAAAAAAAGTAACCCAAAAATGTCAGGAATATGTTCCTTAATTCCGTTTATCCCTTAGCACCTACCACAGGATCTTAACATTACTGTAAATAACAATGATTTATCTCTTGAGTTCCATTCTCTGCTAGGCACTACTAGGGGTTGTATACACGTTATTTCTAATCCTGCAGAGTAAGTATTCTTATTCCCATTTTACAAATGAGGAAACTGAAGTTCAAGAAGTTTAAGTATCTGATAAGAATAACAGCCAGGAATCCAAAGCCCAGGATTTTTCTGCTGTAATTCTCAGTTAATTTTTGCTTAATGAAATATGAGAGAAGTTTGAATAATTTAAGGCACCATACAAATATAAGAGACTTTATGAATTACTGAGGATTATGATGAACACTCTGATCTAAAGAATACCCTCATCAATAGGAAAAGGCTAAATATCAGTGGACTACTATGCAACCAATTTTTCAAAAGAATTAAATAAGTATACTGCCATTAGGGTTGCCAAATAAAATGGCAACATACTGGGACATATTTACACTAAGAAAATTATCCATTATCCAAAATTCAAATTCAACTGAACATCTTGTATTTTTATTTGCTATATTTGGCAACCCTAAACGCCACAAAACGATGTCTGTTTTCTAAGTGAACAAAATAAGCTACTGATATAAACAAAAACACAGCCCCATTTTTGTTTAGAAAAATGTGTAAGTACAGGAAAATGTCTGGGAGGATATACTTTATAGTGTTAACATTCTCTCTAGAAAATGGAATTAGGATAAGGTATGGAAAGAAGATTTAGTGTTTACTTTCTATACTATATTTTGTGTATTTTTAGTTGAAATCTTTATTGAGATAATTATAGATTTGTATGCAGTAGTAAGAAATAATGCAGAGAGTTCTGTTGTACGCTTTGCTCAGTTTCTCTCTAAATAGGAAAAAAAGAAACAAAACTCTTTTTTCTGTACTACTACTCACACTGAACACTTCTGACACCAGTTGGGTGTCTACAATTCAATTCAATTCTGACACTATCTACCTGAAATTGGCATTAGGCCCCAATTGTTAAGAGCTTAGTCCCGCAAAACTGCTCCCACTTCAGATGCCAATCTGGAATCCAGGCTTCCTGTACTTCTGACCAAGCAGCATGGGTTCTCGTGACCCCCTTCTTGAGTTCGATAACCTGCTAGAGCAGCTCACAAAATTCAGAAAAATTAGTTTATTTACTACATTACTGATTTATTATTAAAGGATACAACTCAGGAACAGCCAAATGGAAGAGATGCATAGGGCAAGATGTATGGGAAGGGCGCAGAGCTTCCATGCCCTCTCCAGGACCGTCACCCTCCCAGCACCTTGGTGTATTTAGTACCCTCTCCAAAAGCTTCAGTTAGGGTTTTTTATAGAGGCTTCACTATGTAGGCATGATTGATTAAAACTTCCAACCCTTGGGACCTCCCTGGTGGTTAAGACTCCATGCTCCCAATGCAGTGGGCCCGGGTTCAATCCCTGGTCAGGAACTCGATCCTGCACACCACAACTAAAAGATACCGCACACTGCAACTAAAGATCCCGCATGCCGCAACTAAGATCCAGCGCAGCCAAATAAATAATAAAATAAATAAATAAATACTTTTAAAAATTCCAACCCTCTAATCACATGGTTGACTTTCCAAGCAAAAACCAGTCCCCCATCCTTAGGAGCTTTCCAGGATCCTCCAGCCACTAGTCATCTCATTAACAACAAAAACACACTTACCACTTCAGAGATTACAAGGGTTTTAGAGCTGTGCGCCAGGAAAGGGGGAGTGGGGAGGGCAGACACCAAATATGTATTTCTTATTATGTCACACACCACCACTGGTAACATTTTGCAAAACAAATTCATCCAAGCTGTTGCATGCATCAATGGTGCATTCCTTTTTATTGCCGAGTAGCACTTCATGGATGGATGTACCACAGTTTATTTAACCATTCACTTGTCAAAAGCCATCTGGGATGATCACAGTTTGAAGCCATTACAAACAAAGCTGCTATGAACATTTGTGTGTGGGTTATTGCATGCATTTTTAAACTAATTTTTAGATCTAAAAATAATAGATTATATAAAAATGTTATAACATCAATCTGACAAAAAATAAATTGCAAAACAAACAACAAACAACAAACTGGGAAAGATTTATAATGGATGGAAAGAAAAAAAAAAGAAATCTGTATGTGGACAGTGGTTTCAGAGCTAGATAATCCTCTCCAAATGGCCTTCACTCCCAGAACCTGGGAACCTGGGCAGGAAGTGTTGCTCTGATTGGAAATAACAGAATTTATGAAAATCACAAAAATTTAGAAATCTGGCCCACCCAAAGAGCAAGATTGTGTGTTGCCCAAGAAATAAAGATGTTTCCCTCAAATCTTTACCAGGAGAACAAAAACCAGCCAAGTAAAAGGGTCACAATTATCAGAGAAACACTAATCCAGGAAAATAAGTTGTCAGTGACAAAAGTAGGGAAGGAGAAACAAAAGCAAAAATAAACAAATGAGACCTAATTAAACTTAAAATCTTTGCATAGCTAAAGAAACCATCAACAAAACAAAAAGACAATCTACTGAATGGGAGGAAATATTTGTAAATGATATGACCAGTAAGGGGTTAAGATCCAAAATATGTAAAAAGCTCCTACAACTCCATATCAAAAAAACAAACCTGATTAAAAAATGGGCAGAAGACCTGAATAGACCTTTTTCCAAAGAAGACATACAGATGGTCAATAGGCATATGAAAGGATGCTCAACATCACTAATCATCAGAGAAATGAAAATCAAAACCACAATGAGAGGGGCTTCCCTGGTGGCGCAGTGGTTGAGAGTCCGCCTGCTGATGCAGGGGACGCGGGTTCGTTCCCCGGTCCGGGAGGATCCCACATGCCGCGGACCAGCTGGGCCCGTGGGCCATGGCCGCTGGGCCTGCGCGTCCTGAGCCTGTGCTCCACGACGGGAGAGGCCACAGCAGTGAGAGGCCTGCATACCGCAAAAAAAAAAAAAAAACACAATGAGATATCACCTCACATGTGTCGGAATAACTCATCAAAAAGACCACAAATAACAAATATCGATGAGAATGTAGAGAAAAGGGAACATTTGTACACTGTTGGCAGTAATGTAAATTGGTGCAGCCATTGTGGAAAACAGTATGGAGGTCCCTCAAAAAACTAAAAATAGAACTGCCATATGATCCAGCATTTCCACTCCTGGATATATATCCAAAGAAAGTGAAAACATTAATTCAAAAAGACACATGTACCCCAATATTCATAGCAACATTATTTACAATAGCTGATACATAGAAGCAACCTAGGTATCCATCAATAGATGAGTGGATAAAGATGTGGTACACACACACACACACACACACACACACACACACACGCACACACAATGGAATATTACTCAGCCATTAAAAAGAATGAAATTTTGCCATTTGCAACAACATAGATGGACCTGGAGGGTATTATGCTTAGTGAAGTAAGTCAGACAGAGAAATACAAATACTGTATTATATCACTTGCATGTGGAATCTAAAAGATAAAACCAGTGAATATAACAAAAAAGAAACTGACTCACAGATATAAACAGCAAACTAGTGGTTACCAGTGGGGAGAGGGAAAGGGAGAGGGGCAAGATGGGGATAGAGGTTTAATAGGGACAAACTACCATGTATAAATTAAGCGACAAGGATATATTGTATAGCAACAGGGAATATAGCTAATATTTTATAATAACTTTAAATGGAATATGATCTATAAAAATTTTGAATCACTATGTTGTACACCTGAAACTATATAATATTGTAAATAACTACACCTCAATTTTTTTTTTTAAGTGGAGAAGGAAAGGGACCTGAGTAGAGCATTGAGGGAAGAAGGCCAACTTCTAAGACATAAATACTGTGTATCCAGTCCCTGTGGGTGGAGGACTTGGCACCAGAGGAGAGACTGAGCAGGGCAGCAGGGCAGCAGGGAGAATTTGAGCCCTTTCAGAGCCAGAGGGGACTGTCCCACAGCAGCATCCCAGCACCTTGCCTCTAGCCTGCACACTCTGAGCAGTCTTCTGGGAGCTGAGAGTGGCCCACGTGTCTGTTGTCCTCCTGTGAAGGAACCTACAAGCTCTGGCTTTCTCTAGTAGTCTTCTGGGAGTTTGGTGACTGCTGTGAACACCCCAAAACTGGGATCTTCTAAGTTTGTGAAGCCTGAGGTATAGTTCTCAGAAGAATACACATTCCACCTCTGTGATCATACAGCCTTATGCTCACATCTCCAGTAGTACACTTAGCACCAAGGCTCATGGCCAACTGGTCGAGTGTTACTCCTCCAGAAAGACTCTGTAACTCTAGAGACCAGAGTCTGTGTCTATGTGGCTTATCCAGCTTGGTACACAGTAGGAGCTCAATAAACTTTCTTTTTGAAGTATGTGTGTGTGTGTGTGTGTGTATGTGAGAGAGAGAGAGAGAGAGAGAGAGAGGGAACTCAGCTTAATTTTGAATTTAAATCCCCATTTTGCTAAAGGAGCAGAAACATAGTCTTTGGAGTCCACCCCTCAATTTCTCCCTCATCCCATTAAGATGATGGAGGTAAGCATCTGACCCTTGGTCATCAGCCCATGCCAGTGGCTCCTGCTACTGCTCTCATTCCTCACAGCCAGGGCTTCTGCCTGGAAGCTCTTTTCCCCTCTGTGCCATCTAAGAGTCTGGGAATCAGGGTGCTCCCTCCTCCCAGGCTTCAGCTTTACCTCTTGAGGCTCTGTCCAGAAGGCAGGGCTTATCCCTCAGAATGCCACTAAGGTCCCCATCATCAGGACTTCCCCTTTGTCTTTTCTTTTTTCCAGCCTCAGGGAAATCTCTTCTCTGTTTGCGGGTGGGGTTCAGGAAGCCCTGCTCTCTCCCACAGAGATTTTGTCTATTCTTGGAGTCTTCTCTATGGAAATGCACACACTTTTGGACACCAAAGCAAGAGAGACTCCTTTGATTTTTCTTTCATCTCTGTCACATTCTTTCCATAAGGACATAGACAACAAAAAAGGCAGCACCTTGAAGGAAGGAGGGTGTGGGGGGATGAGTTGAGGGGAGAGTAGTAAACCACATGGAGAAAGGAATATAGTTAAACATCACAAAAAATGTTATATTATGTCATAACATAACAACTGAATACATAAACCATAATGGAAAAGAATATAAAAAGAACGCATATATGTGTATAACTGAGTCACCTCGCTGTACACCAGAAATTAACTCAACATTGTAAATCAACTATACTTCAATTAAAGAAAGAAATTTTTAAAAAACTCAATATGTTTTAAATGGCATGTAAATAAATGAGCATCCACATCTGCCAAGGAAAACGTGATATTGCGTTGTCTCCCAACTCCAATTCAGCTGCAACACTGTGCCTGAGAGCCATGACCATCAGAAGAACAGGTCATCTTGAAGGGTTATCTTCTGTAGTCACCAGAGCCCACAGATCACCCTCCTTGGCTACAAACAAAATCTTAAAATAGCTTTAACTCTCTGTTCAGAAGCTATTCGTGCCAGCCGGGATTCCCAGAATCTCTGAAGCTAGATTGGAGTGTGGAAAGCCCAACCTGTTCACTCTGAGGAATATTTCTAGGTTCAGGCAAGGCAGCAGATCCAAGAGCAGGAAGATTCAGGCCAGTACTTTGGGACAAGATGGGCTGCAGCTGAAGCATTTTGCACCTGTCTGCTTGGCCTCTGTTGTGCACTCATTCCTCTGCAACAATTATTGTGGACCCCTCCTTGCCATGAGTTCGTCACAGAGGAGCTTCCTTGGTTCTGCCTCCCCACCAGCAGAGCTGGCAGAAGACTCTGGGATGTGTGTAGATCTGAACTGAAGGAAAAATAGGAGGGCTGAGGTGAAGAAATGGCCGTGGCCACAGTAAGAAGGCTCACTGACAGTCTTCTGAAACCTCCAACCCCATAGTCATGATACCACCATGCCCTTGAGAAGGGCTTGCAGATCCCTTAGGGTACCCTAGGGAGTTCACACACCTTCCACCCCCAAGTTCAGGAGGGGCCTTCACCAGGCTTGGAACCTTCAGAATCGGGGCCTGGATTCTAAGACTCTCCAGTGAGCAAGCATATGACAAGTGCTTTCTGTGTATAGAGACAGAAATGAAAGTGATACCACTCACTCATTAACCCACTAGACAAATATCTACTGAGCGCCTGCCAAGTCCCCGCTCTCAAAAAGCCTACCTTCTAGTGAGTGAGACCTTCTAGTGAAATCACATAAATAAGTGATTTCATTTTGGATTGTGACACATGCTGACTAAGAAAACTAAGCAGGGACAGGGGATAGAAAGTGACGCGGAGAGAGAGTTGCTGTTTTATTTTTATTTATTCATTTTTATTGAGGTGTAGTTGATTTATAATATTATACTAGTTTCAGGTGTTCAATGTAGTGATTTAGTATTTTTACAGATTATAATCCATTAAAAGTTATTATAAGATAATGGCTATAATTCCCTGTGCTGTACAATATATCCTTGTTCCTCATCTATTTTATACACAGCAGTTTGTATCTCTTAATCCCACATCCCTATCTTGTCCCTGACTCCTTCCCTCTCCCCACTGGTAACCACTAGTTTGTTTTCTACATCTGTGAGTCTGTTACTGTTTTGCTATATATAGCAGCACTATTTACAATAGCCAAGGTATGGAAGCAACCCATGTGCCCATCAACAGACAAATGGATAAAGAAGACGTGGTATATACATATACAATGCAGTATTACTTAGCTGTAAAAAAAGAATGAAATTCTGCCATTTGCAGCAATGTGGATGAACTTAGAATATTATACTTAGTGAAATAAGTCAGAAAAATACTGTATGATATCACTAATACGTGGAATCTAAAAAATAAAACTAATGTATATAGCAAAACAGAGAGCTGCTGCTTTTCATAAGGCCATCTGGAAAGGCCCCTCTGAGGAGGTGATGAGAGAGCAGAGGTGTGAAGGGCCAGAAATTGAGAGCCATGTGAAGATGGGAAAGAACATTCTGTACAGAGGGAACAACAGAGACAGGTTCTGAGCAGGACCAGGCTTGGCATGTTCAAAGCAGGCCCATGTGCCTGGAACGAAAGCAGCAAGAGCAGAGAGGCTGGCAGATAGATGGGGAGGTGGGAGCCACCAGATTGTGTAGGGCCCTGCAGCCCCATGAAGTACCTCAGACTGCATTCCAAGTGTGATGTAAAGTCACAACTGGGGAGTGATATGACTGATTTACATTTTAAAGACCAGAAGGCAGCTGTGTAGGCAATCAGCTGGAAATGGGAAGAGTTTAAGCAGTAAGACCAGTCTAGAAAGCTACTGCTGTCCAAATGGATGATGGTGGCTTGGATTTGGGTGACAGTAGTGGATGGTGAAAAGTTGTTGGGACACTGGATATATTTTGTAGGAAGAATCTTCTTGGGGAGTGAGGAGGAGAGAGGAGTCAAAGATAACTCCGAAGTTTATGAGCTGAGCAACTGGGTGAATCGTGATATCATTGACTGAGATGGTTATATATAGGGGGTGGGAGGAGGTCTGGAATCAAGAATTCTATCTGAGGCTTTGTTAATTTTGGAACAGCAAGTAGGCAGCTAGATATGTGATTCTGGAACTCTGGAGATAGATTGAGACTACAGACAGACTGGGGAGTCATCCGTGCAGAGGTGGTATTTAAGCTCCAGGACTAGATGAGATGAGTAGGAAGAGAGTGGAGATGGAGAAGAGGTTTGTAAATTGCACACCAGGACATGCCACCACGATGTGGTCAGGAAGAGAAGGAGTGGCTGAGAAGGTACAAGGAGGAGCACACGGTGACTGGGAAGGCCTGGAGAGGAAGTGCATCAAGGAGTGCATCAAAAGCTGCTAGGAGATTAAAAATAAGATGAGAACTGAGAGTTAACCATTTGCTAGGGAAGATGGAACCAGTGGTAACCTTTCAGAAAAGCGCTAAGGGGCTTGCCTCACTGAAGTCAACTGAGGAGAAAATGAAAGGTGAGGACAAGAGTGAAGAGAATGAGAGAATCACAGCAGGAAACACGTGGCCCCTTCAGCTGCGCCGTTTTAAGAGCCATCTTAATGAAGATACTCTACTGAGGTAGGTGGAGTAGGAGTACTAAAGGGGAAGTTGAGACTCCCAGGGAATAGAATAGCAGGAAGCTGAGGCTTGAGGGGCAAGAGAGGTATTAACTGAAGCTGGGTGAAAAGCCATGGAAGAGGGGCCACCTAGCACAGAAGTTGTAGTTGAGGAAAGCAGCATTCGGAAACAGAGTGAGGTGGGGAAGAAGCCTGAAGAATAAATTGGGGTGAATTCAATAGGAAGTCATTGGAAGCCAGCAGGTAAGGCAGCCTGGTGGTAGAATCCACAGAAGCCAGCTTCCCAGAGCAGGGATGGGTGGAGAATGAATGGGGGTGGGGTATGGAAGGGAACAGGAAAAAAATCAATAGAGCTGTAAGCTGGGGGAGGACAGCAAGTACAGGTGGCTTCAGTACAAACCAAAAGAGTAGGTAGCAGGCTGCAGAAAAGGTAGAGAGAAAAAGCATAGACATCAAATCCCGGCCTCACCACTGTTTTACCACGGACACAGTGATTAACATTCCTGGGAATTGTTAGAATTAAATGAGGAGACTTTCCTGGTGGTCCAGTGGTTAAGAATCCACCTGCCAATGTAGGGGACACGGGTTCGAGCCCTGGTTCGGGAAGATCCCACATGACGCGGAGCAACTAAGCCCGTGCGCCACAACTACTGAACCTGCGCTCTAGAGCCCGTGAGCCACAACTACCGAGCCCACGTGCCACAACAACTGAAGCCCGCACACCTAGAGCCCATGCTCCGCAACAAGAGAAGCCACCACAATAAGAAGCCTGCCTACCGCAACAAAGAGTAGCCCCCGCTCGCCACACTAGAGAAAGCCCACGCACAGCAACGAAGACCCAACACAGCCAAAATACATAAATAAATAAAATTTAAAAAAATAAAAATCATGGTGATTTAATGTAGGTTCAATGAGGAAGACATGTCCCGCCTTCTGGGATCTCTGCTGACAAGTGTTTCTTGTTCTGCTGCTTGAACCTGTGGCTATATGTGCTGTTACCACCTGGTGGCAGCATGCCCCAATCATGAGTTTCATTGGAGAGCCGACTCCTTTTAAAAGGTTATGGACAGAAAGACAACCAGACATTATGGACCTCCTGATGAAGTGCACAGCACGACCTTTGAAGTAGCCTTGCCAAAAAAGCAGACCTGAGTCCAATTCAGGCTCTGGATCCAACTACCAATTTACAGAAAATACAGGAATGAAAGAGCCATGTTAAACAACCTCATGAGGATGCAAAGCAGCAAAACCAGAGTATGGAAATCTCTATGGGACAAACGCCTTAGTTTCTTAACAACAACAAAAAAAGGGCAAGGAAAAGACAAGGCTGGAAGAGGAATCTTCAGATTAAAAGAGACCAAAGAGGGCTTCCCTGGTGGCACAGTGGTTAAGAATCCACCTGCCAATGCAGGGGACACGGGTTCGAGCCCTGGTCCGGGAAGATCCCACATGCCATGGAGCATCTAAACCTGTGCACCACAACTACTGAGCCTGTGAGCCACATCTTTTGAGCCCGCATGCCACAACGACTGAAGCCCGCTTGCCTAGAGCCTGTACTCTACAACAAGAGAAACCACCGCAATGAGAAAACCGCGCACCGCCATGAAGGGTAACCCCCGCTTGCCACAACTAGAGAAAGCCTGCGTGCAGCAATGAAGACCCAATGCAGCCAAAAAATAAAAAAAGTAAATAAATTTTTTTAAAAAGGACTGAAGAGACAAATTAACATATCACAATAAAAAAAGCGTTCAGGGAAATATGAATGCTGACTGGATTTTGAATAATATTAAGAAATCACTGTTGAATTGGGGGGTGGGTTGGTCTGGTGGTTATTTTTTTCAAAGGAAGTACTTTAATATCTCTCTTTTTTAAAAGATACATATTGAAATATAGGATATATATTTGTAAAGATAGGATGTCTGATATTTACTTCAAAATAATCTGCGGAGGGCAAGGGGATGAGGAGGCAAAAGCAAAATTGGCCGTGAATTAATTATTGTTGAAGTTAAGGTATAGTACTTGGAGGTTCATTATATCCTTGTGTTATGGACCATATGTCTTCCCAACATTCTTATGTTGAAGCCCTAACCCCAAATGTGATGGTATTAGGAAGTATTAGGAGATCATGAGGATGGAGCCCCCACTAAGAAGGTTAGAGCTCTTACAAGAACAGGAAGAGACACCAGATCTCCCTCTGGTGAGGGTATAGAAAGAAGGCAGCTGTCTGCAAACCGGGAAGAGGGCCTTCACCAGAACTTGACCATGCTGGTACCCTGATCTCAGACTTACTAGCTTCCAAAACTGAGAAATAAATGTCTGTTGTTTAAGCCACCCAGTCTATGGTATTTTGTTAGGGCAGCACAAATATATGGTAGTTGTGGTCAGCAACATGTCAGTCACAGGGAAGCCTTTTAGAAGTGCAGAGTCTCAGGCCCCACCCCAGACCTGTGAGTCAGAATTGTAGTTTAAAAAGCTCCCCAGGTGAATCACAGGAACACTTAATGCTTAAGAAGCATCAAATTACGTTTTTCTGGGTTGCCCTGGTGGCACAGTGGTTGAGAGTCCGCCTGCCGGTGCAGGGGACACGGGTTCGTGCCCCGGTCCAGGAAGATCCCACATGCCGCGGAGCGGCTGGCCCTGTGAGCCATGGCCGCTGAGCCTGCACGTCCGGAGCCTGTGCTCCGCAAGGGGAGAGGCCACAACAGTGAGAGGCCTGCGTACCGAAAAAGAAAAAAATTACATTATTCTTTCTACTTTTGTGTATGTTTGAGATTTCCACAGTAAAAATATAAAAACTAAGAAATTATAAAAAGAAACTTTATGATGTATAGCAAACATTACATCAAAGACGCTCATTAAATATTGGTTGAGGTGAGCCAGATGCTGCCCAGATAGCAAATATTTCTAATTTTCTTATCAAAAATAAGTGTATCATAATTTCAGTATGTTATGATTAAAAATACAGCACATATCAATATATTTGATCTTTGCAAAAGGCCTCTAAAGTAACCTTTTGTTACAGATTTCAGGGATGAGTAATATAAAGTGTAGAGAGACCAAGTGACTCATCCAAGATCTCACAGGTTTTAAGTGGAAAAACTAGGACTTCTAACTCCAAAACCCATTTTCTTTCTACCACTACATCATAATTCTAGGAAT
The DNA here is from genome assembly GCF_000442215.2 of Lipotes vexillifer. NCBI lineage: Eukaryota > Metazoa > Chordata > Mammalia > Artiodactyla > Lipotidae > Lipotes > Lipotes vexillifer. The sequence continues at coordinate 1,567,280 of NW_006783413.1, read as the reverse complement.
TGAAATGTGTCCCAGGCTTTTGTAGTTTGTTTTTGTATAATTTGGTCTGGGTTTTAGTCTTATATATGTGTATTTTAAAATATTTATTTATTTATTTTTGGCTGTGTTGGGTCCTCCTTACTGCATGCAGTCTTTCTCTAGTTGCGGCGAGCGGGAGCTACTCTTTGTTGTGATGCATGGGCTTCTCACAGCGGTGGCTTTTCTTGTTGCGGAGCACAGGCTCTAGGCACGCGGGCTTCAGTAGTTGTGGCATGTGGGCTTAGTAGATGTGGCTTGCAGGAGGCTCTAGAGCACAGGCTCAGTAGTTGTGGTGCACAGGCTTAGTTGCTCCATGGCATGTGGGATCTTCCCGGGCCAGGGCTCGAACCTATGTCCCCTTCATTGGCAGGCAGATTCTTAACCACTGTGCCACCAGGGAAGTCTCTATATGTCTATTTTTAAAGTTTCTTCTTATAACTGGCTTGTTGGGACACAATTATTTTTACTTCCCCCTTTGATCTCTACTGACATTCTGCTGTGAATATAATACAGCTCTGGCTTTTAAATCTTACTTTATTCAAGAGACAATTATCTCAGTCCTTGAATTTATCTCATTCATAAGATCTTGAAACTTTAGTACTAAAATGATGGAGTTATGAGAATGGCATCAGTGTTTCATGAATTTGTTTGTATGTTGAAATCACTTGGGGAACTTTAAAACTTCCCAATGAAAAAAAAACTTCCCAGTGGCTAGAGTCTCTGAGGGAGGGACGCAGGCATAAATTACCCAGGCAATCCCAGTGGGCAGTCTGGTTTGAGAACCAGTGATCTAGCTATTCTCATTGGAAGCAATGCTACCTAGGGAACATTTCGGAAATATAGGGGGGAATTTTGATTACCAAAATATTAAAAATGGCTAAAATTTAAAACAATAAGTGATGGTGAGGATGCAGAAAAACTGGATTGCTCATACGCTGCTGATGAGAATGTAAAATGGTGCAGCTGCTCTGAAAAATAGTTGGGCGGTTCCTTTTAAAACCAAAAATGGACTTAACATATGACCCAGCAATTTCACTGTTAGGCATTTACCTCAGAGAAATGATAATTTATTTTCACACAGAAGCATGTCCATGAATGTTCATAGCAGCTTTATTCACAATAGCCCTAAATTGGAAACTGCCCAAGTGTCTTTCAATAGATGAATGGTTAAATAAACTGTGGTACATCCATACCATGCAGGATGGCTAATTTTATGTGTCAGCTTGACGAGCCACAGGGCACTCAGATTAAATGTTATTTCTGGGTATGTCTGGATGAGATTAGCATTTGAATTGGTGGACCCAAAGCAGATTACATCCCCCACCCCTGCATTTGGGTGGGCATCATCCAATCAACTGAGAGCCTAAAAAGAACAAAGGCAGAGGGAGGACAAATTTACCCCTTTTTTCCTGCCTTACTGCTTGAACTGCTGGGACATCTCATCTCCTGTTCTACCCTTGGACTAGGATTTACACCATCAGCTCACCTGGTTCTCAGACTTTGGGACTCTGGCTGAATTACACCACTTGCTTTCCTGGGTCTTCAGCTTGCAGACAGCAGATTACAAGCCTTCTAGTGACCATAATTGCATGAGTCAATTCCTCATAATAAATCTTTCTCTCTCTCTCTCTCTCTCTCTCTCTCTCTCTCTCTCTCTCTCTCTAAATATATATATATATATATTTATATATATATATACACACACACACATACATATCTCTATAATATATATACACATATATATGTACATGTATATATATATATATCGCTATATATCTCTCTCTGTCTCTATTGTTCACCTGCCACCTCAAGGTGGCCTTGGGCAGGTCTCTGCAGCATCTTCCACTGCCTCAGCACCACCTGCCCAGTCCTTGACAATGTTCGGAGCATGTCCTCATCCTCATGGAACTTGACTATGAAATGGGCAGGAATTAATGTGTGCATTTTACGGATAGATAAACTGAGGCTCTGAGAGTTGCCTGCTCAAAGCGGCTGAGGACAGAGCAGGGAGTCTGGAGAAAGCAAGATAGGGATGAGGAAGATTTAAAAGTGTAAAGGTGAGGAGAGGAGGAGGAAAGTGTCATTGCTAACCCTGTGGTGGACCGTGATCTCAGACAGATCTCAGAATAATATATTATTGTTTTAACCACTGAGTTTTGGGGTGTTTGTTAGGCAGCAAGAAATAACTATTCTCAATGGCTCAAGGCATCCCCTGCTGGAAAGCAAATACTATTACCTTTAATAAAAAGGTATGGGTACCTTTTTTTTTTTTTTTTTGCAGAACGAAGGCCTCTCACTGTTGTGGCCTCTCCCATTGCGGAGCACAGGCTCCGGAGGCGCAGGCCCAGCAGCCATGGCTCACGGGCCCAGCCGCTCCGCGGCACATGGGATCCTCCCAGACCAGGGCATGAACCCGCGTCCCCTGCATTGGCAGGCAGACTCTCAACCACTGCACCACCAGGGAAGCCCTGGGTACCTTTTATAGGTCAAATTTTCCAACATATGTATGTATGTATAATATATATATACCTAAACATCAAATTTCAACATATTTTGCATCGCCCCCAAAACTCTGGCAAATAGACTACAAAGCAAGGACTGAGTAAACTTTGCAACAATACAGCCTTAAATAGTCGAGCCATTTCCAATTTTCATGATGTACATGCAAACTGTAATTGAAAGGACTATGGGTCTCAGCAGGCTTCCAAGTCAAGATTGACTCTATCAACAGATTCATTCCAGCTTGGGAAACTGGGTACACAAATGGAATTCTTGAGAAAGACCTGCCAAGGCGATTTGCCTTATGAAATTCTTTTGGCCGCTCCCATTGCTGTACTTTGTACCAGACCACCCATGTGGATACACATATTTCATTGCAAGCCTTCCTGGAGATTGGAGACAAGCCACAGCCACACCAAAAAGCACTGAAAACTAAGTACTACTGACTCCTCTCCAAATCACAGGTACCATCTAGGACTATGATAACCTGAAAGGGAACTCCTAAGTTTTCACTGCTCTGTAGTGGCTTTCACCTGGAAAGAGAAGAGACATCCATAACTCACTAAGAGATACCCACCGTGAAGTATTCTTGGAGAACTGTGTGGATATGCAGGATAAATAACCCTAGGACTAGCTGTGTGAACTGGGAAACCTCAGAGTGAATCCTGCCTATAGGATTCCTTGCAGTCTTTACCTTACTTGTGATGGTGGTTTGCTGCTGCCTACATGGAAGATCTTTCTTCCCCCTCACTCACCTTCCCAAGCACACAGTGATGATGAACAGCAATTATCCCTAGAAAGGCATATCCATGGCCCAACGAATGCATAGGTATGTGTTTGTGGATTGGTCTATCCCAACAGGGGAGAAAATGATGAGGAAAGCAGCCCCTTCCCAATGAAACACTGGAAAATATCATGCAGGCAAAACTCAGTTATCAAAAATATCTCTAATGTTTTGGGACTTCCCTGGTGGTCCAGTGGGTAAGACTCCACCCTCCCAATGCAGGCGGCCCGGGTCATGGAACTAGATCCTGCATGCATGCTGCAACTAAGAAGCCCACATGCTGCAACTAAGAAGCCTGCATGCCACAGCTAAAGAGCCCACACGCCGCAACGAAGATCCCACGTGCCACAACTAAGACCTGGTGCAGACTAAATAAATAAATATTAAAAAAAATAAAAACCTCTAATGTTTTACTCACCTGCACAAATACTATAATGCTTTCATAAGAACTCTAAGTACTTTGTTGGACAAATAACTGATTTCTTTCAAATAAATGTTATTGCTGCTCTTTCAAAAAGCCTTTTTAAAAAACAAAATAAGACTTTTTATATTGGAAATTTTGAAATATATGCAAGAATGGACAGAATAATATAATGAACACATACACTCATCAACAAGCTACAACACTTGTCAATTCATGGTCAGTCTGGTTTCATCTATACCCCTGCCTACTACCCTCCTGCCCAGATATTGTATCTTGTCATATAAATATTTTAGACGTCTCTAAAAATGAGAATTATTTTAAACCATAACCACAATGCTATTCTCACATGTAAAAAAGTTCATACAACTTTCTTAATATAATCAAATATCCAGAGTGCACGTTTCCTCAATCGTCACATTTTTTCCCCAGTTTGCTCTAATCAGGATTCAAAGTATAAAGATCTATACTTTGTAATTGGTGGCAGTTTAAGTCTCTTTTAATATATAGGATTTTTCTTATTCTTTTTCTCTTGTGATTTTTTAAAAGAAATGGTACCATTTACCTATAGAGTTTGTAATCAAATAGTTTTTTGTTTTGTTTTTTTTTTTATTTTTGGCTGGGCTGGGTCTTCGTTGCTGCGCGCGGGCTTTCTCTAGTTGCGGTGAGCAGGGGCTTCTCTTTGTTGCGGAGCACAGGCTCTAGGTGTGTGGGCTTCAGTAGTTGTGGCACGCAGGCTCAGTAGTTGTGGCGCACGGGCTTAGTTGCTCCACGGCATGTGGGATCTTCCCGGACCAGGGCTCGGACCCGTGTTCCCTGCATTGGCAGGTGGATTCTTAACCACTGCATCACCAGGGAAGTCCTGTAATCAAATAGTCTTTTGAAGTTGGCTAACTTTTGATTACAAGATGTGTCCACTACAGAGTGTCACAATGTCTCATCTGCCCTACCTGTGTCACAAGGGTTCTCCTCCAGTTCAGTAGTGTGATCACAAGGTACTTTTTGGAGGAGACTCTGAGGTTTTACTGCTGGATAAAAGGAAGTCTCTATTTTGATGGGTTAAGGAATTAGAGCTTCATGATCCTAATCTCTGGCTGCAAAAGCAGCCATAAACAATATGTAGATGAACAGTTGTGTTTTTGTGTTTCAAAAAAATTTATGGACCTTGATTAATTCTTATTATTAGTCTCATTTTGACTTTTCTCAATCATTTAAAATGGAAAAATCATTCTTAGCTCACAGACTTTAGAAAAACAGGCATTGTACTGGATTTAGGCCACAGGAAGGATTTGGCCTACTGACCATAATTTGCTGACCCTTACCCTAGATCATAACTTCTATACAGATTTTCCCAAATTTGAAATCTGGCTTTTGGGGGGATGGAACTTGGTAGTAAGTTACAAATACATGGGATGGCTCCACTTTAGCTTAAGACAAGAAATAAAGATAATTCTTACATCTCATTTTAACTGTTGGGTGGAGAACGTGTCCAGAACTGAAAACTAAATCCTCAGTTTATTTCAGACATGATTATTATAGATGAGATGAAGTCTTGTGAGAATTATGAAGCCAGGAACGAAAAGCAATTGATCGTGGTCCACATTCTGCAGTTTGATACTTGATGTTGATAAATGAATAGAAATCTCCAGCTTCTCTAAATAACTTACCTATGTGAAAAAGACACCTAATATTCTGTTTAAATGAGCTTGATGGTTTAGCAAAGTAGCATAGCAGATGCCCAGTGATGAGTGAACGTCTTTCCTTTTAGAAAAGTGATTCTCAACCTTGGCTGCATTTTAGAGTCACCTGGAAAACTTTTACAACTCCAAATGCTGTGGCTGCACCACCATCATTTAATCACAGTCTCTGGAGATGAAAACTCTCCAGAGTTTTGGATAATTTGGATCCGATGTTGGGAGCTACTACTGTAGTATAATATTCAGAATTTCTGCTCTTTTTCCAGGCGCACTGTGTCATTTCCAATATCAAAAGACACAATTCTCAATGTTTACATGATCCTGTGTAGCCTAACTCCTAAGCAGATTCAGATTCTTTGATTATAGACACTTGGCCTTTCTTGCCTTGAACGCGTGTGCCAGCTCCAGGTGAACTCCAGGTGGGCTTCTGGATTCTGTATCTGTAACCTTGGCAACAAAGAATTCTACATGTACAGATCAATTTAAAAAATAGCAAAAGACTTGAATAGACACTTCACAAAAAAGCATATATGAATAATATGAGAAGGTTCCCAACATTTTTAGTCATCAGGGAAATGCATACTAAAGCCAAAATGAGATATAATTTTGCACCCACTGACAATACCAAAAGACTAACAATGCTAAATATTGGCAAGGATAGAGCAACTGGAACTCTCATACAATGGTGATGAGAGCATAAAATGGCACAACTACTTAGATAAACTGCTTACAGTTTCTTACAAAGTTAAACCCTCACTTATCCCATGACCCAGCTATTCCACTCCTAGGAAATCAAAACAAATGTCCATTAGAAATGTTCAAGAATGTTCATAGTAGCTTTATTCATAATAGTTCAAAACTGCAAACAACTCCAATTTCCATCAACAGGGAAATGGATAAACAAATTGTGCTACATTCATACAATGGAATACTACTCAGCAATAAGAAGGAATGAAAAACTAATGCACACAAAAACATAGATGAATCTCAGAAACATTATGTTGAGTGAAAGAAGCATGACACAGAATACATACTGTGTGATTCCATTTATATGAGGTTCAAAGAGAGGCAAAACTAATCTATGGTAATAGAAACCAGAGCAGTTGTTTTCTGGGGGATGGGGAGGTGCACAAGGATTGACTGGAAAGGGGCAGGGGAATGAGGGAAATTTTTGAAGTGACAGAAATATTCTAAAGCTTCATTGGACTCCTGGTTACCGTGTGAATACAACTGTCAAAACTCATAGAAATGGGGCTTGCCTGGTGGCACAGTGGTTAAGAATCCGCCTGCCAACGCAGGGGGACACAGGTTCGAGCCCTGGTCCGGGAAGATCCCACGTGCTGTGGAGCAACTGAGCCCGTGCACCACAACTACTGAGCCTGCGCTCTAGAGCCCGTGCTTCACAGCAAGAGAAGCCACCACCATGAGAAGCCCGCGCCCTGCAAGGAAGAGTAGCCCCCACTCGCCGCAACTAAAAGAAAAGCCCAAAAGAAAAGCCTGCAACGAGGACCCAACGCAGCCAAAAATAAATAAATAAATAAATAAACCTCATAGAACTGTATACTTAAGAGCAATGCATTTTATTGTATATACATTATACCTCAACTTAAAAGTCACATAAGAAGAAGGCTGGAGGCCCTAAGACCACATATCATTGATTCTTGTCTCCAGGAGGCTTCTCGACCTTGGCTGAGGTGAGGATGGGCACGGGCTCTGAACAGCACTCTGACCAAGGCTGGGGTCCCAGAGCTTCCTCCCCACAAGGGCAAGGACCCAGAGGTGGCAAAGTGAAGGAGCGATTGGAGAATATCAAGTAGTGCCATTCTGCACACTGCAGTTCTGCTGGAGCACAGTGTATGTAAAGGGGAAGCTGGGAAACAGAAATGGCAAAGAGACCCTTGAATGCCAGGCTGAAGAGCTTGATCTTAACCATAGGTGATGCAGTCTGCTGGAGGTTTTGAGCAGAGAGCTTCTCAAATAAATGCCTTCTTCTTGAGGGTTTCACTGATTCACCTTTAATTCCTTCTTAATGCCTTTTTGAATTCAGAGGAATTCATGAAACTTATTAGCTGAAGTTCCTCCTTCTGGATTCTATCAAACTCATAACCTTATTCTTCTGACGATGAGCAAAAGCATGAAGGCTGCTGTTTGCTTTGGATTCAGACTTGTTTTATCCTTTTTCAACACCAGGGAGTTGCTTTCATGCAAATTTTCCCGAGGAGCTTACACTCTGGCTCCATTTTCCTCATTTCCAATTCACTACTCACACTCTGCAATCTTATTTCTCATTCCACTGTTCTTAAACCACTCTCACATAGAACCCCAATCCTATTAATTAGGGCTCTGTATTAGTTCATCTAGCAACATGGAACAAATTACCCAATACTTAGTTTCATTAAAACAGTGATAATCATTTATTATCTTTCATGTTTTTTGTGGGTCAGGATATCAGATAGGGCACCACCAGAATGGCTTGTCTCTGCCCTTTGATATCTTGAGTCACAGCTGGAAGACTTGAAGACTAGAAGCTGGAATTAGCTGAAGGCTCATTCACTCACATCTAGTGACTGATTCTGGCTGTCAGCTAAGACCTTAGCTTGGATTGTTGGCAAGAACACCTACACATGGCCTCTCCATGTGGCTTAGGGTTCCTTGCAATATAGTTGGGGGTTACAATGGCAAACAGAAAGAGAGAGGTGGAATCTGTACCTTTTGATACCTTAGCATAGGATCTCACACAGCACCACCAGGCCATACTCCACTGGTTAGGGCAGTCACAAGCCCCACCCAGCCTCAAGGGATGGGAACACAGACCCAGTCACATTGCAAGTAGAGAACGTACAGTGGGATAAATACATGGATACAGCCATCTTTAGGGAAAATAATCTGCTACACGGTTTTGTGTTATAGAAAACCCAAGACTAACTGGCTTAAACAAAGAAGAAATTTATTGAGTCACATATATGAAAACTCCAGGCTCCGGATAAGGCTTGAATAAATCCTAAGCTATGTCATTTGAGCCCAATTTCTCTCTCTTTTTTTTTTTTTTTTTTTTTT
>NW_006783413.1:1544386-1558639 GCF_000442215.2 Lipotes vexillifer | reverse complement strand
TTTTTTTTTTTTTTTTTTTTTTTTTTTTTTGTGGTACGCAGGACTCTCACTGTCGTGGCTTCTCCCGTTGCGGAGCACAGGCTCCGGACGGGCAGGCTCACGGCTGTGGCTCACGGGCCCGGCCGTTCCGCGGCATGTGGGATCGTCCCGGACTGGGGCACGAACCAGTGTCCCCTACATCGGCAGATGGACTCTCAACCACTGTGCCACCAGGGAAGCCCAAACCCAATTTCTCTTTATTCTCTTTAAGCCGGTTAGTCTTGGAGTTTCTGTAACATGAAACTGATAGAGTCTGTAGCAGACTGTTTTTTCCAGAGATGGCAGCATCAATATATTTATCCCATTGCACATTCTCTTCTTGCAATGTGATTGATATGCCTCCCACCGAAGGGTGAGGTTATACTTCTCATACATCAGGAATTTATATTTCTCACATCATGAAACGCCTAGAGCCACACAGCTACTGGTGTCCATCCAGTGAGCAATGATTCAGGGCTGGTAGAGCTGTGATTCTCTTGATCTTTCTACTTTTTCTCACAAGATGGATGCCCCAGTTCTAGTCATCATGTCTGTCTAGACATTATGTCTCCTTTGCGTCACACATCGCATTGCCACTGCTTGCTATAAAGTAATCGGGAAAGTGAGCACAGGGCAGGGGGCAGGTAAGAGAGAAGAGGGATGGCAATGATGTTAGGTTATCCAACCCACAGTGCCAATCAACCCCAGGCGTGGAAACGTGTCACCTTCATCTGAACAACATGGCTGCAAGTTTCTGCATGGCTGTCTCTTTTGTAACAAAATTGGAGTGCACTTACCATAAGAAGGCTAATAAGATGCTGGATGGCAAACATGAGAAATAACCACTAACTCCACATCCTTTTTTTAATTCTGAAAAGGTCTTTTCTTTCTGTGAGAAGCTAGAAGAAACTCTCATGACCTCTTGCTGGTAATTGCCAAATTCTGTAGAAGTTTAAGTAATTTTCTTATTGGATCTCTCTTTTGCATTTGATGCTGTTGGTTTCTCTCCTTTCTGTAACTTATTACTTCACTAAAACTCTGTTTCCTTGCTTCTGTGACACTGAGCTCTTTTGGTTGTCCTTGAACCCTTCTGACCATATGATATATGTACTTGAGAGGCCCTTCGTCCTCACCCTGCCCCCTACCATGGACCTGACTGCAGCCGAACACCTTTCTCATTCTGTCTGCTCCCTTTTTTCATCAAGTTTCTTAACTAGACTGCTCAGTTCAGACATTTCATTCTTATTTCTATAATAAGGAAATTTAAGGTTTTTAATCTTCCTGAAAGTAGAGATTTGGCCCATTCCCATAAGCTTTGTTATGTAGTACTCTCCCTTTGGTAAATATCTAAATAGATTTTGCTTTCCTTGAATTTATTTTATAATATGAATAATGCATATTCTGCTTTCTTTTTGTTTGGACTTGCCTGTTGTCTTTTCCTAAAGGTTATGTTTAATGTTTCTGCTCATTCATATGTTGCACACACTTGACTTAAACACACACACTTGACTTCCATCTAGCACACATATAGACCCGCTTTATTCTCTATGTTTATTAGTTTAAATACCAGTGGCACACACCCAGGGATTTCTGAACTTGTAGCCCACTACTGAAAACACTTTGGATGCCCTTGATATACTTCATGGAAGAGATATTGAGGGAGCTGAATCAGGCAGGGTTCTTTGGTTGCAAGCAACAGAAATCAGCTCTGGCTAACTTAAAAAAAAATGATATGGGCTAACTCACAGAAGAAAAGGAAAGGCTGAAGAATTGAACTCACCCATCACCCACAGGGAATGTTTCCCATCACCCCCAGTGAAATACTCAAATTCATTAAACATAGTGCAAAACAATACTTATTCCTTCCCCTGAGACAGACACTGTTCTAGGCACCAGGTAGTCAGCGCAGAACATGATGGATATGACCCCTGCTTTTAAGACACGAATGTTTAGCATTGATCTAGACCCAAGGGTATGGCTCAACAGCCTCTTTTCCTGCCACTTTTCAACATACACCCTAAATCTCCAGCCACGCACTTCCTTGGTGCACCAGGTTCTTTAATGCTTCCGTAACTTTGATTATGCTTCTCTTTCTACCTGTCATGCCCTCTCCCACATCTTTGCTTGGTGATCTTCTATTCAGTCTTCAAAAATCAAGCAAAATGTCACCACTGTTGGGAGGTTAATAAATGACTCTCCCCTTTTCCCTGCTCAGTTCAGAGCTATTTGAGATGTAGACAGAGGAACTGGCTGATTGAGAGTAAAATGTCATTTTTATTATTCATAAAGTCTAGGTTGGAGAACATGGCTTATGCTTGAGGCCAAATGACTTTGTTAATATTTGGCCCTGGAATTAGTCAGACTTTATTTATTAATTTTTAAAATTTTATCTATTAAAAGTACTATTTCAAACATTATTTTAAATATTAGTTTTACCTTATTTTATCTGTTAGTCATAGAAAAAAGCATTTGTTTAACCAATGATTATATTTTAGTGAGTACCATATATTGAATGTATTTTGCTGTTTTTAAAACTTTTAAAATAATTTGTGATATACATATTTGAAGGTCTATTCTCATTTCAGCTTTATTGGATGTTTGTTTTGAGGCTGTCCTAGCTATAAAACATGCTTCACAGCGATATGTAGATCCAAGACTTTGATGTGTATATCGAAACCTGATTTCCTCTTTCAATTTTACACTCCTACTGCTTTTCGTTGAAATTCAGCTAATAAATTTCCATCTTCCTTTATGTTAATCAGTTTTTCCTGCAAACTATTTGCAAGATGTGGCATTACAATAATTCTAACAAATGAGTTTTTAAAAACCCAATGATGGGGCTTCTCTGGTGGCGCAGTGGTTGAGAGTCCGCCTGCTGATGCAGGGGACACGGGTTCGTGCCCCAGTCCGGGAAGATCCCACATGCCGCGGAGCGGCTGGGCCCGTGAGCCATGGCCGCTGAGCCTGCGCGTCCGGAGCCTGTGCTCCGCAACGGGAGAGGCCACAGCAGTGAGAGGCCCGCGTACCGCAAAAAAACGAAAACATTGATGCTCTTTATCTTGAAGATTTTAAAACTGGTTAACCATTTTTTCCCCATGTTCTATGTGTGTATATGTAAATTTTATAGGTGACTCTCATTGATTTTTACAATAAAATCATGTTGTTACAGAAGATGCTTCTTCACAATCCTCTCTGCATTTACCTATTTAGTTTTTTCCCCAGCTTTATTGAGGTATAATTGAGATATAATAAACTGTACATATTTATAGTGTACAATCTGATAGTTTTGACATTCCTGTATACCTATGAAACCATCCACACAATCAAGGTAATGAACCTATCTATCACCCCTAAAAGTATCCCATACCCTTTTCTAATGCACCTCCTGCGCCTCTCCTCATTCAGCTCCCAGCAATCATTGATCTCCAGTAACACATGAGGTATAAAGGAACAGTTCAGAATATCTGCCAGGTCCATGTGGGCTTGTGCCAAACAAAAAGCCCTGTCTGTGCTATTCCTTCCTCCAGACACACCAGGCACAAGTCATAAGCCACTACTTCTCTGTTTAAGGGGGTCCCTCCACTGGAATGCATGAAACCTGGGATAAGGAGGTTCCTTCCTCAGTAATCCCTGTGATGCTTTGCCCTCATCCTCATACAGAGTCCGTAACTCTTCTGGACTCCCACTTTAAAAACACCTCTGTAAGAAGATGGAGGTAACATTACTCAGCAGAATTCCTGGAGGATTAGGAAAGGATTTGTTAAGACTGCTCTCTGTCAGACAAGCAGCTGGGAATAAGGTGTTAGAAAAGTGGGTTTTTAGAAGGTGGTGGAATGTCAGAGATGGAGCTCTCAGAGACAGCTTAAAGTTACATTTTATGTGATATCACCCCACCTGCATTTACTCTATGATAATAAGTCTAATTAGATTTTTTTATAGGTGTATTTATTTATTTTTGGCTGCGTTGGGTCTTTGTTGCTGCACGCGGGCTTTCTCTAGTTGCGGTGAGCAGGGGCTACTCTTCATTGCGGTGCACAGGCTTCTCATTGCAGTGGCTTCTGTTGTTGCAGAGCACGGGCTCTAGGCACACAAGCTCCAGTAGTTGTGGCATGCGGGCTCAGTAGTTGTGGCTTGCAGGCTCTAGAGCGCAGGCTCAGTAGTTGTGGTGCACGGGCTTAGTTGCTCCACAGCATGTGGGACCTTCCCGGACCAGGGTTCGAACCCGTGTCCCCTGCATTGGCAGGCGGATTCTTAACCACTGCGCCACCAGGGAAGTCCCGAAACTTGTTTTCTTTATTACCCAGGTTGTGCACTTCTAGGTCTGTATTTTTCTAACTCAACTGCTGGATTTCCCTAAAGGAAATGTGATAGTGGATAGGGATGACATAGTGAAATTGTAAAGAAAAGCACTCCAATTTAAAAGATAGGCTGTGCTCCAGCTAAGGGAGGCAATTGGATCTGTCCTGGGCTTCCCTGCGCTTCCAGCTACAGTGATTCCTGGGACTGGTTCAAAAAGAAATCCATTTCCTACAATCCCTCTACCTGCATGGTTCACTCTTACTGAGTTTCATGTTCTAAGGCCAGAGAAGAGAGTAGGGATGGAGGAAAGGAATGGGAGTGGAAGAAAGAGAGGAAGGTTTAGATTCTCAAACTCAAATATTGTCAGAGCAGGGAGGGACCTTAGATAACACTCTAGTCCAATTTTCAAAAATTCTTTTTTCTTTTACATTACAAAATTAAGATATACTTGTAACAGATTGCTATAAATAGCAAATAGACCTTCCTTCCTCTCCTGCCTTCATTTACAGGTGAAGAAACAGCTCATAGAGTAAAGTGACTATGCAATGTCATCTAATGAGGGTGCAGGCGAAGTTTTCACAGAGACAGACACTGGGATTGAGATGGATTATTTCCAGTAGAAATGGAAGAGGCTGGAATGTTGAGGAGAAGTTTTATTCAACTATCTCTTTTCATATCTGATAAGAGACTGGAAAGAAAACCAAAAAGACTAGGGCTGACTTGAAGTTATATATTGAGTGCTTATTACCATACTGTGCTCAGAGTTTTACATGCTATTTTACTTAAGTATTACCACTCCCCTGGGGAGGGGGTATAGTTATTCTCATATTAGAAATAAGAAAACTGGGGATCAGAGAGCTAATTAACTTGCCCAATGTCACACTACTAGAAATGTGGAGTAACTAGAACCCAGGTCTCTCTGACCCTCAAGTTTCAATCCCGTGTCACCTATGTAAATTAAAAACAGGTGCCTCTGCCTCTGGGCACATGAAGCCCTGCACCAGAGCTCATGGACATGGGTACATCTACTGTGCATCGGTCATGCATTGTGCTCCAAGCTCGTAGCCCTTAACCACTATGCAATAATGGTTTATCAAAAGAATGGTATTTTCATTATGATGTCTGTATTTTTTCCTCTTTTTTTGTTAAAAAATTTTAATTTGTATACAATTTTGAAAGCTTACTTTCCATTTACAATTATTACAAAATATTGGCTATATTCCCCGTGTTGTACAATACATCCTTGAGCCTATCTTACACCCAATACTTTGTACCTCCCATTCCCTCATTCTTATGTTGCCCCTCCCCACCCCTCCCCATGGTAGCCACTAGTTTGTTCTCCATATCTGTGAGTCTGCTTCTTTTCTGTTATATTCACTAGTTTGTTGTATTTTTTAGATTCCACATATAAATGATATCATACAGTATTTTTCTTTCTCTGTCTTACTTCAGGATAAGCCTGCATTCATTCTGCAATTTCTCTCTTTCAATTTTTATTCTGAAGTGAGAGAATGGGAAATAGAGATACAGTACCTGTTGACATACTACAAGGAAAGGGAAGAGAGTCCTACTGCTCAAGACACAGTGGCACCATATCTTGGACAGCAATGAAGAGAACCCTGGAGAACTAGGTTCTAGGGCTATCTTCCAGCATAATCTAGCTATTTGACTTGGGTCTTAGTTTTCTCATATGTAGAGTGGTACAAAGAAGGGATTAGACCAAATGACTTCTGAAGTTCCTTCCAGCTGTAAGGTCTATGTTTCCAAGAATAGATAGAGGTGCCCAGTGGGAAGATGTTTTAAAATCAGCTAGAAACCTAACAAGCAAAAAAGAAGAGTAGAAGACAGGTAGACTACAGAGATCATCTAATCCAGTATCTGAAACATTGAAAGGTGGTATCTAGTCTCTGTAGAAATGAGACCTTGCCTCAATGAGATAAGCCATAACATTTATGGCCAGTTCTGATGGTTAAAATTCCTTATAACGAGTCAAGGTCGCCTTCTTACTCCTAGCTATGCCATGGGGACCACAGAGCTCATTTCAAATACACTTCCGCTGGACTTCCCTGGCGGTCCAGTGGTTAAGACTGTGAGCTCCTAATGAAGGGGGCACGGGTTTGATCCCTGGTCAGGGAACTAAGATCCCGCATGTTGCATGGCACGGCCAAAAATAAAACAGTCAAATACACTTCCCCAAGTTAGTGCTACAAATATTGGAAAAATAGTGAGTATACCTCCTCAGAGTTATCTCTTCTCCAGGTTAAATGTCCTCTGGACTGCCTCCCTCAAAGGACATGGTGTTAAGTCCCTTGACCGAGGCTTATTCATTCAACAAACATTAGTCAAGCATATTACATGTGCCAGGTTCTGTGGAAGTAACTTAGAATACAGAAGGTGAATAAGATGCAGTCCCAGTACTCAAGGGGCTTAAATATGGGCCTGGTTCGTGGCACCCCAAAACAACTACATCAGTAACATCAAAGATCACTGATCACAGGTCACCATAACAAGTATAATAATAACTAAAAAGTTTGAAATGTTATAAGAATTACCAAAACAGACACAAAGTGAGCTGTTGGGAAAATGGCGCCAATAGACTTGCTCCATGCACAGTTGCCACAAACCCTCAATTTGTAAAAAACTCAGTATCTGCAAAGCACAATAAAGTGAACTGCAATAAAACAAGGCATGCCTGTATTATCTAATGGGAATGACAGGCAAACAGAGAAGCTCCTAAACCATTGTACCAACTCTAGTAGAAAGTGTGCAAGTCTAGTGGGAGTCCAAGAGGAGATAGTCAATTCCACCCAGGAGGTCAGGAAGGTTCGTGGAGGAGGTGAGACTTCTGCCTCCATAGGTCCATGTATAAATCATTTTGTCTTCCTCTTCATCTAAGGACTTTACCTCCTTCTGCCTTCTTTTCTTGGCATTTCTCTAACACATCCTTTTGGAGTGTTATGTTTCAGGAAAATTTTTAAAAATATATCCATCTAAAAAATATATATATATATATTCATCTGCCACCTTAGAAATGTTTTCATAAGAAAAAATCTAGCAGATTGTGACAAGAATGACTATTTCAGCACATAAAGTCTGAGATAATTTCACCAGCTCCCATTTTTCTGACAGTCCATCTAACCTGGCTTCCTCTCTTTCATCATTCTTCTCTTTTTCTACCTCTCTCTTTCAGTCTTTCTCTCACTCTCCCTTTCAAGGCATTTTTATATTCTCATAGTTATTCCTCACAACACAGCTTTTTAAAATAAATTCAAAGGGGTTAAGTGACTTGGTAGAGGGCACAAGCTGGGAAGTGGCAGAAGCAGCATTTGAACCTATGTCTTCTGATAAACATTCACATTCAATTACAGGAAATAGGTCACAAGGTTTTTAACTAACCCTTTGCTAATCCAAGAGTGCATATCTGAAAATCAAAATCATTTCCATGGCGCGCCAAAACTCAGGCCTAACTCTCCCATCTAGTTACCCTCTAACCTTCCTGAATAAAATATCCTCTCCTAACTGCTTTTAACCTGTTTCTACTAAATGTACATATATCCAACCATCCAATCATCACTTTCACATTAAAAACTCATCTTCTCACAATGTCCTGAGCAGGTAAATTTATAAAAATACTTTATCTTATCTTGGAGGGATGCAGCATGATATGATAAATACAAAGTTTCCTAAACTTCAGTAATTTGTATACTTCTTTCACGATTTTTATCACATTCTGTTACCAGTTGCATGCCTTCTAAAAAATATTTTTATTTTAATTCATTCACCTTTCAACTTAAATTTTAAAGTAAACTTTAGATTACTATCTAATATCCCTATCCATAAAATCAAAGTTTAGTGTGCTTTTTATGTTTCCTAAACATTAAAATAAAGGCATAACTATTAGTATCCTTAAATGTTTGTCCTGAACTACTCAAAATAATCTGAGGAGCACGTTGGTAAAACCAGGGCTGTTGCATGCAAAAGTCTAAGGGTGCCATTTGCATCATGGTCATATCACAGCTGTTCAGGGCACAGCCTGTGGATGTACATGTTAACCCTGAGTAAACCTTGGGAACTTTAAAAATAGTGGAAAATAAAGAGAGTATCTAGTGGGAGCCTATAAACCTGTACTCTAGCTGTGGCACTGCCACTGATTTGCTGTGTGACTGGAGGCAATCTTTCCACCTCTCTGGACTCCAGCTTCCAGATATGAAAAATAAGGGGGTTGGATTGGAGGAACTATAAAGTCCTCTTTTACTTGCTATAATCCTTCTTTCGAGTAGCTCTAGTCATTTTGGATATAATTCTGGGGCTTTTCCTAGCTTTTAATCCCAGAGGAAAGCCTTGCTATTATTGTAATTCAGTCAAATGAGTACTTAGATACTGAGGAAAAGAATTTTCTTTGTCCTTTGCTTAGGAGGTAAGATCAGGTAAGTCTTCCAAGGTGGGATTCATGTTGGGCAAGAGGGCAGCTCCAGGCAAAACTGTGGGTTTGATGTTATTGTACAGAATCAGATGCTATCACTATGGTTGTAGATATTGCTATTTGTGAACTTTTCCCCCTCTTGACTAGAGAGTGAACTCTTTGAAGGCAAGGGCTGAAATCCTCATGGGGCATTAATGCAGTAGGATCTCAATAAATGTTTGAATATGGGAACAGAAGGGAAAGGAGAGGAAGGAGAAGGGAAAATGGGAGGGAAATAAGGGAAAGGAAGGAAATGAGACCGAGGGCTTCCCCTTTTATTCCTTAGAGTAAGCTAAATCATTTTGGTTCACAGGAGTGGCACCTAGATGTGAAGGGTATTTTTTCACTATTCCTGCTCCCTGTCTTAATTTTCAAGAATGCACTATTTCATATAGTGGAAATATCCTGTAGGATGTTTTTCTCTTCACTATAGTTAAGACTATTTTGAGATTTCCCTTATGTGTCTTTGACCTATTATTCATAAATACACCCTATTTAAATGATTTAAATGCAATGCTAATGATTATGCATCTCCATTAATTCATTCATTTATTCTAAAAATACTTTAGGACCCCTACTATGTGTCAGGAACCATGCTAGATATTGTTGAAAATATGATGATGAATACGATATGGTTCATGACTTCAAAGTTTTCATAGGCTATTTTGGGAGACAGGTAAATTAGAACAGACCCTTGACATTTGTGGACTACTATTCATTGTTTCAACTATTCAATTCACAAACAGCCTCAAAGATCCATGACATGAATTTAATTGGATTGAGAATAATTATATTGATATTATGGGCTGTTGAAAGGATTAACTGAGATAATGCTTTTAAGGACCTAGGATGCATCTATTTTTTTAAATAAATGTATTTATTTATTCTTGGCTGCACTGGGTCTTCGTTGCTGCATGCAGGCTTTCTCTAGTTGCGGCAAGCAGGGGCTACTCTTCATTGTGGTGTGCGGGCTTCTCATTGCGGTGGCTTCTCTTGTTGTGAAGCACAGGCTCTAGGTACGTGGGTTTCAGTGGTTGTGGCACATGGGCTCAATAGTTGTGGCTCGCATCTAGAGCAAAGGCTCAGTAGTTGTAGCTCATGGGCTTAGCTGCTCCACAGCATGTCGGATCTTCCCGGACCAGGGCTCGAACCCGTGTCTCCTGCATTGGCAGGCGGTTTCTTAAGCACTGCACCACCAGGGAAGCCCCCTAGGATGTATTTAAATCAAGAGCACTGTAAAAATCTTGTACAAGGGGCCTCATGTGGCTAGCCAAGCCAAACAGGGTAACTGGGATGGGTTGCAAGGAGGAGGGACTATGGGCAGAATATCCATTCTCCAGTTTGTGGGAGAGATAATATATATACATATAACCAATAAAAACATGGAAAAATGGTAGAACATGAAAAAGTATATGAAATCAATTGTAGGAATTGTAAAACATAAGTCACAGTCCAACTTCTTATGTGGCACAATTTTTAAAAATCACAAAGTATTTATCAAGATTGAAAAGAAGGGGTTTCCCTGGTGGCACAGTGGTTAAGAATCCGCCTGCCAACATAGAGGACACAGGTTCAAGCCCTGATCCGGGAAGATCCCACATGCCACGGAGCAACTAAGCCCATGCACCACAACTACTGAGCCTGTGCTCTAGAGCCCGTGAGCCACTACTACTGAAGCCCGCGTGCCTAGAGCCCATGTTCCGCAGCAAAAGAAACCACCACAATGAGAAGCCCGCGCACTGCAACGAAGAGTAGCCCCTGCTCTCCACAACTAGAGAAAGCCCGCGTGCAGCAACAAAGACCCAATGCAGCCAAAAATAAATAAATTAATTAAATAAAATTTTTTTAAAAAAAGACTGAAAAGAAGAAGCATGAGCACACTGGTGTAAATCCAATGAAGATCATTCCTCCTGCCATCTCCACCTACATAAAGTTCTGCTTCCCTGTCTGCACAAATATAGTTGTTAATATCAATACTTACACAGCTTTGCATCACTTAGAACACAAATTTATGACTCATCTATCAATCTTTGTTAACTCTGATAACATTATTTGAAATTGTCAAAAGAAAACTTTTTTCTTCCTCCCTGGCCTCCTTTCATCAAAAATGTTCTGAGCAGCCTCTGTTCTCTGTCCATTTGCCTCTCTCTTTCAGCTCTTACTGTTTTTTTTCCTGCTGTTGCTTCTTCCTTGCCTCATCAGAATTGTTTGGTGAGGTTGCTCAGACAGAATGTGTCTCAGGACTTCCCTGGCGCAGTGGTTAAGAATCCACCTGCCAATACAGGGGACACGGGTTCGAGCCCCGGTCCGGGAAGATACCACATGCTGCGGAGCAACTGAGCCCGTGCACTACACCTACTGAGCCTGCGCTCTAGAATCCGCGAGCCACAACTACTGAGCCTGAGCGCTGCAACTACTGAAGCCGGCGCACCCAGAGCCCGTGCTCCGCAACAAGAGAAGCCACCGCAATGAAGAGTAGTCCCCACTCGCCACTAGAGAAAGCCCGTGCACAGTAACGAAGACTCAATGCAGCCAAAAATTAAAAATAAAAATTTTAAGGAAAAAAACAATTAGTGTCTCAGCGACTGGAGGAAGCAACTGGTGTCCTAGTGTGTTTGAAGGTTCAGGACCTTGGACAGCAACACAAGTGCCCTCCCCATTTAAACACTCATCATACTCTGCCTATACAGTCAATAATGAGCAGGAATCATAAATGTGTCTGTCAGGGACCTGCCATAAGACTCAATTTGATAAGTGTTATCCTAGCAGAATAAACAAAGTGCTGTAGGAGACTTAAAGAGGGAGAGATTTAACCTTCTTAAAGAATCTGGGAGGGCTCCCCAGGTGGCACAGTGGTTGAGAGTCCACCTGCCGATGCAGGGGACACGGATTTGTGCTCCAGTCCGGGAAGATCCCACATGCCGCGGAGCGGCTGGGCCCGTGAGCCATGGTCGCTGAGCCTGCAAGTCCGGAGCCTGTGCTTCACAACGGGAGAGGCCACAACAGTGAGAGGCCCCCGTACTGAAAAAAAAAAAAAATCTGGGGAAGTTTCATATAGAAGGTGATACCATACTGGGACCTCAGAGAATAACAGTCATAGTATACAGCTGTTTGAGCTAAAATGGATCTCAGTTTTATACAAGTTTAGTTTAAAAAAAAGTTTTGCTTAGTGTATCAGGAGTAGAAATGGCTACATACAACAGAAAACCTAAATAAATAACTTAAAAAACAAGGTAGAAGTTTGTAAAAAAGTCCACAGTCGATATAGAGCTAATATGGAGATTTCACATTCATTAGAAACCCAAGATCCTTATGTCTTTCTCTTCCACTATCCTTAGTGGTTTCCTTTCTGAAGGGCAACTCATGACCCAAGATAGCAGCTCAAACTTCAACTCTTCCATCTATATTCTAAGCAGAAATAAGAAGAGGGCAATAATGGTACCTCTATTACCTAAGTGAGCCTCTTTTAAGGTGATGTCCTGGAAGTTCAACTTCCATTCACAACTCACTGGTCATCCCTAGCTACAAGAGAGATTGGGCAGGGGCTTCCCTGGTGGTGCAGTGGTTAAGAATCCACCTGACAATGCAGGGGACACAGGTTCAAGCCCTGGTCTGGGAAGATCCCACATGCTGCAGAGCAACTAAGCATGTGTGCCACAACTACTGAGCCTGCACTCTAGAGCCCACGAGTCATAACTACTGGAGCCCGTGTGCCACAACTACTGAAGCCTGCATGCCTACAGCCTGTGCTCTGCAACAAGAGAAGCCACTGCAATGAGAAGCCCTCGACAACTAGAGAAAGCCCACGCACAGTAATGGAAGACCCAACGCAGCCAATAAATAAATAAATAAGAGATTGGGCAATGTAATATTTTGGGTGGACACATTAAAGCCCATAACAAAATCAGAATTTTGTCAGTAAGAGAGAAGAGGAGAATAAATATTAGATAGGCAATCTGCAGTCTCTGCCACATTTAGTAAACCCCATAAGTGACCTTGGGGGTCATGTTCCCTGTATCCCAGAGCCTAGCACAGTAAATGAAAATATGTATGAATAAACTGCATTTTGGGGAACTTGTGAGGTCTCTAATTCCTCATGGAGGGTTCTCCTCACTGCACTCTTATTTCCCAGAGTTTCTACTCACTGATCCTTGTTCCCCTCTGAAGTCACCCTGAGCAGATCTGCCTTTTTCTTACAGGGCAAACATTTAGATATCTGGAGACACTTCTCATGCCCTGTCCTCTTCCCCCAGATCTTTACTTTTGTAGGACCATGACCTCCACCCTCTCGGCCATTTCTCATAAGACACGACTCCTGGGTTCTCCCTTTCAATTTGGTTTTATGGCAGTTTTGTTCCAGCCTGAAGCCGGGAATGAATGAATCCATTTCAACCATAGGCAGGACTTAATTTCAGGTACTCTCTGGTCTCCAAACTGACTAAAATAAGGCCTTATAAATTATTTTATTAAATTTCCCTGCAATTAACCTCTTACAAAATAGATGGGGAAAAAAGGGAGACACATGCAAAGTAAAACACTGTCCCGAAAGCTGTTCCTTGATATTCACGAAATATTACCTCCCCTGTGTTTTGTATGAATAGCTCCTGGCATAGTAGAGATTTGCCTTTTGGTTCCAGCTCCAGGTGCTGCTTCCCTGCTTCCCTTGGGAGTTGATCATGCAGGTCATGTACCCCTATCTCTGTTCTCTTCAAAGCCTTGGGTCTCTCTGAAACACTATTCACACACTATACCATGGGGCTCGCACTCTCTACCCTGAAGAATCAGTGGGAGCTTTTCTAGAAGATACAGCCTCTAACCCAAGGCCTCAAATTTGCCTGATCTCCCATTAAACGTCCCACCCACCTTTGGGTCCAGCCTATCTTTCTGCTTCTGCATTCCCGGATTAACTCTGCTTTCACATATTTTATGAATATATACACCCACTCATGTAAGCACCACAGATCAAGACAGAATATTTATTGCTCCCTGGAAGGCTCCTTTGTACTTCCTTCCAGTCAATACCTACCCCTCAACAATTGCCACTATTCTGGTTAGTTTTGCCTGCTTTTGAACTTCAGATCAGTGGAATTAGCCTGTAGGTACTCTTTTTTTGTCTGCTTCTCTCCTTCACCATTATGTCAGAGAGATCCATCCATGTCGTGTGTAGCAGTGTTTTGCTCTTTTCCATTGCTGTGTCGATTGTGGCAAGTGATTGAAATATTTCAATTTGAGTCTAGTATGTGGCCAAGATTGAGAACTGTGGCTCTGGAGTCAGAAAAAACAGGGTTGGAATCCTATCTTCGTGACCTGGATTTGTTCCTGAAATGTCCATCAGCAGGTGCTCTTTGGGCTCGACTAGACATTTGGCCTCACTCAGTTACCTTAGGCCTCATTTGGCATCAGATTAACTAACAAGGGGCCAAGGTAAGAAACAGCATGCCAACAGGACAGCACCTGGTACTTCTCTTCAGCAG
>NW_006783413.1:1531044-1544260 GCF_000442215.2 Lipotes vexillifer | reverse complement strand
TCAGCAGGAGTTCTTGTGGTAATCCAGTGGTTAGTCTTCTTTGGCTCCCCTGGCCCAAGGAGACAAAATCACCCCCAGTGAATGGGGCAACAGCCTTAGCTTAGAAATGCCCTGTCCCAAATAGGAATCAATCCCTTGTGTCCCACAGGCATAGCTTTCAGGTTCTCTGTGGGAGATGAACCTAGTCCCAAGAGTCACTGTGCTTAAGGTGGCCCAGAGCCATGGCTTCTCACCAGGTACTTATATATCCTGGGCCAGATGCACTTTACCTATCAGGGGTTATTTTCACTATAAGCAATGCTGCCTACTACTATAGCTGATATTGCACCTTTATTACACTTTCAGGGAGACAGAGCTGTAAAGTTAGCCCAAATTTGTCCTAAGAGAAGGAGAACGTAAAATGCTCTATTCATACCCCCTTCAGCTGACATGCTGACCTTTATAGAATAGTTAACCAACAAGGCTAGGTCTGAAAATGTCCCTGTTCCTTGAGTTAAAATCAGTATTTGGCACATGAAGATGCTTAATAAATGTTTGTCAATGAGCAAATTAATGATAAATAACAACAAAACTACTTGATTTCTACGTTACCTTGGGCAAGTCTTAATTTCTGTTACATCCCTGCTACCTCTTTTGTAAAATGGGAATAATAATAGTTCTTATCTCTATAAGATTGTTGTAAGGATTAAATCAGATAAAGTATTTAAAAGATATTATGAACAGCTACACTTGAACTTTATTATTATAGATGGTGAGAGGAAGCTTAAAGAGAGAAAGGGATTTGCACCAGGTCACAAATGGTGGCAGAAATGCTCAGGTCTCCTGACCCCCAGCCCAGTGCCTGTCCATAATAGCACATGGCTCCTTACCCAGTTAATGTGTAGAAAATCATAAATCTCAAACCAATTAGTATTTTTGTCCAGGAGAGAAAACGTTTGTGAAGGTTGACTTTGCACGGCAGACTCATCACCCATCCTTCACAGAATACAGTCCATTCAGGGTACTTCTCCTAGCAGTATGGGTGAAATCAAGATTTTTCTCAAGGGCATGAGAAAAAGTGAAAATTGTGTTCTTAGCTTGCTGCTGATTAGCAGACAAACGGCAAACAGAACCTCTAAGCATTCATTCTTGAAAGCTCTGGTTCCTTTTTCCTTTCCAACAGCCACTGCAGGGAGAGGGATGTAAAAAGCAATATGATCAGAATGTAACGAAGGAACAAATCTCACTAGGAGTCAAATACCATTGTTTTGTTTTGTTTTTTTTAAAAAAAGGCATCATGGCAGAAGCCCAAAAATCAGAGGCTTCCCCCAGTGCTCTCTGAATCCATTCTTTTTAAGTTGTTAAAAACACCCTTAAAATAAACCTGCCATCTTGTGAGGACAGGAAGAAGGTTGCCTGTCTTTCCACCACC
Source organism: Lipotes vexillifer (assembly GCF_000442215.2). Taxonomy (NCBI): domain Eukaryota; kingdom Metazoa; phylum Chordata; class Mammalia; order Artiodactyla; family Lipotidae; genus Lipotes; species Lipotes vexillifer. Next base: position 1,542,849 of record NW_006783413.1, on the reverse strand, counting down.
ATCTGCAGGGCTAGCTCAGCTTTAGGCTTCCTTGAGCCACACTCCCCCGCCTCCAGCCTGTTCTTTACAACATGTCAGGGTGGGGTTGATTATAGTCTTTTTCCCTAACTTAGCAAAATTTAGTTCCAGTTAAAATTTGAAGTGAACCAAGAAGAGACCGTAGCGATTGTAATTCACTTCACAGTGCACTTTATTCTTGTAGTTTCTCTTTCTCTAATAAAGTTGACCCTGGAACAATGCGGGAGTTAGCGGTGCCCACCCCCCACATGGTTGAAAATCCCTCTATAACTTATAGTCTGCGCTCCTCACCTGGGGTTCCTTCATATCCCAATTACTGTATTTCATATCTGCGGTTCTATGTCCACGGATTCAAGTAACCGCTGATTCAACAGTGGATTTTATAGTATTTGAGAAAAAAATGCGCATGTAAGAAGATCCGTACAGTTCTAACCTGTGTTGTTCGAATGTCAACTGTAAGTTCTTACATTGTGCTTGATCCATTTGTATTTATCAGTCTGAGTTTGGCTCAGGTTAGTTTGTAAGTAGGTTCAGGGCTCAGGCTACGTCTAGCATTAGAGCTTGGTCTACTACTGGGGTCATGGCTCAGACTGTGGTTGGTGACAGGGTTCACCGGGTAGCTGTGAGTAGGGCTCAGTCTGTGGTGGGCTATGAATGTAGTCTGTGATTAGGAAAGAGATCTGTCTGTGATCAGTATTAGGACTCAGTCCGTACTGGAATCAGGTCTCAGCCTGCAGCAGAAATCAGATTTGTTTGTGGTGGGCGCTACAGTTCAATCCATAGCTGGGGTTATAGCAGGATAGGGCTCTCTTCCAGGAAAGAAGAGCAGGAAGCACTGATCAGGAGTAGGAAAGGTCCATTCAGGGGCTGTTAGACCAGAACACTGAGCAGGTGGGGAACCAGAGAACCGAGGTGTGGCAGGGGGGATCAAGATTGAGTTGCGACCCCCATCAAAATGGCTTAAATTAAAAAGACTTACAGTATCAAGTGTGGGTGAGAATGCGGAGCATCTGAAACTTTCTTGTATTACAGGTAGGAGTATAAATTGTACAACAATATTGAACAACTGTTTGGCAGTATATATAAAGCTAAGTGTGCATATACCCTGTGGTTCAGCACTTCCACTCCTGGAATGAACAAACAACTGTTACATACAACATGGATAAGTCTCACTATATAGCGTTAAGCAAAAGAAGACAGACACCAAAGAGTAGATATTTTATGAGTCCATTTATGTGAAGTTCAAAAACAGGCAAAATTAATCTGCGGTGGCTAGGAGCCAGAATAGGGGTTATATTTAGGGGGTGGTATGTGCAGGAGGGGCCTGAAGGAGCCTTCTGGAAAGATGGTATGGTATATATTTTGAACTGGATGGTGATTACACAGGTGAACATATATAAAAATTCACTGAGATGAACATTTGTACAATTTACCACATGTAAGTTATATCTCAATGTGAAAAAAAGAAACAATACAGAAGTGTGGTTGGTTAAAGACTAGCTGGGAGTTAATTCCACAGTCCTGACTTTTCTGCCATGACAATTATGATGTTACTGCCATGGTTTGTTGAGCCTGGGGGGTAGGCCTGAGGGGTTTTGGGGATGATAGGGTGCAGCCCTTGAAGCAACCGCATCGGGCAATAATGTAGTATAAAAAGCCACAGACTTGGAGTCAGAAGTCCTGAGTTTGGATCTTAGCACTCTGCTTAGTATCTAATACAGTGGGAAGCACTAGTGTGTTGTAATCGGTCATGAGGTGAGTTACAAATTATTCATTGGTGATTATAAATCACTGAAGCTTTTAGGAATTTTCTCTCAATTTATTTGAATTCATAATACATGCACTTGGGTAAAAACAAATTAAATCTTATAAAAGAGTATACAGTGAAAGGTCCATTTTCCTCTCATCCTTGTGTCCGAACACCAGTCCCCCATTCTCTCTCTTGAGAGGCAACCATTGTCATCAGCTTTGTAAATACCCTTCCAGAGATATTCTATGCATGTTCATGAATGATTTCCTTGAAGAAAATCAGAGCAGTTTCAAGGTATGCATATAATAATGTTGCTTGCATACTGAATGCTTTATTTTCAAAACTGAATAAGGTTTTCATTATAAAAATAATACATGATTATTTACAAATTGTGTAAAGTAAAAGTGAATGCTCCCTCCATCCATTCTGCCACGTCTCACTCCTCAATTCCAGGGTTAACCACTATGAACGGTTTCCTATGTGGTCTTTCTGACAGCTTTAGGCATGTGTAAACATACATAGAATATTACTATAAATAGTAAATTTGCAATCTGATTTATTTTCATCAACAATATATCAAAGATATAGTTCCACATGAATTGCATATAGCTCTTCTTACCTTTCTTAAAGGCTGTGTAACATCAAATACTTTCCAAAGGGAGAGAAAGAGATGAAGATATGGCAGGAATTACACTGGGGAGTGTGTCCACCTGAAAGCATCATCTCTCAAAGTGTTCCAGAAGAAAAAATGTTGAAAGCAGCTGATTTACTCCATTTGCGTCTCAGTTTCTCATCTGCAAAATGGAGACAATAATGAAAGCCCTGATTGCCTCACAAGATAGTCAAGAGGATTACACAGAAGGAGAATGAATGACAGAGTACTTCGAAAACTGAAAAGTGCTGTGCAGATGTCGGAAACTGTTATTCCTGGAAGGGAGAAGGAAGGGGCAGTAGTTCCAGGATCTAAAGTCTAACAACCACCACTAATAATAATTGCTTTTCCTGCCCTTCTTTGAACAGTTCATCTTTGCATAATAATTGTGAACATTTGTTAAGCTCTTACTTTGCCAGGCATTCTTCTAACATATACACACACACACACACACACACACACACACACACACATATGATATATATTATGAGATAGGTACTCTGATTATCTTCATTTGACTATGAGGCAATTAAGGCTGACATAGTTGCCAAGTGGCGGTCTTATTTCTGAACTGTGCCAAACTCTGTGCTATTCATTTTGAAGGCTTTTCCAGGCTTCAACTATGTGGTTGGGCTGAGACTTAGACAGTTAGGGATTATGCACTGAAGAAAGAAGGGGTTCATTCCACTGATATTAAAAAATAAAAAGCAACAAATGGCTCAAAATCCTGGATCTCATAGGTAGTCAGTCACACAGGTGGTCATACTGCTGCCTGCTCCGAGACCTTTCTTGACTCCCCTCTGCTAAGTAAAAGCCAAGCTCCTCAGCCTGGTGTTCTAAATCTTCCTTAGTTCAGCCAAATAACCTTTCCAGGCCTTTGTTTTATACTACAGGAACTTCTAAACCCGTCATTCATACCTTTTTGGGAAACTGTTAGAGGTTAAATTGTGTCCCCTTAGAAAACGTATGTTGAAGTCCAACCCCCCATACCTCAGAATGTGACCTTGTTTGGGAATAGCATCATTGCAGATGTAATTCGTTATGATGAAGTCCTGCAGGAGTAGGGTGGACCCCTAATCCAATATGACATATGTCCTTGTGAGAAAATGACCACATGAAGAGACAATCAGGGAGAATGCCATGTGACCATGAAGGCAGAGGTTGGAGTTATTGAGCTGCCAGCCAAGGAACGCCAAAGATTGCCAGCAAACCACCAAGGGCTAGGAAGAAGCAAGGAAGGATGCCCCTACAGGTTTTGAAGGGAGAGTGGTCCATCCAATACCTTGATTTGGGACTTCTAGCCTCCAGATCCGGGAGACAATACATTTCTATTATTTTTAGCTGGCTGGTTTGCAATACTTTGTTACCACAGCCCCAGGAAACCTAATGCAGAACCTCAGCCATTTAACCCCCTGATACTGCATCAAGCCAAGATGCATCAGGCCTTCTTTCTTCCTGTCCCATTCCTGTTCTCTCAGCCAGCCATAGCATCCTTGGCGTTTTGCTAGTACAACACAGACAATCACAGCCATGACATTCCCCATCTCTTCTGGCAGGCAACACACCAATGGTCTGTTTACTTCCCGACACACTCTGCGCAGGGCCAGTCAGGTCCCCTGCCCCCTGCCTCTTCCTGGCTCAGGGCCAGCCCAGCCCCTCTGGGGAGACAGTAGATTGAAGCCCCCTCCTACGTTGCCTAGGCGACAGTGCCTGAGTGCCCTGCAGCCAAGCAGCTGTGGCTACAGGGAAGGGAGGGACCAAGGGAAGGGGGAAGGGAGGAGGAGGACTACAGGAAAGACCCAAGGAGAGTCCTTAAAAGTGGCTCTAGTACAAATGCAGAAGATGAAATTAAAACTGCCTCACCATAACCAGCCTTATAAGGCAAAATGCAAGACTTGAGATGGAGAGGAAAGACTTTACTCAGAGGATTTTATACAGAGTTCAGCTCTGTGGGTCTTTGAGTCCAAACCCTGTTGAAGCCCATGCTTTGAGACCTTTTGACGGCATGAGAGATCAAAAGATAAAATTCAGGCAAATGGGGACTGGCACTTTGCATACCAAGAGCAAGTCTTCTATAAACTGCCTTAAGGTGCACAGTAAATGAAGAGAAAGATGCCTGCGATTTTTAGTTCACCGTAAGTAATGCCTGCTGTGTGGAGGGAAACAGACAGGGTGCTGGTTAGTTGGGGAGGGAGTACAGGGAGGAACAAGAAGTTATACTTGCCCTCAAGGAGCACATTGTCCTTCCTTCAATAATTACTGCAGCAATGGACTTGTATAGTTGCATGCTGGAACATTCCAAGGCAATTTTTCTTAGTCCATGGGGTTAGGTAGGGCTTCAGGGGGGCATGGAGCTCAGTCCTAATCAATCAGGTTAACACAGTGCCCTGGCCACAGATTGGTACAGAGGTGGGCACGTACCCAATCTTAGCCAATAATGAGTTGTGAGTCTTTTGCTAGGATTGCTGAGAGGAATACATGTTTTCTCTTCTGTGCTAGGAGCTGCCATCACCATCCTGCCACCACATGGAATCTTGCATGAAGCCAACATGGTGGCAAGCCCAGCTGAGAGATGGAGGAAGATTGGGAGCTGATGACACCATTTGAGCCCCTGAATGAAGCCAATACATTCTGTTTCTTAACGTGGTTTCTGTTACTTCCAATTCAAAATGTTCAATAAAAGATAAGTTAGAAACTCTTCTAACTGATTAACCAGATTAACCAATACTTTTCATTCCCTATATAAAATACACTGATTTATGCCCTTGTATACTGAACACTCACAGCCAATGGCTGCTTTTCTGGTACTTTGTCCCCCAAACTGTTTATGTTAGTTGTATTTATTACTGCAATTTTGTTAATTAATTAAATATTAAGTAACTGCAGAAACACAAGTGCAAAAAGATAGACTTCCTGGTTCTATGAAAACTAAATTAAACGCTTTTGAAAGACTTGATATTAAGTATTTCAAAATTGCTTTGGGTTTAGATATGGATACACACATAGTTAAAAATGAAACAGTAAAAATATGGATGGGTTTTACACTCATCTTTGGAAGGGTCTTTAGGTTCTTTTTCCCCTCTAAAGAGCCCAATGCTGGATGTAGTGGATGATACATAGTGGATGAGAAGGAGACCATTAATTGTCTCATAAGAAGCCTTGCAGCTTTGACCTGGGACACTTGGAACATTTACTCTAGTGGGAGCCAGGCATTCTGTAAGAAGTCTATCTATCCTGAGACCACGGTGGTTTTAGGAAGCCCAAGCTAGCCACATTGAGAGAAAAAGAGATGCCCTGTTAACTCCCAGCTATTCCAGCCATCTCAGCTTAGGGACCAGAAAAGTGAGTGAGGAAGCCATCTTGGATATCTATCCCGGTCGAGCTTTCAGATGACTCTAGCCCTAGCGAGAATCTGACTGCAACCTTATAAGAGATTCTGAGTGATAAACACCCAAATGAGCCCAGTTTTCCCTCAGAATCATAAGAAATAATAATAACTTATTAATAATATGGTTGGTTTGTTATATAGCAACAGATAACCAGTCTTTTGTGGATGAAAGGAAAGAGTTACAAGAAAAAGGAGGTGGCCTCTAATGTCAAATACCATCAAGAGATCATGGAGGATGAGAAAAGGCCATTGTAGTTAGCAACTGAGAAGTCATCATTGTCCTTTAAGCATTGCAGTTTCAATAGAATGGTGGGAGCAGCAGCCAAACTGGAAGTGTCCTAGGGCAAGAGAGTGGTACGAAATTGATAAAATGGTAGATTGGTCTTTTTTCTTTCTTTCTTTTTTAATAGTTTAACATTCACTGATGATCCTTGCCTGAATAAATTATCTTATTGGAGATTGCAAAATGGTGATTTTCTAATTCTATCAGTCCTTCTACATTTATTAGCTACATTCTTCTATAATGGAGAGTTTTCCCTCATCAATTGGGAATGAACCTAATTTCTTCCAAAAATGGCAGGTTAAATGTTTCATTCTTTCTCTTTAATTATCAATTTCCTGACAAAGAAGTTGGTGTCATAGTATTTCCATTGGTGCAAATGAGTTTTTTTCTCCTTTCACTCATTCTCTCTTTGAGTATCACTATGGACTCACGTGTGGACTCATGTATCACATTTATTCAATGTGTTACAATCAATTACAGACCAAGTTAGTCTTTAAAGAAGTAATGGAGGATAGGGCTAAGAATGTGGTCAGAAATTCCTGGAAGAATACACTGGTTAAAGAAATACACACACACACACACACACACACACACACACTCTTATCCTTATCAGTAATCAAAAAATGAAAATCAAAGCTATATAAAGGAGAAAAAACTATAAAATATTCAATTCTGCTACTGGATATATAACCTCCCCAAATTCTCACAGGTCACAATAAGGGGCATATATGAATATATTCACAGCAGTATTGTTTTTGGTTGTGGGGAGCTGGAGACAATGTGGGTGTCCATAACTGAAGAAGTCCTTGAGCAAAATGTGGTGGATGAGTACTATGCAGTAGTTAGAAGCAATGGACTAGATCTTAAAAACATGTTGCTGCAAGGAAGAAAAAAAGAAAAAATATATTTTGTAACTATCTACATAAGAAAAAAACATATGCATCTAAAACAATGGTACACATTTCAAATAAACACCTGCAGACAGAAGGATGTACACTAAACAGACTGGAATGTTTTCCTATGCTGAGAAAGGGGAATGAGGTTGGAAAATATGGATAAAAGAGAATAAAAAATAAATAAACCAATGTGAGAGGCTTTGGAAGTCAGGAACAGGATCGAGTTAATCCCCTCTATTTAAGTAAAAATAAATAAATGACTAAATAAATAAATTGCTACTACAATCATTCTGGAAAGTAAAATCTTTAAAAACATTGACCTAGCAATTCTACTTTTAGGAATCTAGCCTAAGCAAATAGAAACTAACACTTGTTAGTGTTGTAACAGTGAGAAAAATGGTCAGTATGTGTTCCTTTGCCCTCACCCACACCCTGCAATATATATCCCCAGGTGTTTCAGGGAAGCCTCAGAGGTGTTTCACAGGTGTTTGTGATATGCTTGTGAACAAGTGTAGTCACGTGGTATTGGTACTTAAATTCATCATCTCCAGCTCTAGCCCCTTCCATTTGGCATTGCTATTTCCACTGCCTTTTCTGGGCATGATTATGACTGTCACTGTCACTCATCTGGAGTCCTTCAGTTGCTAAGGTTGCAGAGTGTTATTCTGCAGCATAGCCAAGACTATCTTGCTCTTCTTTTGGTTTTACATATTAGAAGTCTATAATTGTGGGACTTCCCTGGTGGCACAGTGGTTAAGAATCCACCTGCCAATGCAGGGGACATAGGTTCGAGCCCTGGTCCAGGAAGATCCCAAGTGCTGTGGAGCAACTAAGCCTGTGTGCCACAACTACTGAGCCCACATGCTGCAACTACTGAAGTTCCTGTGCCTAGAGCCCGTGCTCCGAAACAAGAGAAGCCACCGCAATGAGAAGCCTGCACACTGCAACGAAGAGTAGCCCCCTTCGCCCGCGTGAAGCAACGAAGACCCAATGCAGCCAAAAATAAATAAATAATAAAGTTAAAGTTAGTCTATCATTGTCACAGGTTTTCAGGAAATAACTCTTTCAGTATTTTCTTACAATCTCCCTCCTTTCCCAACACCCCCCCCCCAAATTTTTACAAACAAGGCTGGAAGACAAATGCAAGTAATAGATATGCTGGGCTGGAAAGTGAAATGGGAAATGCAAATCAAAACCACAATGAGATACCACTTCACATCAATTAGGATGGCTAGGCTAATATAAAAATGGAAAATAACAAGTGTTGATGAGGATGTAGAGAAATTGGAACCTTTGTGCATTGTTGATGGGAATGTAAAATGGTGTAGCCACTGTGGAAAACATTTTGGTGGTTCCTCAAAAAGTTAAGCGTAGAATTACCATATGATGCAGCAATTCCACTCCAAGGTAGAATTCAACAGAATGGAAAGCAGGGACTCAAGTAATACTTGCATACCAATGTTCATAGCAATATTATTCACAACAGCCAAAGGTGAAAGCAACATAAATGTCCATTGATGGAGGAATGGATAGATAAAATGTGGTGTATACATACAATGGTGTATTATTCAGCTTTAAAAAATGAAATTCTGATACATGCTATAACATGGTTGAACCTTGAAAACATTATGCTAAGTGAAATAAGCCAAAGTCAAAAGGACAAATATTGTATGAGGTACTTAGAATAGGCAAATTCATAGAAACAGAAAGTAGAATGGAGGGAGGTACCAGGGACTCGGGGGAGGGGAGAGTGGGAGAATTATGTTTAATAGATACAGAGATTCTGCTTGGGATGATGAAAAAGTTCTGGAAATATATGGTAGTGATGATTGAATATTGTGAATGTAGTTGCTATGGACCGAATTAGGCAAACCCCCGCCCCCCGCCCAATTCATATGTTGAAGTCCTAACCTCCCAATGTGATACAATTTGTAGATGCGGTCTTGGGGACATTTTAGGTTTTGAGCTCATGAGGGTGGGGCCCTCAAGATGAGATTAGTGCCTTTATAAGAAGGGACACCAGAGAGTTTGCTCTCTTTCTCCCCCCACCATGTGAGGACACAGTGGGAAATCAGCATCTATAAGCTAGGAAGGGACCTCTCACCAGAAACTGACCATGTTGGCATCTTGATGTTGGACTTTCAGCCTCCAGAACTGTGAGAATATAAATTTTGGTTGTTTAAACCACCAGCCTATGGTATTTTGTTATGGCAGCCCGAACTAAGATAGTAGCTAATGCCACTGAGTTGTATACCTGAAAATCGTTAAAATGATAAAGTTATGATATGTATTTTTTACCACAATAAAACAAAATGGAAAAAAAAAGTGAAAAGGGCAATTCTGGTATCTTGCCTCTCTTTGCAAATCTGCCGGTGCCAATCTTAGGACATTAGTAATTGTACAGTAGTGACTCTAGGCAACTCCCTCAGCCCTTCTGCCTTATATGAATGAGGTTAGTGAGGATTAGAGAAATAAACTGAATTAACCAGGATCGTAGTTCTCTCTTCCCCATCCTGTATTCGCTACCTTCAGGAATGGCACCACTATCACCCGGTTGCCCAAGCCAAAAATCTGTCATTTTGATTCTCTCTCACCGCCCTCAACAACTATGTCTTGGTGATTCTACTACGTTAATATCTCTCTATTCCTACTATCTCTGCCTCAGTTTGGGTCACTTTCATCCCTTTGCTATTATGATAGCTTTTTACCTGGTTTTATTACCTCTCTTCTTATTCTCTTCCAGTCTATTTTCTACAAAGCAGCCAGAGTCTTTCCAAAGTCTAATCTGATCATGTCACTCTCATTAAACCTTTCAATAGCTCCCTTTAGTTACTTGGGGTAAGTTCAAATGCCTCAACCGGGCACTCAAGACTCTTCATGGTCTTCTGGTCTCTTCTTAACTCACCAGTCTGATCTCTCAGCTCACCACCCAGCCTGTGCTCCAGCCCTATTAAACTTGCGGTTTCCTAAACACATCATGCTCGTCTCTCTTCCCGATCATTGCTGGAGGATGGAAATTTTCAGAGATAAAGGTCACAGGACACATGGATGTCATCCATTCTTTCTTTTGCATCCCTTAACTGTCAAGGTGAGGCGGCCCAGGGCCTGGCCTGGCCCTCTCCCTTGTTTCTTCCTGTCCCGCAAGGCAGCCTCAGTGGGCTTCTTTGGTTACTGGATCAAACTGCTTTCCTGCCCCTTTTCTTCCAGGGATGGTGGGCAAAACATGTGACCAAACTGAAGTTGTAAGAGCTGAAACTGGAGCTTGGGCTTTGGAGTGGAAATAGGCCTGATTTCATTCAAGGCTGTGAGACCTATCAAAAGAGATAAGAACGCTATAGCTTATGGGCATTCTACAGTAGGCATTGGGAACCAAACCCAGCTAGTAATATGATGTTACCTGCCTTCTCTGCAACCAGAAAGTCAAGGGTGGGATTCAGGAAATACTAGGTGCTTTGGCTGATTATAATCTTAATGTCTTCCCCCAGTCTGCTCCACCTGGTAAACTCCTACTCATTCTTAAATTCTTAACTTCTAAGAATGTATCTTACCAGCTTCCAAGATCGTAAACTCTTTAAAGTCCTGGACTGTATCTCTATCAATGTATCCTAGTGTCTAGCATTGGTCACGATTGTATAAATGAAAAGATCATACACTTAGTTAAGTGTTAGGGTGTAATTTGAAACGTATGTTGCCGAAGATTCATCTCCACTTCTCTCATGCGGCCAGCCCACCACTGTAGCACCATGCCTTGTCAACTTGTAGCTCTCTCTCTACCTGCTTAGTCCCCAGTTGGTGGCTGCATGTTGGGAAAGGCTGAGCATCATATTTTATTGAAATGATCTATTCAGCAGTTTAGTTGCGCTCCTACCCCCACGGCTGTACTTAGAGGCACTCCTAGTACAGGACTGACTTTATTTTGCTCCCCTATGGCTTTGATTTGAGTCCGAGAAACATGAAAGGAAAATGTGTTCAGTAACTAACATCAATCACATCCAAGGAGAGGAGGGTGCAAGGGGGTCATGAATCTGTAGAGTTCTTCTCTCATAAGAAAACTGTCAGCACATCTCGAAAGCCTTTCTGCACCTCACAGTCTCTCCCTTTCTTGAGACTAGGCACAGCCGAGTTGGATGGTTTCCTGTCTTTTAACAACAACGGGGTTTAAAGTAAGAAAGAGGAAGATAAAGTCAGAGAAAGGGGCGAGGGATCAGGCTGGCTTCTGCTCATAATTCAAGATGGGTCTCTAGACCCAGAGAAGGCAGCGCATCTCCATCTGTTTCGTTTCTGCTTCTGCTACCCTCTCTGGGTCCACAGGGACTGATTTACCACTGAGACACAGCCCAAGAAGGGAAGGGAGAGTTTCTTTCCTAAGTGTCTGAAAAGGAAAAACTTTGAGGAAGCAGCCAAGAGGAGAGGAGTCCGTGGCTCTAGAGTGGGGAGAGGTGGAGGAAGGAGGCCGAGGCGGCACTACCCGTGGAATGGGAGCCTGCGGGCGGGCGGGCGCGCCGGCGGGCAGCAGGTACCCGGGACAAGCCCCCGGCAAACTCGCGGGCGCCGACATTGGCGCCAAAGGCAGCCGCGGCGGAGCCCCAGGCACAGCCGGGCCTGGGTGGCGCGAGGCCTTGCCCCGGAGGCCCGCGGCCTTACCCCGGAGGCTGACCGGGGGCGGAGCAGCCCCCGAAACTGGGCTCTCCCGGCGGACTGCCCTTAGCCTCCCCGCCTCAGAAGCAGAAGATGCCCCACGGCGCCGCCCGCCCAGCCCGTGAGCCTCGGCCGGCCGAGGAGCTCGCTGCCCATTGGCGGCGGCGGCGCTGCGTCCCC